>NW_027362763.1:649476716-649822199 GCF_046119375.1 Phyllobates terribilis
CCACAACCACACCACTCCTCCATCACCTCTACACCTCACCCCATCACCTCACCTCCTCACATCACTTTCCTCTCCACCACTCCTATCATCACTATCATCTCCTGACCTCTCCTATCATCACCTATCAGCCTATCATCTCCTATCATCTCCTATCATCACCTATCATCTCCTATCATCTCCTATCATCACCTATCATCTCCTATCATCTCCTATCATCTCCTATCATCTCCTATCATCTCCTATCATCTCCTATCATCACCTATCATCTCCTATCATCTCCTATCATCACCTATCATCTCCTATCATCACCTATCATCACCTATCATCTCCTATCATCTCCTATCATCACCTATCATCACCTATCATCTCCTATCATCTCCTATCATCACCTATCATCTCCTATCATCACCTATCATCACCTATCATCTCCTATCATCTCCTATCATCTCCTATCATCTCCTATCATCACCTATCATCTCCTATCATCTCCTATCATCTCCTATCATCATCTCCTATCATCACCTATCATCACCTATCATCTCCTATCATCTCCTATCATCTCCTATCATCACCTATCATCACCTATCATCTCCTATCATCTCCTATCATCTCCTATCATCACCTATCATCACCTATCATCTCCTATCATCTCCTATCATCTCCTATCATCTCCTATCATCACCTATCATCACCTATCATCTCCTATCATCTCCTATCATCACCATCCTATCATTCACCTATCATCTCCTATCATCTCCTATCATCACCTATCATCTCCTATCATCTCCTATCATCCTCCTATCATCACCTATCATCACCTATCATCTCCTATCATCTCCTATCATCTCCTATCATCACCTATCATCTCCTATCATCTCCTATCATCTCCTATCATCTCCTATCATCTCCTATCATCTCCTATCATCACCTATCATCTCCTATCATCTCCTATCATCTCCTATCATCTCCTATCATCACCTATCATCACCTATCATCTCCTATCATCTCCTATCATCTCCTATCATCTCCTATCATCTCCTATCATCTCCTATCATCTCCTATCATCTCCTATCATCTCCTATCATCTCCTATCATCTCCTATCATCTCCTATCATCACCTATCATCTCCTATATCTCAATCCTATCTCCTATCATCACCTATCATCTCCTATCATCTCCTATCATCTCCTATTATCTCCTATAATCTCCTATCATCTCCTATCATCACCTATCATCTCCTATCATCACCTATCATCTCCTATCATCTCCTATCATCTCCTATCATCTCCTATCATCTCCTATCATCACCTATCATCACCTATCATCTCCTATCATCTCCTATCATCTCCTATCATCTCCTATAATCTCCTATCAGCTCCTATCATCACCTATCATCTCCTATCATCTCCTATCATCTCCTATCATCTCCTATCATCTCCTATCATCACCTATCATCTCCTATCATCTCCTATCATCACCTATCATCTCCTATCATCTCCTATCATCTCCTATTATCTCCTATAATCTCCTATCATCTCCTATCATCTCCTATCATCTCCTATCATCACCTATCATCTCCTATCATCTCCTATCATCTCCTATTATCTCCTATAATCTCCTATCATCTCCTATCATCACCTATCATCTCCTATCATCACCTATCATCTCCTATCATCTCCTATCATCTCCTATTATCTCCTATAATCTCCTATCATCTCCTATCATCTCCTATCATCTCCTATCATCACCTATCATCTCCTATCATCTCCTATCATCACCTATCATCACCTATCATCTCCTATCATCTCCTATCATCTCCTATCATCACCTATCATCTCCTATCATCTCCTATCATCTCCTATCATCTCCTATCATCACCTATCATCTCCTATCATCTCCTGGTTCCAGCTTTGTTTCAGCAGTAATGTAAATATTGTAAGTGATGGAAATCTTATCCGGAAAATGTGCAAAACCGTTCTGCAGATCATCGCACAGCGACTACAGGGGCTGAATGTAAGGGACCTGCAGATCATCGCGCAGCGACTACAGGGGCTGAATGTAAGGGACCTGCAGATCATCGCGCAGCGACTACAGGGGTTGAATGTAAGGGATCTGCAGATCATCGCACAGCGACTACAGGGGCTGAATGTAAGGGACCTGCAGATCATCGCGCAGCGACTACAGGAGCTGAATGTAACGGACCTGCAGATCATCGCGCAGAGACTACAGGGGCTGAATGTAACGGACCTGCAAATCATCGCGCAGCGACTACAGGAGCTGAATGTAAGGGACCTGCAGATCATCGCGTAGCGACTACAGGGGCTGAATGTAAGGGACCTGCAGATCATCGCGCAGCGACTACAGGGGCTGAATGTAAGGGACCTGCAGATCATCGCGTAGCGACTACAGGAGCTGAATGTAAGGGACCTGCAGATCATCGCGCAGCGACTACAGGGGCTGAATGTAAGGGACCTGCAGATCATCGCGCAGTGACTACAGGGGCTGAATGTAAGGGACCTGCAGATCATCGCGCAGCGACTACAGGGGCTGAATGTAACGGACCTGCAGATCATCGCGCAGCGACTACAGGAGCTGAATGTAAGGGACCTGCAGATCATCGAGCAGCGACTACAGGGGCTGAATGTAAGGGACCTGCAGATCATCGCGCAGAGATTACAGGGGCTGAATGTAACGGACCTGCAGATCATCGCGCAGCGACTACAGGGGCTGAATGTAAGGGACCTGCAGATCATCGCGCAGCGACTACAGGGGTTGAATGTAAGGGATCTGCAGATCATCGCACAGCGACTACAGGGGCTGAATGTAAGGGACCTGCAGATCATCGCGCAGCGACTACAAGAGCTGAATGTAACGGACCTGCAGATCATCGCGCAGAGACTACAGGGGCTGAATGTAACGGACCTGCAAATCATCGCGCAGCGACTACAGGAGCTGAATGTAAGGGACCTGCAGATCATCGCGTAGCGACTACAGGGGCTGAATGTAAGGGACCTGCAGATCATCGCGCAGCGACTACAGGGGCTGAATGTAAGGGACCTGCAGATCATCGCGTAGCGACTACAGGAGCAGAATGTAAGGGACCTGCAGATCATCGCGCAGCGACTACAGGGGCTGAATTTAAGGGACCTGCAGATCATCGCGCAGTGACTACAGGGGCTGAATGTAAGGGACCTGCAGATCATCGTGCAGCGACTACAGGGGTTGAATGTAAGGGACCTGCAGATCATCGCGCAGCGACTACAGGAGCTGAATGTATGGGACCTGCAGATCATTGCGCAGTGACTACAGGGGCTGAATGTAAGGGACCTGCAGATCATCGCGCAGTGACTACAGGGGCTGAATGTAAGGGACCTGCAGATCATCGCGCAGCGACTACAGGGGCTGAATGTAACGGACCTGCAGATCATCGCGCAGCGACTACAGGAGCTGAATGTAAGGGACCTGCAGATCATCGAGCAGCGACTACAGGGGCTGAATGTAAGGGACCTGCAGATCATCGCGTAGCGACTACAGGGGCTGAATGTAAGGGACCTGCAGATCATCGCGTAGCGACTACAGGAGCTGAATGTAAGGGACCTGCAGATCATCGCGCAGCGACTACAGGGGCTGAATGTGAGGGACCTGCTGATCATCGCGTAGCGACTACAGGGGCTGAATGTAAGGGACCTGCAGATCATCGCGTAGCGACTACAGGGGCTGAATGTAAGGGACCTGCAGATCATCGCGTAGCGACTACAGGAGCTGAATGTAAGGGACCTGCAGATCATCGCGCAGCGACTACAGGGGCTGAATGTAAGGGACCTGCAGATCATCGCGCAGTCACTACAGGGGCTGAATGTAAGGGACCTGCAGATCATCGCGCAGCGACTACAGGGGCTGAATGTAACGGACCTGCAGATTATCGCGCAGCGACTACAGGAGCTGAATGTAAGGGACCTGCAGATCATCGAGCAGCGACTAAAGGGGCTGAATGTAAGGGACCTGCAGATCATCGCGCCGCGACTACAGGGGCTGAATGTAACGGACCTGCAGATCATCGCGCAGCGACTACAGGAGCTGAATGTAAGGGACCTGCAGATCATCGCGCAGCGACTACAGGGGCTGAATGTAACGGACCTGCAGATCATCGCGCAGCGACTACAGGAGCTGAATGTAAGGGACCTGCAGATCATCGCGTAGCGACTACAGGGGCTGAATGTAAGGGACCTGCAGATCATCGCGCAGCGACTACAGGGGTTGAATGTAAGGGACCTGCAGATCATCGCGCAGCGACTACAGGGGCTGAATGTAAGGGACCTGCAGATCATTGCGCAGTGACTACAGGGGCTGAATGTAAGGGACCTGCAGATCATCGCGCAGTGACTACAGGGGCTGAATGTAAGGGACCTGCAGATCATCGCGCAGCGACTACAGGGGCTGAATGTAAGGGACCTGCAGATCATCGAGCAGCGACTACAGGGGCTGAATGTAAGGGACCTGCAGATCATCGCGCAGCGACTACAGGGGCTGAATGTAAGGAACCTGCAGATCATCGCGCAGCGACTACAGGGGTTGAATGTAAGGGACCTGCAGATCATCGCGCAGCGACTACAGGAGCTGAATGAAAGGGACCTGCAGATCATCGCGCAGCGACTACAGGGGTTGAATGTAAGGGACCTGCAGATCATCGAGCAGCGACTACAGGGGCTTAATGTAAGGGACCTGCAGATCATCGCGCAGCGACTACAGGGGCTGAATGTAAGGGACCTGCAGATCATCGCGCAGCGACTACAGGGGTTGAATGTAAGGGATCTGCAGATCATCGCACAGCGACTACAGGGGCTGAATGTAAGGGACCTGCAGATCATCGCGCAGCGACTACAGGGGCTGAATGTAAGGGACCTGCAGATCATCGCGCAGCGACTACAGGGGCTGAATGTAAGGGACCTGCAGATCATCGCGCAGAGACTACAGGGGCTGAATGTAACGGACCTGCAGATGATCGCGCAGCGACTACAGGAGCTGAATGTAACGGACCTGCAGATCATCGCGCAGAGACTACAGGGGCTGAATGTAACGGACCTGCAAATCATCGCGCAGCGACTACAGGAGCTGAATGTAAGGGACCTGCAGATCATCGCGTAGCGACTACAGGGGCTGAATGTAAGGGACCTGCAGATCATCGCGTAGCGACTACAGGAGCTGAATGTAAGGGACCTGCAGATCATCGCGCAGCGACTACAGGGGCTGAATGTAAGGGACCTGCAGATCATCGCGTAGCGACTACAGGAGCTGAATGTAAGGGACCTGCAGATCATCGCGCAGCGACTACAGGGGCTGAATGTGAGGGACCTGCTGATCATCGCGTAGCGACTACAGGAGCTGAATGTAAGGGACCTGCAGATCATCGCGCAGCGACTACAGGGGCTGAATGTAAGGGACCTGCAGATCATCGCGCAGTGACTACAGGGGCTGAATGTAAGGGACCTGCAGATCATCGCGCAGCGACTACAGGGGCTGAATGTAACGGACCTGCAGATCATCGCGCAGCGACTACAGGAGCTGAATGTAAGGGACCTGCAGATCATCGAGCAGCGACTACAGGGGCTGAATGTAAGGGACCTGCAGATCATCGCGCAGAGATTACAGGGGCTGAATGTAACGGACCTGCAGATCATCGCGCAGCGACTACAGGAGCTGAATGTAAGGGACCTGCAGATCATCGCGTAGCGACTACAGGGGCTGAATGTAAGGGACCTGCAGATCATCGTGCAGCGACTACAGGGGTTGAATGTAAGGGACCTGCAGATCATCGCGCAGCGACTACAGGAGCTCAATGTAAGGGACCTGCAGATCATTGCGCAGTGACTACAGGGGCTGAATGTAAGGGACCTGCAGATCATCGCGCAGTGACTACAGGGGCTGAATGTAAGGGACCTGCAGATCATCGCGCAGCGACTACAGGGGCTGAATGTAACGGACCTGCAGATCATCGCGCAGCGACTACAGGAGCTGAATGTAAGGGACCTGCAGATCATCGAGCAGCGACTACAGGGGCTGAATGTAAGGGACCTGCAGATCATCGCGTAGCGACTACAGGGGCTGAATGTAAGGGACCTGCAGATCATCGCGTAGCGACTACAGGAGCTGAATGTAAGGGACCTGCAGATCATCGCGCAGCGACTACAGGGGCTGAATGTGAGGGACCTGCAGATCATCGCGTAGCGACTACAGGAGCTGAATGTATGGGACCTGCAGATCATCGCGCAGCGACTACAGGGGCTGAATGTAAGGGACCTGCAGATCATCGCGCAGTCACTACAGGGGCTGAATGTAAGGGACCTGCAGATCATCGCGCAGCGACTACAGGGGCTGAATGTAACGGACCTGCAGATCATCGCGCAGCGACTACAGGAGCTGAATGTAAGGGACCTGCAGATCATCGAGAAGCGACTAAAGGGGCTGAATGTAAGGGACCTGCAGATCATCGCGCAGCGACTACAGGGGCTGAATGTAACGGACCTGCAGATCATCGCGCAGCGACTACAGGAGCTGAATGTAAGGGACCTGCAGATCATCGCGTAGCGACTACAGGGGCTGAATGTAAGGGACCTGCAGATCATCGCGCAGCGACTACAGGGGTTGAATGTAAGGGACCTGCAGATCATCGCGCAGCGACTACAGGGGCTGAATGTAAGGGACCTGCAGATCATTGCGCAGTGACTACAGGGGCTGAATGTAAGGGACCTGCAGATCATCGCGCAGTGACTACAGGGGCTGAATGTAAGGGACCTGCAGATCATCGCGCAGCGACTACAGGGGCTGAATGTAAGGGACCTGCAGATCATCGAGCAGCGACTACAGGGGCTGAATGTAAGGGACCTGCAGATCATCGCGCAGCGACTACAGGGGCTGAATGTAAGGAACCTGCAGATCATCGCGCAGCGACTACAGGAGCTGAATGAAAGGGACCTGCAGATCATCGCGCAGCGACTACAGGGGTTGAATGTAAGGGACCTGCAGATCATCGCGCAGCGACTACAGGAGCTGAATGAAAGGGACCTGCAGATCATCGCGCAGCGACTACAGGGGTTGAATGTAAGGGACCTGCAGATCATCGCGCAGTGACTACAGGGGCTGAATGTAAGGAACCTGCAGATCATTGCGCAGTGACTACAGGGGCTGAATGTAAGGGACCTGCAGATCATCGCACAGCGACTACAGGGGCTGAATGTAACGGACCTGCAGATCATCGCGCAGCGACTACAGGAGCTGAATGTAAGGGACCTGCAGATCATCGCGTAGCGACTACAGGGGCTGAATGTAAGGGACCTGCAGATCATCGCGCAGCAACTACAGGGGCTGAATGTAAGGGACCTTCAGATCATCGCGCAGCGACTACAGGAGCTGAATGTAAGGGACCTGCAGATCATCGCGCAGCAACTACAGAAGCTGAATGTAAGGGACCTGCAGATCATCGCGCAGCGAATACACAGGCTGAATGTAAGGGACCTGCAGATCATCGCGCAGCAACTACAGAAGCTGAATGTAAGGGACCTGCAGATCATCGCGCAGCGACTACAGGGGCTGAATGTAACGGACCTGCAGATCATCGCGCAGCGACTACAGGAGCTGAATGTAAGGGACCTGCAGATCATCGCGCAACAACTACAGGGGCTGAATGTAAGGGACCTGCAGATCATCGCACAGCGACTACAGGGGCTGAATGTAACGGACCTGCAGATCATCGCGCAGCGACTACAGGAGCTGAATGTAAGGGACCTGCAGATCATCGCGCAGCGACTACAGGGGCTGAATGTAAGGGACCTGCAGATCATCGCGCAGCGAATACAGAGGCTGAATGTAAGGGACCTGCAGATCATCGCGCAGCAACTACAGGGGCTGAATCTAAGGGAACTGCAGATCATCGCGTAGCGACTACAGGAGCTGAATGTAAGGGACCTGGAGAACATCGCGTAGCGAATACAGGGGCTGAATGTAAGGGACCTGCAGATCATCGCGCAGCAACTACAGGGGCTGAATCTAAGGGACCTGCAGATCATCGCGTAGCGACTACAGGAGTTGAATGTAAGGGACCTGCAGATGATCGCGTAGCCACTACAGGAGCTGAATGTAAGGGACCTGCAGATCATCGCGCAGCAACTACAGTGACTGAATGTAAAGGACCTGCAGATCATCGCGTAGCGACTACATGGGCTGAATGTAAAGGATCTGCAGATCATCGCGCAGCGACTACAGGGGCTGAATATAAGGGACCTGCAGATCATCGCGCAGCGACTACAGGGGCTGAATGTAAGGGACCTGCAGATCATCGAGCAGCGACTACAGGGGCTGAATGTAAGGGACCTGCAGATCATCGCGCAGCGACTACAGGGGCTGAATATAAGGGACCTGCAGACCATCGCGCAGCGACTACAGGGGCTGAATGTAAGGGACCTGCAGATCATCGCGCAGCGACTACAGGGGCTGAATGTAAGGGACCTGCAGATCATCGTGCAGCGACTACAAGGGCTGAATGTAAGGGACCTGCAGATCATCGCGCAGCGACTACAGGGGTTGAATGTAAGGGACCTGCAGATCATCGCGCAGCAACTACAGGAGCTGAATGTAAGGGACCTGCAGATCATCGAGCAGCGACTACAGGAGCTGAATGTAAGGGACCTGCAGATTATCGCGCAGCGACTACAGGGGCTGAATGTAAGGGACCTGCAGATCATCGCGCAGCGACTACAGGGGCTGAATGTAAGGGACCTGCAGATCATCGAGCAGCGACTACAGGGGTTGAATGTAAGGGACCTGCAGATCATCGCGTAGCGACTACAGGGGCTGAATGTAAGGCACCTGCAGATCATCGCGCAGCGACGACAGGGGCTGAATGTAAGGGACCTGTAGATCATCGCGCAGCGACTACAGGGGCTGAATATAAGGAACCTGCAGATCATCGCGCAGTGACTACAGGAGCTGAATGTAAGGAACCTGCAGATCATCGCGCAGCGACTACAGGGGCTGAATATAAGGGACCTGCAGATCATCGCGCAGCGACTACAGGGGCTGAATGTAAGGGACCTGCAGATCATCGCGCAGCGACTACAGGGGCTGAATGTAAGGGACCTGCAGATCATCGCGCAGCGACTACAGGGGCTGAATGTAAGGGACCTGCAGATCATCGCGCAGCGACTACAGGGGCTGAATGTAAGGGACCTGCAGATCATCGCGCAGCGACTACAGGGGCTGAATGTAACGGACCTGCAGATGATCGCGCAGAGACTACAGGGGCTGAATGTAAGGGACCTGCAGATCATCGAGCAGCGACTACAGGGGCTGAATGTAAGGGACCTGCAGATCATCGCGTAGCGACTACAGCGGCTGAATGTAAGGGACCTGCAGATCATCGCGCAGCGACTACAGGGGCTGAATGTAAGGGACCTGCAGATCATCGCGCAGCGACTACAGGGGCTGAATGTAAGGGACCTGCAGATCATCGCGCAGCGACTACAGGGGCTGAATGTAACGGACCTGCAGATCATCGCTCAGAGACTACAGGGGCTGAATGTAACGGACCTGCAGATCATCGCGCAGCGACTACAGGAGCTGAATGTAACGGACCTGCAGATCATCGCGCAGAGACTACAGGGGCTGAATGTAACGGACCTGCAGATCATCGCGTAGCGACTACAGGAGCTGAATGTAAGGGACCTGTAGATCATCGCGCAGCGACTACAGGGGCTGAATGTAAGGGACCTGCAGATCATCGCGTAGCGACTACAGGAGCTGAATGTAAGGGACCTGCAGATCATCGCGCAGCGACTACAGGGGCTGAATGTGAGGGACCTGCTGATCATCGCGTAGCGACTACAGGGGCTGAATGTAAGGGACCTGCAGATCATCGCGTAGCGACTACAGGAGCTGAATGTAAGGGACCTGCAGATCATCGCGCAGCGACTACAGGGGCTGAATGTAAGGGACCTGCAGATCATCGCGCAGTGACTACAGGGGCTGAATGTAAGGGACCTGCAGATCATCGCGCAGCGACTACAGGGGCTGAATGTAACGGACCTGCAGATCATCGCGCAGCGACTACAGGAGCTGAATGTAAGGGACCTGCAGATCATCGAGCAGCGACTACAGGGGCTGAATGTAACGGACCTGCAGATCATCGCGTAGCGACTACAGGGGCTGAATGTAAGGGACCTGCAGATCATCGCGCAGCGACTACAGGGGTTGAATGTAAGGGACCTGCAGATCATCGCGCAACGACTACAGGGGATGAATATAAGGGACCTGCAGATCATTGCGCAGTGACTACAGGGGCTGAATGTAAGGGACCTGCAGATCATCGCGCAGTGACTACAGGGGCTGAATGTAAGGGACCTGCAGATCATCGCGCAGCGACTACAGGGGCTGAATGTAACGGACCTGCAGATCATCGCGCAGCGACTACAGGAGCTGAATGTAAGGGACCTGCAGATCATCGAGCAGCGACTACAGGGGCTGAATGTAAGGGACCTGCAGATCATCGCGTCGCGACTACAGGGGCTGAATGTGAGGGACCTGCTGATCATCGCGCAGCGACTACAGGGGCTGAATGTGAGGGACCTGCTGATCATCGCGTAGCGACTACAGGGGCTGAATGTAAGGGACCTGCAGATCATCGCGTAGCGACTACAGGAGCTGAATGTAAGGGACCTGCAGATCATCGCGCAGCGACTACAGGGGCTGAATGTAAGGGACCTGCAGATCATCGCGCAGTGACTACAGGGGCTGAATGTAAGGGACCTGCAGATCATCGCGCAGCGACTACAGGGGCTGAATGTAACGGACCTGCAGATCATCGCGCAGCGACTACAGGAGCTGAATGTAAGGGACCTGCAGATCATCGCGCAGCGACTACAGGGGCTGAATGTAAGGGAACTGCAGATCATCGAGCAGCGACTACAGGGGCTGAATGTAAGGGAACTGCAGATCATCGCGCAGAGATTACAGGGGCTGATTGTAACGGACCTGCAGATCATCGCGCAGCGACTACAGGGGCTGAATGTAAGGGACCTGCAGATCATCGCGTAGCGACTACAGGGGCTGAATGTAAGGGACCTGCAGATCATCGCGTAGCGACTACAGGGGCTGAATGTAAGGGACCTGCAGATCATCGCGTAGCGACTACAGGGGCTGAATGTAAGGGACCTGCAGATCATCGCGCAGCGACTACAGGGGCTGAATGTAAGGGACCTGCAGATCATCGCGCAGCGACTACAGGGGCTGAATGTAAGGGACCTGCAGATCATCGCGTAGCGACTACAGGGGCTGAATGTAAGGGACCTGCAGATCATCGCGCAGCGACTACAGGGGTTGAATGTAAGGGACCTGCAGATAATCGCGCAGCGACTACAGGGGCTGAATGTAAGGGACCTGCAGATCATCGCGCAGCGACTACAGGGGCTGAATGTAAGGGACCTGCAGATCATTGCGCAGTGACTACAGGGGCTGAATGTAAGGGACCTGCAGATCATCGCGCAGTGACTACAGGGGCTGAATGTAAGGGACCTGCAGATCATCGCGCAGCGACTACAGGGGCTGAATGTAACGGACCTGCAGATCATCGCGCAGCGACTACAGGAGCTGAATGTAAGGGACCTGCAGATCATCGAGCAGCGACTACAGGGGCTGAATGTAAGGGACCTGCAGATCATCGCGCAGCGACTACAGGGGCTGAATGTAAGGAACCTGCAGATCATCGCGCAGCGACTACAGGGGTTGAATGTAAGGGACCTGCAGATCATCGCGCAGCGACTACAGGAGCTGAATGAAAGGGACCTGCAGATCATCGCGCAGCGACTACAGGGGTTGAATGTAAGGGACCTGCAGATCATCGCGCAGTGACTACAGGGGCTGAATGTAAGGAACCTGCAGATCATTGCGCAGTGACTACAGGGGCTGAATGTAAGGGACCTGCAGATCATCGCACAGCGACTACAGGGGCTGAATGTAACGGACCTGCAGATCATCGCGCAGCGACTACAGGAGCTGAATGTAAGGGACCTGCAGATCATCGCGTAGCGACTACAGGGGCTGAATGTAAGGGACCTGCAGATCATCGCGCAGCAACTACAGGGGCTGAATGTAAGGGACCTTCAGATCATCGCGCAGCGACTACAGGAGCTGAATGTAAGGGACCTGCAGATCATCACGCAGCGACTACAGGGGCTGAATGTAACGGACCTGCAGATCATCACGCAGCGACTACAGGAGCTGAATGTAAGGGACCTGCAGATCATCGCGCAGCGACTACAGGGGCTGAATGTAAGGGACCTGCAGATCATCGCGCAGCGAATACAGAGGCTGAATGTAAGGGACCTGCAGATCATCGCGCAGCAACTACAGAAGCTGAATGTAAGGGACCTGCAGATCATCGCGCAGCGACTACAGGGGCTGAATGTAATGGACCTGCAGATCATCGCGCAGCGACTACAGGAGCTGAATGTAAGGGACCTGCAGATCATCGCGCAGCAACTACAGGGGCTGAATGTAAGGGACCTGCAGATCATCGCACAGCGACTACAGGGGCTGAATGTAACGGACCTGCAGATCATCGCGCAGCGACTACAGGAGCTGAATGTAAGGGATCTGCAGATCATCGCGCAGCGACTACAGGGGCTGAATGTAAGGGACCTGCAGATCATCGCGCAGCGAATACAGAGGCTGAATGTAAGGGACCTGCAGATCATCGCGCAGCAACTACAGGGGCTGAATCTAAGGGAACTGCAGATCATCGCGTAGCGACTACAGGAGCTGAATGTAAAGGACCTGGAGAACATCGCGTAGCGAATACAGGAGCTGAATGTAAGGGACCTGCAGATCATCGCGCAGCAACTACAGGGGCTGAATCTAAGGGACCTGCAGATCATCGCGTAGCGACTACAGGAGCTGAATGTAAGGGACCTGCAGATCATCGCGCAGCAACTACAGGGACTGAATGTAAAGGACCTGCAGATCATCGCGTAGCGACTACATGGGCTGAATGTAAAGGATCTGCAGATCATCGCGCAGCGACTACAGGGGCTGAATATAAGGGACCTGCAGATCATCGCGCAGCGACTACAGGGGCTGAATGTAAGGGACCTGCAGATCATCGAGCAGCGACTACAGGGGCTGAATGTAAGGGACCTGCAGATTATCGCGCAGCGACTACAGGGGCTGAATGTAAGGGACCTGCAGATCATCGCGCAGCGACTACAGGGGCTGAATGTAAGGGACCTGCAGATCATCGCGCAGTGACTACAGGGGCTGAATGTAAGGGACCTGCAGATCATCGCGTAGCGAATACAGAGGCTGAATGTAAGGGACCTGCAGATCATCGTGCAGCAACTACAGGGGCTGAATCTAAGGGACCTGCAGATCATCGCGTAGCGACTACAGGGGTGAATGTAAGGGACCTGCAGATCATCGCGTAGCGAATACAGGAGCTGAATGTAAGGGACCTGCAGATCATCGCGTAGCGACTACAGGAGCTGAATGTAAGGGACCTGCAGATGATCGCGTAGCCACTACAGGAGCTGAATGTAAGGGACCTGCAGATCATCTCGCAGCAACTACAGGGACTGAATGTAAAGGACCTGCAGATCATCGCGCAGCGACTACAGGGGCTGAATGTAAAGGATCTGCAGATCATCGCGCAGCGACTACAGGGGCTGAATATAATGGACCTGCAGATCATCGCGCAGCGACTACAGGGGCTGAATGTAAGGGACCTGCAGATCATCGCGCAGCGACTACAGGGGCTGAATGTAAGGGACCTGCAGATCATCGCGCAGCGACTACAGGGGCTGAATGTAAGGGATCTGCAGATCATCGCATAGCGACTACAGGAGCTGAATGTAAGGAACCTGCAGATCATCGCGCAGCGACTACAGGAGCTGAATGTAAGGGACCTGCAGATCATCGCGCAGCGACTACAGGGGCTGAATGTAACGGACCTGCAGATCATCGCGCAGCGACTACAGGGGCTGAATGTAAGGGACCTGCAGATCATCGAGCAGCGAATACAGAGGCTGAATGTAAGGGACCTGCAGATCATCGCGCAGCGACTACAGGGGCTGAATGTAAGGGACCTGCAGATCATCGCGCAGCGACTGCAGGGGCTGAATGTAAGGGACCTGCAGATCATCGCGCAGCGACTACAGTGGCTGAATGTAAGGGACCTGAAGATCATCGCGCAGCGACTACAGGGTCTGAATGCAAAGGACCTGCAGATCATCGCGTAGCGACTACAGGGGCTGAATGTAAGGGACCTGCAGATCATCGCGCAGCGACTACAGGGGCTGAATGTAAGGGACCTGCAGATCATCGCGTAGCGACTACAGGGGCTGAATGTAAGGGACCTGCAGATCATCGCGCAGCGACTACAGGGGCTGAATGTAAGGGACCTGCAGATCATCGCGCAGCGACTACAGGGGCTGAATGCAAAGGACCTGCAGATCATCGCGTAGCGACTACAGGGGCTGAATGTAAGGGACCTGCAGATCATCGCGCAGCGACTACAGGGGCTGAATGTAACGGACCTGCAGATCATCGAGCAGCGACTACAGGGGCTGAATGTAAGGGACCTGCAGATCATCGCGCAGCGACTACAGGGGCTGAATGTAAGGGACCTGCAGATCATCACGCAGCGACTACAGGGGCTGAATGTAAGGGACCTGCAGATCATCGCGCAGCGATTACAGGGGCTGAATGTAAGGAACCTGCAGATCATCGCGCAGTGACTACAGGAGCTGAATGTAAGGGACCTGCAGATCATCGCGTAGCGAATACAGAGGCTGAATGTAAGGAACCTGCAGATCATCGCGCAGTGACTACAGGGGCTGAATGTAAGGGACCTGCAGATCATCGCGTAGCGAATACAGAGGCTGAATGTAAGGGACCTGCAGATCATCGCGCAGCGACTACAGGGGCTGAATCTAAGGGAACTGCAGATCATCGCGTAGCGACTACAGGGGTGAATGTAAGGGACCTGCAGATCATCGCGTAGCGAATACAGGAGCTGAATGTAAGGGACCTGCAGATCATCGCGTAGCGACTACAGGAGATGAATGTAAGGGACCTGCAGATGATCGCGTAGCCACTACAGGAGCTGAATGTAAGGGACCTGCAGATCATCTCGCAGCAACTACAGGGACTGAATGTAAAGGACCTGCAGATCATCGCGCAGCGATTACAGGGGCTGAATGTAAGGAACCTGCAGATCATCGCGCAGAGACTACAGGGGCTGAATGTAAGGGACCTGCAGATCATCGCGTAGCGAATACAGAGGCTGAATGTAAGGGACCTGCAGATCATCGTGCAGCAACTACAGGGACTGAATGTAAAGGACCTGCAGATCATCGCGCAGCGACTACAGGGGCTGAATGTAAGGAACCTGCAGATCATCGCGCAGAGACTACAGGGGCTGAATCTAAGGGAACTGCAGATCATCGCGTAGCGACTACAGGGGTGAATGTAAGGGACCTGCAGATCATCGCGTAGCGAATACAGGAGCTGAATGTAAGGGACCTGCAGATCATCGCGTAGCGACTACAGGAGCTGAATGTAAGGGACCTGCAGATGATCGCGCAGCAACTACAGGGACTGAATGTAAAGGACCTGCAGATCATCGCGCAGCGACTACAGGGGCTGAATGTAAAGGATCTGCAGATCATCGCGCAGCGACTACAGGGGCTGAATATAATGGACCTGCAGATCATCGCGCAGCGACTACAGGGGCTGAATGTAAGGGACCTGCAGATCATCGCGCAGCGACTACAGGGGCTGAATGTAACGGATCTGCAGATCATCGCATAGCGACTACAGGAGCTGAATGTAAGGAACCTGCAGATCATCGCGCAGCGACTACAGGAGCTGAATGTAAGGGACCTGCAGATCATCGCGCAGCGACTACAGGGGCTGAATGTAACGGACCTGCAGATCATCGAGCAGCGAATACAGAGGCTGAATGTAAGGGACCTGCAGATCATCGCGCAGCGACTACAGGGGCTGAATGTAAGGGACCTGCAGATCATCGCGCAGCGACTGCAGGGGCTGAATGTAAGGGACCTGCAGATCATCGCGCCGCGACAACAGGGGCTGAATGTAAGGGACCTGCAGATCATCGCGTAGCGACTACAGGAGCTGAATGTAAGGGACCTGCAGATCATCGCGCAGCGACTACAGGGTCTGAATGCAATGGACCTGCAGATCATCGCGTAGCGACTACAGGGGCTGAATGTAAGGGACCTGCAGATCATCGCGCAGCGACTACAGGGGCTGAATGTAAGGGACCTGCAGATCATCGCGTAGCGACTACAGGAGCTGAATGTAAGGGACCTGCAGATCATCGCGCAGCGACTACAGGGGCTGAATGCAAAGGACCTGCAGATCATCGCGTAGCGACTACAGGGGCTGAATGTAAGGGACCTGCAGATCATCGCGCAGCGACTACAGGGGCTGAATGTAACGGACCTGCAGATCATCGAGCAGCGACTACAGGGGCTGAATGTAAGGGACCTGCAGATCATCGCGCAGCGACTACAGGGGCTGAATGTAAGGGACCTGCAGATCATCGCGCAGCGACTACAGGGGCTGAATGTAAGGGACCTGCAGATCATCGCGCAGCGATTACAGGGGCTGAATGTAAGGAACCTGCAGATCATCGCGCAGTGACTACAGGGGCTGAATGTAAGGGACCTGCAGATCATCGCGTAGCGAATACAGAGGCTGAATGTAAGGGACCTGCAGATCATCGCGCAGCGACTACAGGGGCTGAATCTAAGGGAACTGCAGATCATCGCGTAGCGACTACAGGGGTGAATGTAAGGGACCTGCAGATCATCGCGTAGCGAATACAGGAGCTGAATGTAAGGGACCTGCAGATCATCGCGTAGCGACTACAGGAGATGAATGTAAGGGACCTGCAGATGATCGCGTAGCCACTACAGGAGCTGAATGTAAGGGACCTGCAGATCATCTCGCAGCAACTACAGGGACTGAATGTAAAGGACCTGCAGAGCATCGCGTAGCGACTACATGGGCTGAATGTAAAGGATCTGCAGATCATCGCGCAGCGACTACAGGGGCTAAATATAAGGGACCTGCAGATCATCGCGCAGCGACTACAGGGGTTGAATGTAAGGGACCTGCAGATAATCGCGCAGCGACTACAGGGGCTGAATGTAAGGGACCTGCAGATCATCGCGCAGCGACTACAGGGGCTGAATGTAAGGGACCTGCAGATCATTGCGCAGTGACTACAGGGGCTGAATGTAAGGGACCTGCAGATCATCGCGCAGTGACTACAGGGGCTGAATGTAAGGGACCTGCAGATCATCGCGCAGCGACTACAGGGGCTGAATGTAACGGACCTGCAGATCATCGCGCAGCGACTACAGGAGCTGAATGTAAGGGACCTGCAGATCATCGAGCAGCGACTACAGGGGCTGAATGTAAGGGACCTGCAGATCATCGCGCAGCGACTACAGGGGCTGAATGTAAGGAACCTGCAGATCATCGCGCAGCGACTACAGGGGTTGAATGTAAGGGACCTGCAGATCATCGCGCAGCGACTACAGGAGCTGAATGAAAGGGACCTGCAGATCATCGCGCAGCGACTACAGGGGTTGAATGTAAGGGACCTGCAGATCATCGCGCAGTGACTACAGGGGCTGAATGTAAGGAACCTGCAGATCATTGCGCAGTGACTACAGGGGCTGAATGTAAGGGACCTGCAGATCATCGCACAGCGACTACAGGGGCTGAATGTAACGGACCTGCAGATCATCGCGCAGCGACTACAGGAGCTGAATGTAAGGGACCTGCAGATCATCGCGTAGCGACTACAGGGGCTGAATGTAAGGGACCTGCAGATCATCGCGCAGCAACTACAGGGGCTGAATGTAAGGGACCTTCAGATCATCGCGTAGCGACTACAGGGGCTGAATGTAAGGGACCTGCAGATCATCGCGTAGCGACTACAGGGGCTGAATGTAAGGGACCTGCAGATCATCGCGCAGCAACTACAGGGGCTGAATGTAAGGGACCTGCAGATCATCGCGTAGCGACTACAGGGGCTGAATGTAAGGGACCTGCAGATCATCGCGCAGCAACTACAGGGGCTGAATGTAAGGGACCTTCAGATCATCGCGCAGAGACTACAGGGGCTGAATGTAACGGACCTGCAGATCATCACGCAGCGACTACAGGAGCTGAATGTAAGGGACCTGCAGATCATCGCGCAGCGACTACAGGGGCTGAATGTAAGGGACCTGCAGATCATCGCGCAGCGAATACAGAGGCTGAATGTAAGGGACCTGCAGATCATCGCGCAGCAACTACAGAAGCTGAATGTAAGGGACCTGCAGATCATCGCGCAGCGACTACAGGGGCTGAATGTAACGGACCTGCAGATCATCGCGCAGCGACTACAGGAGCTGAATGTAAGGGACCTGCAGATCATCGCGCAGCAACTACAGGGGCTGAATGTAAGGGACCTGCAGATCATCGCACAGCGACTACAGGGGCTGAATGTAACGGACCTGCAGATCATCGCGCAGCGACTACAGGAGCTGAATGTAAGGGACCTGCAGATCATCGCGCAGCGACTACAGGGGCTGAATGTAAGGGACCTGCAGATCATCGCGCAGCGAATACAGAGGCTGAATGTAAGGGACCTGCAGATCATCGCGCAGCAACTACAGGGGCTGAATCTAAGGGAACTGCAGATCATCGCGTAGCGACTACAGGAGCTGAATGTAAAGGACCTGGAGAACATCGCGTAGCGAATACAGGAGCTGAATGTAAGGGACCTGCAGATCATCGCGCAGCAACTACAGGGGCTGAATCTAAGGGACCTGCAGATCATCGCGTAGCGACTACAGGAGCTGAATGTAAGGGACCTGCAGATCATCGCGCAGCAACTACAGGGACTGAATGTAAAGGACCTGCAGATCATCGCGTAGCGACTACATGGGCTGAATGTAAAGGATCTGCAGATCATCGCGCAGCGACTACAGGGGCTGAATATAAGGGACCTGCAGATCATCGCGCAGCGACTACAGGGGCTGAATGTAAGGGACCTGCAGATCATCGAGCAGCGACTACAGGGGCTGAATGTAAGGGACCTGCAGATTATCGCGCAGCGACTACAGGGGCTGAATGTAAGGGACCTGCAGATCATCGCGCAGCGACTACAGGGGCTGAATGTAAGGGACCTGCAGATCATCGCGCAGTGACTACAGGGGCTGAATGTAAGGGACCTGCAGATCATCGCGTAGCGAATACAGAGGCTGAATGTAAGGGACCTGCAGATCATCGTGCAGCAACTACAGGGGCTGAATCTAAGGGACCTGCAGATCATCGCGTAGCGACTACAGGGGTGAATGTAAGGGACCTGCAGATCATCGCGTAGCGAATACAGGAGCTGAATGTAAGGGACCTGCAGATCATCGCGTAGCGACTACAGGAGCTGAATGTAAAGGACCTGCAGATGATCGCGTAGCCACTACAGGAGCTGAATGTAAGGGACCTGCAGATCATCTCGCAGCAACTACAGGGACTGAATGTAAAGGACCTGCAGATCATCGCGCAGCGACTACAGGGGCTGAATGTAAAGGATCTGCAGATCATCGCGCAGCGACTACAGGGGCTGAATATAATGGACCTGCAGATCATCGCGCAGCGACTACAGGGGCTGAATGTAAGGGACCTGCAGATCATCGCGCAGCGACTACAGGGGCTGAATGTAAGGGACCTGCAGATCATCGCGCAGCGACTACAGGGGCTGAATGTAACGGATCTGCAGATCATCGCATAGCGACTACAGGAGCTGAATGTAAGGAACCTGCAGATCATCGCGCAGCGACTACAGGAGCTGAATGTAAGGGACCTGCAGATCATCGCGCAGCGACTACAGGGGCTGAATGTAACGGACCTGCAGATCATCGCGCAGCGACTACAGGGGCTGAATGTAAGGGACCTGCAGATCATCGAGCAGCGAATACAGAGGCTGAATGTAAGGGACCTGCAGATCATCGCGCAGCGACTACAGGGGCTGAATGTAAGGGACCTGCAGATCATCGCGCAGCGACTGCAGGGGCTGAATGTAAGGGACCTGCAGATCATCGCGCAGCGACTACAGTGGCTGAATGTAAGGGACCTGCAGATCATCGCGCAGCGACTACAGGGTCTGAATGCAAAGGACCTGCAGATCATCGCGTAGCGACTACAGGGGCTGAATGTAAGGGACCTGCAGATCATCGCGCAGCGACTACAGGGGCTGAATGTAAGGGACCTGCAGATCATCGCGTAGCGACTACAGGAGCTGAATGTAAGGGACCTGCAGATCATCGCGCAGCGACTACAGGGGCTGAATGCAAAGGACCTGCAGATCATCGCGTAGCGACTACAGGGGCTGAATGTAAGGGACCTGCAGATCATCGCGCAGCGACTACAGGGGCTGAATGTAACGGACCTGCAGATCATCGAGCAGCGACTACAGGGGCTGAATGTAAGGGACCTGCAGATCATCGCGCAGCGACTACAGGGGCTGAATGTAAGGGACCTGCAGATCATCACGCAGCGACTACAGGGGCTGAATGTAAGGGACCTGCAGATCATCGCGCAGCGACTACAGGGGCTGAATGTAAGTGACCTGCAGATCATCGCGCAGCAACTACAGGGGCTGAATGTAAGGGACCTGCAGATCATCACGTAGCGACTACAGGGGCTGAATGTAAGGAACCTGCAGATCATCACGTAGCGACTACAGGGGCTGAATGTAAGGGACCTGCAGATCATCACGTAGCGACTACAGGGGCTGAATGTAAGTGACCTGCAGATCATCACGTAGCGACTACAGGGGCTGAATGTAAGGAACCTGCAGATCATCGCGCAGTGACTACAGGAGCTGAATGTAAGGGACCTGCAGATCATCGCGTAGCGAATACAGAGGCTGAATGTAAGGAACCTGCAGATCATCGCGCAGTGACTACAGGGGCTGAATGTAAGGGACCTGCAGATCATCGCGTAGCGAATACAGAGGCTGAATGTAAGGGACCTGCAGATCATCGCGCAGCGACTACAGGGGCTGAATCTAAGGGAACTGCAGATCATCGCGTAGCGACTACAGGGGTGAATGTAAGGGACCTGCAGATCATCGCGTAGCGAATACAGGAGCTGAATGTAAGGGACCTGCAGATCATCGCGTAGCGACTACAGGAGATGAATGTAAGGGACCTGCAGATGATCGCGTAGCCACTACAGGAGCTGAATGTAAGGGACCTGCAGATCATCTCGCAGCAACTACAGGGACTGAATGTAAAGGACCTGCAGATCATCGCGCAGCGATTACAGGGGCTGAATGTAAGGAACCTGCAGATCATCGCGCAGAGACTACAGGGGCTGAATGTAAGGGACCTGCAGATCATCGCGTAGCGAATACAGAGGCTGAATGTAAGGGACCTGCAGATCATCGTGCAGCAACTACAGGGACTGAATGTAAAGGACCTGCAGATCATCGCGCAGCGATTACAGGGGCTGAATGTAAGGAACCTGCAGATCATCGCGCAGAGACTACAGGGGCTGAATGTAAGGGACCTGCAGATCATCGCGCAGAGACTACAGGGGCTGAATCTAAGGGAACTGCAGATCATCGCGTAGCGACTACAGGGGTGAATGTAAGGGACCTGCAGATCATCGCGTAGCGAATACAGGAGCTGAATGTAAGGGACCTGCAGATCATCGCGTAGCGACTACAGGAGCTGAATGTAAGGGACCTGCAGATGATCGCGCAGCAACTACAGGGACTGAATGTAAAGGACCTGCAGATCATCGCGCAGCGACTACAGGGGCTGAATGTAAAGGATCTGCAGATCATCGCGCAGCGACTACAGGGGCTGAATATAATGGACCTGCAGATCATCGCGCAGCGACTACAGGGGCTGAATGTAAGGGACCTGCAGATCATCGCGCAGCGACTACAGGGGCTGAATGTAACGGATCTGCAGATCATCGCATAGCGACTACAGGAGCTGAATGTAAGGAACCTGCAGATCATCGCGCAGCGACTACAGGAGCTGAATGTAAGGGACCTGCAGATCATCGCACAGCGACTACAGGGGCTGAATGTAACGGACCTGCAGATCATCGAGCAGCGAATACAGAGGCTGAATGTAAGGGACCTGCAGATCATCGCGCAGCGACTACAGGGGCTGAATGTAAGGGACCTGCAGATCATCGCGCAGCGACTGCAGGGGCTGAATGTAAGGGACCTGCAGATCATCGCGCCGCGACAACAGGGGCTGAATGTAAGGGACCTGCAGATCATCGCGTAGCGACTACAGGAGCTGAATGTAAGGGACCTGCAGATCATCGCGCAGCGACTACAGGGTCTGAATGCAATGGACCTGCAGATCATCGCGTAGCGACTACAGGGGCTGAATGTAAGGGACCTGCAGATCATCGCGCAGCGACTACAGGGGCTGAATGTAAGGGACCTGCAGATCATCGCGTAGCGACTACAGGAGCTGAATGTAAGGGACCTGCAGATCATCGCGCAGCGACTACAGGGGCTGAATGCAAAGGACCTGCAGATCATCGCGTAGCGACTACAGGGGCTGAATGTAAGGGACCTGCAGATCATCGCGCAGCGACTACAGGGGCTGAATGTAACGGACCTGCAGATCATCGAGCAGCGACTACAGGGGCTGAATGTAAGGGACCTGCAGATCATCGCGCAGCGACTACAGGGGCTGAATGTAAGGGACCTGCAGATCATCGCGCAGCGACTACAGGGGCTGAATGTAAGGGACCTGCAGATCATCGCGCAGCGATTACAGGGGCTGAATGTAAGGAACCTGCAGATCATCGCGCAGTGACTACAGGGGCTGAATGTAAGGGACCTGCAGATCATCGCGTAGCGAATACAGAGGCTGAATGTAAGGGACCTGCAGATCATCGCGCAGCGACTACAGGGGCTGAATCTAAGGGAACTGCAGATCATCGCGTAGCGACTACAGGGGTGAATGTAAGGGACCTGCAGATCATCGCGTAGCGAATACAGGAGCTGAATGTAAGGGACCTGCAGATCATCGCGTAGCGACTACAGGAGATGAATGTAAGGGACCTGCAGATGATCGCGTAGCCACTACAGGAGCTGAATGTAAGGGACCTGCAGATCATCTCGCAGCAACTACAGGGACTGAATGTAAAGGACCTGCAGAGCATCGCGTAGCGACTACATGGGCTGAATGTAAAGGATCTGCAGATCATCGCGCAGCGACTACAGGGGCTGAATATAAGGGACCTGCAGATCATCGCGCAGCGACTACAGGGGCTGAATGTAAGGGACCTGCAGATCATCGCGCAGCGACTACAGGAGCTGAATGTAAGGAACCTGCAGATCATCACGCAGCGACTACAGGAGCTGAATGTAAGGGACCTGCAGATCATCGCGCAGCGACTACAGGGGCTGAATGTAACGGACCTGCAGATCATCGAGCAGCGAATACAGGGGCTGAATGTAAGGGACCTGCAGATCATCGCGCAGCGACTACAGGGGCTGAATGTAAGGGACCTGCAGATCATCGCGCAGCGACTACAGGGGCTGAATGTAAGGGACCTGCAGATCATCGCGCAGCGACTACAGGGGCTGAATGTAAGGGACCTGCAGATCATCGCGCAGCGACTACAGGGGCTGAATGTAAGGGACCTGCAGATCATCGCGTAGCGACTACAGGAGCTGAATGTAAGGGACCTGCAGATCATCGCGTAGCGACTACAGGGGCTGAATGTAAGGGACCTGCAGATCATTGCGTAGCGACTACAGGAGCTGAATGTAAGGGACCTGCAGATCATCGCGTAGCGACTACAGGGGCTGAATGTAAGGGACCTGCAGATCATCGCGTAGCGACTACAGGAGCTGAATGTAAGGGACCTGCAGATCATCGCGCAGCGACTACAGGAGCTGAATGCAAAGGACCTGCAGATCATCGCGTAGCGACAACAGGGGCTGAATGTAAGGGACCTGCAGATCATCGCGCAGCGACTACAGGGGCTGAATGTAAGGGACCTGCAGATCATCGCGTAGTGACTACAGGAGCTGAATGTAAGGGACCTGCAGATCATCGCGCAGCGACTACAGGGGCTGAATGCAAAGGACCTGCAGATCATCGCGTAGCGACTACAGGGGCTGAATGTAAGGGACCTGCAGATCATCGCGCAGCGACTACAGGGGCTGAATGTAAGTGACCTGCAGATCATCGCGCAGCGTCTATAGGGGCTGAATGTAAGGGACCTGCAGATCATCGCGCAGCGACTACAGGGGCTGAATGTAACGGACCTGCAGATCATCGCGTAGCGACTACAGGGGCTGAATGTAAGGAACCTGCAGATCATCGCGCAGCGACTACAGGGGCTGAATGTAAGGGACCTGCAGATCATGGAGCAGCGACTACAGGGGCTGAATGTAAGGGACCTGCAGATCATCGCGCAGCGACTACAGGGGCTGAATGTAAGGGACCTGCAGATCATCGCGCAGCGACTACAGGGGCTGAATGTAAGGGACCTGCAGATCATCGCGCCGCGACTGCAAGGGCTGAATGTAAGGGACCTGCAGATCATCGCGCAGCGACTACAGGGGCTGAATGTAAGGGACCTGCAGATCATCGCGTAGCGACTACAGGAGCTGAATGTAAGGAACCTGCAGATGATCGTGCAGCGACTACAGGGGCTGAATCTAAGGGAACTGCAGATCATCACGTAGCGACTTCAGGGGCTGAATGTAAGGGACCTGCAGATCATCACGTAGCGACTACAGGGGCTGAATGTAAGGAACCTGCAGATCATCACGTAGCGACTACAGGGGCTGAATGTAAGGAACCTGCAGATGATCGTGCAGCGACTACAGGGGCTGAATGTAAGGGACCTGCAGATCATCACGTAGCGACTTCAGGGGCTGAATGTAAGGGACCTGCAGATCATCGCGTAGCGACTACAGGAGCTGAATGTAAGGGACCTGCAGATCATCGCGTAGCGACTACAGGAGCTGAATGTAAGGGACCTGCAGATCATCGCGCAGCGACTACAGGGGCTGAATGTAAGGGACCTGCAGATCATCGCGTAGCGACTACATGGGCTGAATGTAAGGGACCTGCAGATGATCGTGCAGCGACTACAGGGGCTGAATGTAAGGGACCTGCAGATGATCGTGCAGCGACTACAGGGGCTGAATGTAAGGGACCTGCAGATCATCGCGCCGCGACTGCGAGGGCTGAATGTAAGGGACCTGCAGATCATCGCGTAGCGACTACAGGAGCTGAAGTGAGGGACCTGCAGATCATCTCGCAGCGACTACAGGGGCTGAATGTAAGGGACCTGCAGATCATCGCGCAGCGACTAAAGGGGCTGAATGTAAGGGACCTGCAGATCATCGCGCAGCGACTACAGGGGCTGAATGTAAGGGACCTGCAGATCATCGCGTAGCGACTACAGGAGCTGAATGTAAGGAACCTGCAGATGATCGTGCAGCGACTACAGGGGCTGAATGTAAGGAACCTGCAGATCATCACGTAGCGACTTCAGGGGCTGAATGTAAGGGACCTGCAGATCATCACGTAGCGACTACAGGGGCTGAATGTAAGGGACCTGCAGATCATCACGTAGCGACTACAGGGGCTTAATGTAAGGAACCTGCAGATGATCGTGCAGCGACTACAGGGGCTGAATGTAAGGGACCTGCAGATCATCACGTAGCGACTTCAGGGGCTGAATGTAAGGGACCTGCAGATCATCGCGTAGCGACTACAGGAGCTGAAGTGAGGGACCTGCAGATCATCTCGCAGCGACTACAGGGGCTGAATGTAAGGGACCTGCAGATCATCGCGCAGCGACTAAAGGGGCTGAATGTAAGGGACCTGCAGATCATCGCGCAGCGACTACAGGGGCTGAATGTAAGGGACCTGCAGATCATCGCGTAGCGACTACAGGAGCTGAATGTAAGGAACCTGCAGATGATCGTGCAGCGACTACAGGGGCTGAATGTAAGGAACCTGCAGATCATCACGTAGCGACTTCAGGGGCTGAATGTAAGGGACCTGCAGATCATCACGTAGCGACTACAGGGGCTGAATGTAAGGGACCTGCAGATCATCACGTAGCGACTACAGGGGCTTAATGTAAGGAACCTGCAGATGATCGTGCAGCGACTACAGGGGCTGAATGTAAGGGACCTGCAGATCATCACGTAGCGACTTCAGGGGCTGAATGTAAGGGACCTGCAGATCATCGCGTAGCGACTACAGGAGCTGAATGTAAGGGACCTGCAGATCATCGCGTAGCGACTACAGGAGCTGAATGTAAGGGACCTGCAGATCATCGCGCAGCGACTACAGGGGCTGAATGTAAGGGACCTGCAGATCATCGCGTAGCGACTACATGGGCTGAATGTAAGGGACCTGCAGATGATCGTGCAGCGACTACAGGGGCTGAATGTAAGTGACCTGCAGATGATCGTGCAGCGACTACAGGGGCTGAATGTAAGGGACCTGCAGATCAACGCGTAGCGACTACATGGGCTGAATGTAAGGGACCTGCAGATGATCGTGCAGCGACTACAGGAGCTGAATGTAAGGGACCTGCAGATCATCGAGCAGCGACTACAGGGGCTGAATGTAAGGGACCTGCAGATGATCGTGCAGCGACTACAGGGGCTGAATGTAAGGGACCTGCAGATCATCGTGCAGCGACTACAGGGGCTGAATGTAAGGGACCTGCAGATCATCGCACAGCGACTACAGGAGCTGAATGTAAGGGACCTGCAGATCATCGAGCAGCGACTACAGGGGCTGAATGTAAGGGACCTGCAGATCATCGAGCAGCGACTACAGGGGCTGAATGTAAGGGACCTGCAGATGATCGTGCAGCGACTACAGGAGCTGAATGTAAGGGACCTGCAGATCATCGCGCAGCGACTACAGGGGCTGAATGTAAGGGACCTGCAGATCATCGCGTAGCGACTACATGGGCTGAATGTAAGGGACCTGCAGATCATCGCGTAGCGACTACAGGGGCTGAATGTAAGGGACCTGCAGATGATCGTGCAGCGACTACAGGAGCTGAATGTAAGGGACCTGCAGATCATCGCGTAGCGACTACAGGGGCTGAATGTAAGGGACCTGCAGATCATCGCGCAGCGACTTCAGGGGCTGAATGTAAGGGACCTGCAGATCATCGCGCAGCGACTACAGGGGCTGAATGTAAGGGACCTGCAGATGATCGTGCAGCGACTACAGGAGCTGAATGTAAGGGACCTGCAGATCATCGCGTAGCGACTACAGGGGCTGAATGTAAGGGACCTGCAGATCATCGCGCAGCGACTTCAGGGGCTGAATGTAAGGGACCTGCAGATCATCGCGCAGCGACTACAGGGGCTGAATGTAAGGGACCTGCAGATCATCGCGTAGCGACTACAGGAGCTGAATGTAAGGAAACTGCAGATCATCGCGCAGCGACTACAGGGGCTGAATGTAAGGGACCTGCAGATCATTGCGTAGCGACTACAGGAGCTGAATGTAAAGGACCTGCAGATCATCGCGCAGCGACTACAGGGGCTGAATGTAAGGGACCTGCAGATCATCGCGCAGCGACTACAGGGGCTGAATGTAAGGGACCTGCAGATCATTGCGTAGCGACTACAGGAGCTGAATGTAAAGGACCTGCAGATCATCGCGCAGCGACTACAGGGGCTGAATGTAAGGGACCTGCAGATCATCGCGCAGCGACTACAGGGGCTGAATGTAAGGGACCTGCAGATCATCGCGTAGCGACTACAGGAGCTGAATGTAAAGGACCTGCAGATCATCGCGCAGCGACTACAGGGGCTGAATGTAAGGGACCTGCAGATCATCGCGCAGCGACTACAGGGGCTGAATGTAAGGGACCTGCAGATCATCGCGCAGCGACTACAGGGGCTGAATGTAATGGACCTGCAGATCATCGCATAGGGACTACAGGAGCTGAATGTAAGGGACCTGCAGATCATCGCGCAGCGACTACAGGAGCTGAATGTAAATAACCTGCAGATCATCGAGCAGCGACTACAGGGGTTGAATGTAAGGGACCTGCAGATCATCGCGTAGCGACTACAGGAGCTGTATGTAAGGAACCTGCAGATCATCGCGCAGCGACTACAAGAGCTGAATGTAAGGGACCTGCAGATCATCGCGCAGCGACTTCAGGGGCTGAATGTAAGGGACCTGCAGATCATTGCGCAGCGACTTCAGGGGCTGAATGTAAGGGATCTGCAGATCATCGCGCAGCGACTACAGGGGCTGAATGTAAGGGACCTGCAGATCATCGCGCAGCGACTACAGGGGCTGAATGTAAGGGACCTGCAGATCATCGCGTAGCGACTACAGGAGCTGAATGTAAGGAACCTGCAGATCATCGCGCAGCAACTACAGGGGCTTAATGTAAGGGACCTGCAGATCATCGCGCAGCGACTACAGGGGCTGAATGTAAGGGACCTGCAGATCATCGCGTAGCGACTTCAGGGGCTGAATGTAAGGGACCTGCAGATCATCGCGCAGCGACTACAGGGGCTGAATGTAAGGAACCTGCAGATCATCGCGCAGCGACTACAGGGGTTGAATGTAAAGGACCTGCAGATCATCGCGCAGCGACTACAGGGGCTGAATGTAAGGGACCTGCAGATGATCGTGCAGCGACTACAGATGCTGAATGTAAAGGACCTGCAGACCATCGCGTAGCGACTACAGGGGCTGAATGTAAGGGACCTGCAGATCATCGCGTAGCGACTACAGGAGCTGAATGTAAGGAACCTGCAGATCATCGCGCAGCGACTACAAGAGCTGAATGTAAGGGACCTGCAGATCATCGCGCAGCGACTTCAGGGGCTGAATGTAAGGGACCTGCAGATCATTGCGCAGCGACTTCAGGGGCTGAATGTAAGGGATCTGCAGATCATCGCGCAGCGACTACAGGGGCTGAATGTAAGGGACCTGCAGATCATCGCGTAGCGACTACAGGAGCTGAATGTAAGGAACCTGCAGATCATCGCGCAGCGACTACAGGGGCTTAATGTAAGGGACCTGCAGATCATCGCGCAGCGACTACAGGGGCTGAATGTAAGGGACCTGCAGATCATCGCGTAGCGACTTCAGGGGCTGAATGTAAGGGACCTGCAGATCATCGCGCAGCGACTACAGGGGCTGAATGTAAGGAACCTGCAGATCATCGCGCAGCGACTACAGGGGTTGAATGTAAAGGACCTGCAGATCATCGCGCAGCGACTACAGGGGCTGAATGTAAGGGACCTGCAGATCATCGCGCAGCGACTACAGGGGCTGAATGTAAGGGACCTGCAGATCATCGCGCAGCGACTACAGGGGTTGAATGTAAAGGACCTGCAGATCATCGCGCAGCGACTTCAGGGGCTGAATGTAAGGGACCTGCAGATCATCGCGCAGCGACTACAGGGGCTGAATGTAAGGGACCTGCAGATCATCGCGCAGCGACTACAGGGGCTGAATGTAAAGGACCTGCAGATCATCGCGCAGCAACTACAGGGGCTTAATGTAAGGGACCTGCAGATCATCGCGCAGCGACTACAGGGGCTGAATGTAAGGGACCTGCAGATCATCGCGCAGCGACTACAGGGGCTGAATGTAAGGGACCTGCAGATCATCGCGCAGCGACTACAGGGGTTGAATGTAAAGGACCTGCAGATCATCGCGCAGCGACTTCAGGGGCTGAATGTAAGGGACCTGCAGATCATCGCGCAGCGACTACAGGGGCTGAATGTAAGGGACCTGCAGATCATCGCGCAGCGACTACAGGGGCTGAATGTAAAGGACCTGCAGATCATCGCGCAGCAACTACAGGGGCTGAATGTAAGGGACCTGCAGATCATCGCGCAGCGACTACAGGGGCTGAATGTAAGGGACCTGCAGATCATCGCGCAGCGAATACAGGGGCTGAATGTAAGGGACCTGCAGATCATCGCGCAGCGACTACAGGGGTTGAATGTAAAGGACCTGCAGATCATCGCGCAGCAACTACAGGGACTGAATGTAAGGGACCTGCAGATCATCGCGCAGCGACTACAGGGGCTGAATGTAACGGACCTGCAGATCATCGCGCAGCGACTACAGGAGCTGAATGTAAGGGACCTGCAGATCATCGAGCAGCGACTACAGGGGCTGAATGTAAGGGACCTGCAGATCATCGCGCAGCGACTACAGCGGCTGAATGTAAGGAACCTGCAGATCATCGCGCAGCGACTACAGGGGCTGAATGTAAGGGACCTGCAGATCATCGCGCAGCGACTACAAGAGCTGAATGTAAGGGACCTGCAGATCATCGCGCAGCGACTTCAGGGGCTGAATGTAAGGGACCTGCAGATCATTGCGCAGCGACTTCAGGGGCTGAATGTAAGGGATCTGCAGATCATCGCGCAGCGACTACAAGAGCTGAATGTAAGGGACCTGCAGATCATCGCGCAGCGACTTCAGGGGCTGAATGTAAGGGACCTGCAGATCATTGCGCAGCGACTTCAGGGGCTGAATGTAAGGGATCTGCAGATCATCGCGCAGCGACTACAGGGGCTGAATGTAAGGGACCTGCAGATCATCGCGCAGCGACTACAGGGGCTGAATGTAAGGGACCTGCAGATCATCGCGTAGCGACTACAGGAGCTGAATGTAAGGAACCTGCAGATCATCGCGCAACAACTACAGGGGCTTAATGTAAGGGACCTGCAGATCATCGCGCAGCGACTACAGGGGCTGAATGTAAGGGACCTGCAGATCATCGCGTAGCGACTTCAGGGGCTGAATGTAAGGGACCTGCAGATCATCGCGCAGCTCCTACAGGGGCTGAATGTAAGGAACCTGCAGATCATCGCGCAGCGACTACAGGGGTTGAATGTAAAGGACCTGCAGATCATCGCGCAGCGACTACAGGGGCTGAATGTAAGGGACCTGCAGATGATCGTGCAGCGACTACAGGAGCTGAATGTAAGGGACCTGCAGATGATCGTGCAGCGACTACAGATGCTGAATGTAAAGGACCTGCAGATCATCGCGTAGCGACTACAGGGGCTGAATGTAAGGGACCTGCAGATCATCGAGTAGCGACTACAGGAGCTGAATGTAAGGAACCTGCAGATCATCGCGCAGCGACTACAAGAGCTGAATGTAAGGGACCTGCAGATCATCGCGCAGCGACTTCAGGGGCTGAATGTAAGGGACCTGCAGATCATTGCGCAGCGACTTCAGGGGCTGAATGTAAGGGATCTGCAGATCATCGCGCAGCGACTACAGGGGCTGAATGTAAGGGACCTGCAGATCATCGCGTAGCGACTACAGGAGCTGAATGTAAGGAACCTGCAGATCATCGCGCAGCGACTACAGGGGCTTAATGTAAGGGACCTGCAGATCATCGCGCAGCGACTACAGGGGCTGAATGTAAGGGACCTGCAGATCATCGCGTAGCGACTTCAGGGGCTGAATGTAAGGGACCTGCAGATCATCGCGCAGCGACTACAGGGGCTGAATGTAAGGAACCTGCAGATCATCGCGCAGCGACTACAGGGGTTGAATGTAAAGGACCTGCAGATCATCGCGCAGCGACTACAGGGGCTGAATGTAAGGGACCTGCAGATCATCGCGCAGCGACTACAGGGGCTGAATGTAAGGGACCTGCAGATCATCGCGCAGCGACTACAGGGGTTGAATGTAAAGGACCTGCAGATCATCGCGCAGCGACTTCAGGGGCTGAATGTAAGGGACCTGCAGATCATCGCGCAGCGACTACAGGGGCTGAATGTAAGGGACCTGCAGATCATCGCGCAGCGACTACAGGGGCTGAATGTAAAGGACCTGCAGATCATCGCGCAGCAACTACAGGGGCTTAATGTAAGGGACCTGCAGATCATCGCGCAGCGACTACAGGGGCTGAATGTAAGGGACCTGCAGATCATCGCGCAGCGACTACAGGGGCTGAATGTAAGGGACCTGCAGATCATCGCGCAGCGACTACAGGGGTTGAATGTAAAGGACCTGCAGATCATCGCGCAGCGACTTCAGGGGCTGAATGTAAGGGACCTGCAGATCATCGCGCAGCGACTACAGGGGCTGAATGTAAGGGACCTGCAGATCATCGCGCAGCGACTACAGGGGCTGAATGTAAAGGACCTGCAGATCATCGCGCAGCAACTACAGGGGCTGAATGTAAGGGACCTGCAGATCATCGCGCAGCGACTACAGGGGCTGAATGTAAGGGACCTGCAGATCATCGCGCAGCGAATACAGGGGCTGAATGTAAGGGACCTGCAGATCATCGCGCAGCGACTACAGGGGTTGAATGTAAAGGACCTGCAGATCATCGCGCAGCAACTACAGGGACTGAATGTAAGGGACCTGCAGATCATCGCGCAGCGACTACAGGGGCTGAATGTAACGGACCTGCAGATCATCGCGCAGCGACTACAGGAGCTGAATGTAAGGGACCTGCAGATCATCGAGCAGCGACTACAGGGGCTGAATGTAAGGGACCTGCAGATCATCGCGCAGCGACTACAGGGGCTGAATGTAAGGGACCTGCAGATCATCGCGCAGCGACTACAGGAGCTGAATGTAAGGGACCTGCAGATCATCGCGCAGCGACTACAGCGGCTGAATGTAAGGAACCTGCAGATCATCGCGCAGCGACTACAGGGGCTGAATGTAAGGGACCTGCAGATCATCGCGCAGCGACTACAGGGGCTGAATGTAAGGGACCTGCAGATCATTGCGCAGCGACTTCAGGGGCTGAATGTAAGGGACCTGCAGATCATCGCGCAGCGACTACAGGGGCTGAATGTAAGGGACCTGCAGATCATCGCGTAGCGACTACAGGAGCTGAATGTAAGGAACCTGCAGATCATCGCGCAGCGACTACAGGGGCTTAATGTAAGGGACCTGCAGATCATCGCGCAGCGACTACAAGGGCTGAATGTAAGGGACCTGCAGATCATCGCGTAGCGACTTCAGGGGCTGAATGTAAGGGACCTGCAGATCATCGCGCAGCGACTACAGGGGCTGAATGTAAGGAACCTGCAGATCATCGCGCAGCGACTACAGGGGTTGAATGTAAAGGACCTGCAGATCATCGCGCAGCGACTACAGGGGCTGAATGTAAGGGACCTGCAGATCATCGCGCAGCGACTACAGGGGCTGAATGTAAGGGATCTGCAGATCATCGCGCAGCGACTACAGGGGTTGAATGTAAAGGACCTGCAGATCATCGCGCAGCGACTTCAGGGGCTGAATGTAAGGGACCTGCAGATCATCGCGCAGCGACTACAGGGGCTGAATGTAAGGGACCTGCAGATCATCGCGCAGCGACTACAGGGGCTGAATGTAAAGGACCTGCAGATCATCGCGCAGCAACTACAGGGGCTGAATGTAAGGGACCTGCAGATCATCGCGCAGCGACTACAGGGGCTGAATGTAAGGGACCTGCAGATCATCGCGCAGCGACTACAGGGGCTGAATGTAAGGGACCTGCAGATCATCGCGCAGCGACTACAGGGGTTGAATGTAAAGGACCTGCAGATCATCGCGCAGCAACTACAGGGGCTGAATGTAAGGGACCTGCAGATCATCGAGCAGCGACTACAGGGGCTGAATGTAAGGGAACTGCAGATCATCGCGCAGCGACTACAGGGGCTGAATGTAAAGGACCTGCAGATCATCGCGCAGCAACTACAGGGGCTGAATGTAAGGGACCTGCAGATCATCGCGCAGCAACTACAGGGGCTGAATGTAAAGGACCTGCAGATCATCGCGCAGCGACTACAGGGGCTGAATGTAAAGGACCTGCAGATCATCGCGCAGCAACTACAGGGGCTGAATGTAAGGGACCTGCAGATCATCGCGCAGCGACTACAGGGGCTGAATGTAAGGGACCTGCAGATCATCGCGCAGCGACTACAGGGGCTGAATGTAAAGGACCTGCAGATCATCGCGCAGCAACTACAGGGGCTGAATGTAAGGGACCTGCAGATCATCGCGCAGCGACTACAGGGGCTGAATGTAAAGGACCTGCAGATCATCGCGCAGCAACTACAGGGGCTGAATGTAAGGGACCTGCAGATCATCGCGCAGCGACTACAGGGGCTGAATGTAAGGGACCTGCAGATCATCGCGCAGCGACTACAGGGGCTGAATGTAAGGGACCTGCAGATCATCGCGCAGCGACTACAGGGGTTGAATGTAAAGGACCTGCAGATCATCGCGCAGCGACTACAGGGGCTGAATGTAAGGGACCTGCAGATCATCGAGCAGCGACTACAGGGGCTGAATGTAAGGGAACTGCAGATCATCGCGCAGCGACTACAGGGGCTGAATGTAAGGGACCTGCAGATCATCACGCAGCGACTACAGGGGCTGAATGTAAGGGACCTGCAGATCATCGCGCAGCGACTACAGGGGCTGAATGTAAGGAACCTGCAGATCATCGCGCAGCGACTACAGGGGCTGAATGTAAGGGACCTGCAGATCATCGCGCAGCGACTACAGGGGCTGAATGTAAGGAACCTGCAGATCATCGCGCAGCGACTACAGGGGTTGAATGTAAGGGACCTGCAGATCATCGCGCAGCGACTACAGGAGCTGAATGAAAGGGACCTGCAGATCATCGCGCAGCGACTACAGGGGTTGAATGTAAGGGACCTGCAGATCATCGCGCAGCGACTACAGGGGCTGAATGTAAGGGACCTGCAGATCATCGCGCAGCGACTACAGGGGCTGAATGTAAGGGACCTGCAGATCATCGCGCAGCGACTACAGGGGCTGAATGTAAGGAACCTGCAGATCATTGCGCAGTGACTACAGGGGCTGAATGTAAGGGACCTGCAGATCATCGCACAGCGACTACAAGGGCTGAATGTAACGGACCTGCAGATCATCGCGCAGCGACTACAGGAGCTGAATGTAAGGGACCTGCAGATCATCGCGTAGCGACTACAGGGGCTGAATGTAAGGGACCTGCAGATCATCGCGCAGCAACTACAGGGGCTGAATGTAAGGGACCTTCAGATCATCGCGCAGCGACTACAGGGGCTGAATGTAAGGGACCTGCAGATCATCGCGCAGCGACTACAGGGGCTGAATGTAAGGGACCTGCAGATCATCGCGTAGCGAATACAGAGGCTGAATGTAAGGGACCTGCAGATCATCGCGCAGCAACTACAGGGGCTGAATCTAAGGGAACTGCAGATCATCGCGTAGCGACTACAGGAGCTGAATGTAAGGGACCTGCAGATCATCGCGCAGCAACTACAGGGGCTGAATCTAAGGGACCTGCAGATCATCGCGTAGCGACTACAGGAGTTGAATATAAGGGACCTGAAGATGATTGCGTAGCCACTACAGGAGCTGAATGTAAGGGACCTGCAGATCATCGCGCAGCAACTACAGGGACTGAATGTAAAGGACCTGCAGATCATCGCGTAGCGACTACATGGGCTGAATGTAAAGGATCTGCAGATCATCGCGCAGCGACTACAGGGGCTGAATATAAGGGACCTGCAGATCATCGCGCAGCGACTACAGGGGCTGAATGTAAGGGACCTGCAGATCATCGAGCAGCGACTACAGGGGCTGAATGTAAGGGACCTGCAGATTATCGCGCAGCGACTACAGGGGCTGAATGTAAGGGACCTGCAGATCATCGCGCAGCGACTACAGGGGCTGAATGTAAGGGACCTGCAGATCATCGAGCAGCGACTACAGGGGTTGAATGTAAGGGACCTGCAGATCATCGCGCAGCGACTACAGGGGCTGAATGTAAGGGACCTGCAGATCATCGCGTAGCGACTACAGGGGCTGAATGTAAGGGACCTGCAGATCATCGCGCAGCGACTACAGGGGCTGAATGTAAGGGACCTGTAGATCATCGCGCAGCGACTACAGGGGCTGAATATAAGGGACCTGCAGATCATCGCACAGCGACTACAGGGGCTGAATATAAGGAACCTGCAGATCATCGCGCAGCGACTACAGGAGCTGAATGTAAGGAACCTGCAGATCATCGTGCAGCGACTACAGGGGCTGAATATAAGGGACCTGCAGATCATCGCGCAGCGACTACAGGGGCTGAATGTAAGGGACCTGCAGATCATCGCGCAGCGACTACAGGGGCTGAATGTAAGGGACCTGCAGATCATCGCGCAGCGACTACAGGGGCTGAATGTAAGGGACCTGCAGATCATCGAGCAGCGACTACAGGGGCTGAATGTAAGGGACCTGCAGATCATCGCGTAGCGACTACAGGGGCTGAATGTAAGGGACCTGCAGATCATCGCGCAGCGACTACAGGGGCTGAATGTAAGGGACCTGCAGATCATCGCGCAGCGACTACAGGGGCTGAATGTAAGGGACCTGCAGATCATCGCGCAGCGACTACAGGGGCTGAATGTAACGGACCTGCAGATCATCGCATAGCGACTACAGGAGCTGAATGTAAGGGACCTGCAGATCATCGCGCAGCGACTACAGGGGCTGAATGTAAGGGACCTGCAGATCATCGCGCAGCGACTACAGGGGCTGAATGTAAGGGACCTGCAGATCATCGAGCAGCGACTACAGGGGCTGAATGTAACGGACCTGCAGATCATCGCGCAGCGACTACAGGGGCTGAATGTAAGAGACCTGCAGATCATCGCGCAGCGACTACAGGGGCTGAATGTAAGGGACCTGCAGATCATCGCGCAGCGACTACAGGGGCTGAATGTAACGGACCTGCAGATCATCGAGCAGCGACTACAGGGTCTGAATGTAAGGGACCTGCAGATCATCGCGCAGCGATTACAGGGGCTGAATGTAAGGAACCTGCAGATCATCGCGCAGTGACTACAGGGGCTGAATATAAGGGACCTGCAGATCATCGCGTAGCGAATACAGAGGCTGAATGTAAGGGACCTGCAGATCATCGCGTAGCGACTACAGGGGTGAATGTAAGGGACCTGCAGATCATCGCGTAGCGAATACAGGAGCTGAATGTAAGGGACCTGCAGATCATCGCGTAGCGACTACAGGAGCTGAATGTAAGGGACCTGCAGATGATCGCGCAGTGACTACAGGGGCTGAATGTAAGGGACCTGCAGATCATCGAGCAGCGACTACAGGGACTGAATGTAAAGGACCTGCAGATCATCGCGTAGCGACTACATGGGCTGAATGTAAAGGATCTGCAAATCATCGCGCAGCGACTACAGGGGCTGAATATAAGGGACCTGCAGATCATCGCGCAGCGACTACAGGTGCTGAATGTAAGGGACCTGCAGATCATCGCACAGCGACTACAGGGGCTGAATATAAGGGACCTGCAGATCATCGCGCAGCGACTACAGGGGCTGAATGTAAGGGACCTGCAGATCATCGCGCAGCGACTACAGGGGCTGAATGTAACGGATCTGCAGATGATCGCATAGCGACTACAGGAGCTGAATGTAAGGAACCTGCAGATCATCGCGCAGCGACTACAGGAGCTGAATGTAAGGGACCTGCAGATCATCGCGCAGCGACTACAGGGGCTGAATGTAACGGACCTGCAGATCATCGAGCAGCGAATACAGGGGCTGAATGTAAGGGACCTGCAGATCATCGCGCAGCGACTGCAGGGGCTGAATGTAAGGGACCTGCAGATCATCGCGTAGCGACTACAGGAGCTGAATGTAAGGGACCTGCAGATCATCGTGCAGCGACTACAGGGGCTGAATGCAAAGGACCTGCAGATCATCGCGTAGCAACTACAGGGGCTGAATGTAAGGGACCTGCAGATCATCGCGTAGCGACTACAGGAGCTGAATGTAAGGGACCTGCAGATCATCGCGCAGCGACTACAGGGGCTGAATGCAAAGGACCTGCAGACCATCGCGCAGCGACTACAGGGGCTGAATGTAAGGGACCTGCAGATCATCGCGTAGCGACTACAGGAGCTGAATGTAAGGGACCTGCAGATCATCGCGCAGCGACTACAGGGGCTGAATGTAAGGGACCTGCAGATTATGGAGCAGCGACTACAGGGGCTGAATGTAAGGGACCTGCAGATCATCGCGCAGCGACTACAGGGGCTGAATGTAAGGAACCTGCAGATCATCGCGCAGCGACTACAGGGGCTGAATGTAAGGGACCTGCAGATCATCGCGCAGCGACTACATTAGCTGAATGTAAGGGACCTGCAGATCATCGCGCAGCGACTACAGGGGCTGAATGTAAGGAACCTGCAGATCATCGCGCAGTGACTACAGGAGCTGAATGTAAGGGACCTGCAGATCATCGCGCAGTGACTACAGGAGCTGAATGTAAGGGACCTGCAGATCATCGCGCAGCGACTACAGGGGCTGAATGTAACGGACCTGCAGATCATGGAGCAGCGACTACAGGGGCTGAATGTAAGGGACCTGCAGATCATCGCGTAGCGACTACAGGAGCTGAATGTAAGGGACCTGCAGATCATCGCGCAGCGACTACAGGGGCTGAATGTAAGGGACCTGCAGATTATGGAGCAGCGACTACAGGGGCTGAATGTAAGGGATCTGCAGATCATCGCGCAGCGACTACACGGGCTGAATGTAAGGGACCTGCAGATCATCGCGCAGCGACTACAGGCGCTGAATGTAAGGGACCTGCAGATCATCGCGCAGCGACTACAGGAGCTGAATGTAAGGGACCTGCAGATCATCACGCAGCGACTACAGGCGCTGAATGTAAGGGACCTGCAGATCATCGCGCAGCGACTACACGGGCTGAATGTAAGGGACCTGCAGATCATCGCGCAGCGACTACAGGCGCTGAATGTAAGGGACCTGCAGATCATCGCGCAGCGACTACAGGAGCTGAATGTAAGGGACCTGCAGATCATGGAGCAGCGACTACAGGGGCTGAATGTAAGGGACCTGCAGATCATCGCGCAGCGACTACAGGGGCTGAATGTAAGGGACCTGCAGATCATCACGCCGCGACAGCAAGGGCTGAATGTAAGGGACCTGCAGATCATCGCGTAGCGACTACAGGAGCTGAAGTGAGGGACCTGGAGATCATCGCGCAGCGACTACAGGGGCTGAATGTAAGGGACCTGCAGATCATCGCGCAGCGACTACAGGGGCTGAATGTAAGGGACCTGCAGATCATCGCGCAGCGACTACAGGGGCTGAATGTAAGGGACCTGCAGATCATCGCGTAGCGACTACAGGAGCTGAATGTAAGGAACCTGCAGATCATCGCGCAGCGAATACAGGGGCTGAATGTAAGGGACCTGCAGATCATCGCGTAGCGACTACAGGAGTTGAATGTAAGGAACCTGCAGATCATCGCGCAGCGACTACAGGGGCTGAATGTAAGGAACCTGCAGATCATCGCGTAGCGACTACAGGAGCTGAATGTAAGGAACCTGCAGATCATCGCGCAGCGACTACAGGGGCTGAATGTAAGGGACCTGCATATCATCGCGTAGCGACTACAGGAGCTGAATGTAAGGAACCTGCAGATCATCGCGCAGCGACTACAGGGGCTGAATGTAAGGGACCTGCATATCATCGCGTAGCGACTACAGGAGCTGAATGTAAGGAACCTGCAGATCATCGCGCAGCGACTACAGGGGCTGAATGTAAGGGACCTGCAGATCATCGCGTAGCGACTACAGGAGTTGAATGTAAGGAACCTGCAGATCATCGCGCAGCGACTACAGGGGCTGAATGTAAGGGACCTGCAGATCATCGCGTAGCGACTACAGGGGCTGAATGTAAGGAACCTGCAGATCATCGCGCAGCGACTACAGGGGCTGAATGTAAGGAACCTGCAGATCATCGCGCAGCAACTTCAGGGGCTGAATGTAAGGGACCTGCAGATGATCGTGCAGCGACTACAGGAGCTGAATGTAAGGAACCTGCAGATCATCGCGCAGAGACTACAGGGGCTGAATGTAAGGGACCTGCAGATCATCGCGCAGCGACTTCAGGGGCTGAATGTAAGGGACCTGCAGATCATCGCGCAGCGACTACAGGGGCTGAATGTAAGGGACCTGCAGATCATCGCGTAGCGACTACAGGAGCTGAATGTAAGGGACCTGCAGATCATCGCGTAGCGACTACAGGAGCTGAATGTAAGGAACCTGCAGATCATCGCGCAGCGACTACAGGGGCTGAATTTAAGGGACCTGCAGATCATCGCGTAGCGACTACAGGAGCTGAATGTAAGGAACCTGCAGATCATCGCGTAGCCACTACAGGGGCTGAATGTAAGGGACCTGCAGATCATCGCGCAGCGACTTCAGGGGCCGAATGTAAGGGACCTGCAGATCATCGCGCAGCGACTACAGGGGCTGAATGTAAGGGACCTGCAGATCATCGCGCAGCGACTACAGGAGCTGAATGTAAGGAACCTGCAGATCATCGCGCAGCGACTACAGGGGCTGAATGTAAGGGACCTGCAGATCATCGCGCAGCAACTACAGGGGCTGAATGTAAGGGACCTGCAGATCATCGCGTAGCGACTACAGGAGCTGAATGTAAAGGACCTGCAGATCATCGCGCAGCGACTACAGGGGCTGAATGTAAGGGACCTGCAGATCATCGCGCAGCGACTACAGGAGCTGAATATAAGGGACCTGCAGATCATCGCGCAGCGACTACAGGGGCTGAATGTAAGGGACCTGCAGATCATCGCGCAGCGACTACAGGGGCTGAATGTAAGGGACCTGCAGATCATCGCGCAGCGACTACAGGGGCTGAATGTAATGGACCTGCAGATCATCGCATAGCGACTACAGGAGTTGAATGTAAGGGACCTGCAGATCATCGCGCAGCAACTATAGGGGCTGAATGTAAGGGACCTGCAGATCATCGCGTAGCGACTACAGGAGCTGAATGTAAGGAACCTGCAGATCATCGCGCAGCGACTACAGGGGCTGAATGTAAGGAACCTGCAGATCGTCGCGTAGCGACTACAGAAGCTGAATGTAAGGAACCTGCAGATCATCGCGCAGCGACTACAGGGGCTGAATGTAAGGGACCTGCAGATCATCGCGCAGCGACTACAGGGGCTGAATGTAAGGGACCTGCAGATCATCGCGTAGCGACTACAGAAGCTGAATGTAAGGAACCTGCATATCATCGCGCAGCGACTACAGGGGCTGAATGTAAGGGACCTGCAGATCATCGCGCAGCGACTACAGGGGCTGAATGTAAGGGACCTGCAGATTATCGCGCAGCGACTACAGGGGCTGAATGTAAGGGACCTGCAGATCATCGCGCAGCGACTACAGGAGCTGAATGTAAGGGACCTGCAGATCATCGCGCAGCGACTACAGGGGTTGAATGTAAGGGACCTGCAGATCATCGCGCAGCAACTACAGGAGCTGAATGTAAGGGACCTGCAGATCATCGCGCAGCGACTACAGGAGCTGAATGTAAGGGACCTGCAGATCATCGCGTTGCGACTACAGGAGCTGAATGTAAGGGACCTGCAGATCATCGCGCAGCAACTACAGGGGCTGAATGTAAGGGACCTGCAGATCATCGCGCAGCGACTACAGGAGCTGAATGTAAGGGACCTGCAGATCATCGCGTTGCGACTACAGGAGCTGAATGTAAGGGACCTGCAGATCATCGCGCAGCGACTACAGGGGCTGAATGTAATTAACCTGCAGATCATCGCGCAGCGACTACAGATGCTGAATGTAAAGGAACTGCAGATCATCGCGCAGCGACTACAGGGGCTGAATGTAAGGGACCTGCAGATCATCGCGTAGCGACTACAGGAGCTGAATGTAAGGAACCTGCAGATCATCGCGCAGCGACTACAGGAGCTGAATGTAAGGGACCTGCAGATCATCGCGCAGCGACTTCAGGTGCTGAATGTAAGGGACCTGCAGATCATCGCGCAGCGACTACAGGGGCTGAATGTAAGGGACCTGTAGATCATTGCGCAGCGACTTCAGGGGCTGAATGTAAGGGATCTGCAGATCATCGCGCAGCGACTACAGGGGCTGAATGTAAGGGACCTGCAGATCATCGCGCAGCGACTACAGGGGCTGAAAGTAAGGGACCTGCAGATCATTGCGCAGCGACTTCAGGGGCTGAATGTAAGGGATCTGCAGATCATCGCGCAGCGACTACAGGGGCTGAATGTAAGGGACCTGCAGATCATCGCGCAGCGACTACAGGGGCTGAATGTAAGGGACCTGCAGATCATCGCGTAGCGACTACAGGAGCTGAATGTAAGGAACCTGCAGATCATCGCGCAGCGACTACAGGGGCTTAATGTAAGGGACCTGCAGATCATCGCGCAGCGACTACAGGGGCTGAATATAAGGGACCTGCAGATCATCGCGTAGCGACTTCAGGGGCTGAATGTAAGGGACCTGCAGATCATCGCGCAGCGACTACAGGGGCTGAATGTAAGGGACCTGCAGATCATCGCGCAGCGACTACAGGGGCTGAATGTAAGGGACCTGCAGACCATCGCATAGCGACTACAGGAGCTGAATGTAAGGGACCTGCAGATCATCGCGCAGCAACTACAGGGGCTGAATGTAAGGGACCTGCAGATCATCGCGTAGCGACTACAGGAGTTGAATGTAAGGAACCTGCAGATCATCGCGCAGCGACTACAGGGGCTGAATGTAAGGGACCTGCAGATCATCGCGCAGCGACTACAGGGGCTGAATGTAAGGGACCTGCAGATCATCGCGTAGCGACTGCAGGAGCTGAATGTAAGGAACCTGCAGATCATCGCGCAGCGACTACAGGGGCTGAATGTAAGGGACCTGCAGATCATCGCGCAGCGACTACAGGGGCTGAATGTAAGGGACCTGCAGATCATCGCGCAGCGACTACAGGGGCTGAATGTAAGGGACCTGCAGATCATCGCGCAGCGACTACAGGGGCTGAATGTAAGGGACCTGCAGATCATCGCGCAGCGACTACAGGGGCTGAATGTAAGGGACCTGCAGATCATCGCGCAGCGACTACAGGGGCTGAATGTAAGGGACCTGCAGATCATCGAGCAGCGACTACAGGAGCTGAATGTAAGGAACCTGCAGATCATCGCGCAGCGACTACAGGGGCTGAAAGTAAAGGACCAGCAGATCATCGCGCAGCAACTACAGGGGCTGAATGTAAGGGACCTGCAGATCATCACGCAGCGACTACAGGGGCTGAATGTAAGGAACCTGCAGATCATCGCGCAGCGACTACAGGGGCTGAATGTAAGGGACCTGCAGATCATCGCGCAGTGACTACAGGGGCTGAATGTAAGGGACCTGCAGATCATCGCGCAGCGACTACAGGGGCTGAATGTAAGGGACCTGCAGATCATCGTGCAGCGACTACAGGGGCTGAATGTAAGGGACCTGCAGATCATCGCGCAGCGACTACAGGAGCTGAATGTAAGGAACCTGCAGATCATCGCGCAGCGACTACAGGGGCTGAATGTAAGGGACCTGCAGATCATCGCGCAGTGACTACAGGGGCTGAATGTAAGGGACCTGCAGATCATCGCGCAGCGACTACAGGGGCTGAATGTAAGGGACCTGCAGATCATCGTGCAGCGACTACAGGGGCTGAATGTAAGGGACCTGCAGATCATCGCGCAGCGACTACAGGGGCTGAATGTAAGGGACCTGCAGATCATCGCGCAGCGACTACAGGAGCTGAATGTAAGGGACCTGCAGATCATCGCGCAGCGACTACAGGGGCTGAATGTAAGGGAGGTTCATGGAAACCGGCGACTGTAGAGATAAACACTCCAGATGGAAGTATTTATATACACCGTATACACCGGCCACCCAGGGTATATATACCGTATACACCGGCAACCCAGGGTATATATACCGTATACACCGACCACCCAGGGTATATACACCGTATACACCGGCCAACCAGGGTATATATACCGTATACACCGGCCACCCAGGGTATATATACCGTATACACCGGCAACCCAGGGTATATATACCTTATACACCGACCACCCAGGGTATATACACCGTATACACCGGCCAACCAGGGTATATATACCGTATACACCGGCCACCCAGGGTATATATACCATATACACCGGCAACCCAGGGTATATATACCGTATACACCGGCCACCCAGGGTATATACACCGTATACACTGGCCACCCAGGGTATATATACCGTATACACCGGCAACCCAGGGTATATATACCGTATACACCGGCCACCCAGGGTATATATACCGTATACACTGGCCACCCAGGGTATATATACCGTATACACCGGCCACCCAGGGTATATACACCGTATACACTGGCCACCCAGGGTATATATACCGTATACACCGGCCAGCCAGGGTATATATACCGTATACACCGGCCACCCAAGGTATATATACCGTATATACCGGCCACCCAGGGTATATATACCGTATACACCGGCCACCCAGGGTATATACACCGTATACACTGGCCACCCAGGGTATATATACCGTATACACCGGCCACCCAGGGTATATATACCGTATACACCGGCCACCCAGGGTATATATACCGTATACACCGGCCACCCAGGGTATATATACTGTATACACCGGCCACCCAGGGTATATATACCGCATACACCGGCCACCCAGGGTATATATACCGTATACACCGGCCACCCAGGGTATATACACCGTATACACCGGCCACCCAAGGTATATATACCGCATACACCGGCCACCCAGGGTATATATACTGTATACACCGGCCACCCAGGGTATATACACCGTATACACCGGCCACCCAGGGTATATATACCGTATACACCGGCCACCCAGGGTATATATACTGTATACACCGGCCACCCAGGGTATATATACCGCATACACCGGCCACCCAGGGTATATATACCGTATACACCGGCCACCCAGGGTATATACACCGTATACACTGGCCACCCAGGGTATATATACCGTATACACCGGCCACCCAAGGTATATATACCGCATACACCGGCCACCCAGGGTATATATACCGTATACACCGGCCACCCAGGGTATATACACCGTATACACTGGCCACCCAGGGTATATACACCGTATACACCGGCCACCCAGGGTATATATACCATATACATCGGCCACCCAGGGAATATACACCGTATACACCGGCCACCCAGGGTATATACACCGTATACACCGGCCACCCAGGGTATATACACCGTATACACCGGCCACCCAGGGTATATACACCGTATACATCGGCCACCCAGGGAATATACACCGTATACACCGGCCACCCAGGGTATATACACCGTATACACCGGCCACCCAGGGTATATACACCGTATACACCGGCCACCCAGGGTATATACACCGTATACACCGGACACCCAGGGTATATATACCGTATACACCGGCCACCCAGAGTATATACACCGTATACACCGGCCACCCAAGGTATATATACCGTATACACCGGCCACCCAGGGTATATATACCGTATACACCGGCCACCCAGGGTATATACACCGTATACACCGGCCACCCAGGGTATATATACCGTATACACCGGCCACCCAGGGTATATATACCGTATACACCGGCCACCCAGGGTATATACACCGTATACACTGGCCACCCAGGGTATATATACCGTATACACCAGCCACCCAGGGTTTAAACACCGTATACACCGGCCACCCAGGGTATATACACCGTATACACCGGCCACCCAGGGAATATACACCGTATACACCGGCCACCCAGGGTATATATACCGTATACACCGGCCACCCAGGGAATATACACCGTATACACCGGCCACCCAGGGTATATACACCGTATACACCGGCCACCCAGGGTATATACACCGTATACACCGGCCACCCAGGGAATATATACCGTATACACCGGCCACCCAGGGAATATATACCATATACACCGGCCACCCAGGGTATATACACCGTATACACTGGCCACCCAGGGTATATACACCGTATACACCGGCCACCCAGGGTATATACACCGTATACACCGGCCACCCAGGGAATATATACCGTATACACCAGCCACCAAGGGTATATATACCATATACACCGGCCACCCAGGGTATATACACCGTATACACTGGCCACCCAGGGTATATACACCGTATACACCGGCCACCCAGGGTATATACACCGTATACACCGGCCACCCAGGGTATATACACCGTATACACCGGCCACCCAGGGTATATATACCGTATACACCGGCCACCCAGGGTATATATACCGTATACACCGGCCACCCAGGGTATATACACCGTATACACCGGCCACCCAGGGTATATATACCGTATACACCGGCCACCCAGGGTATATACACCGTATACACCCGCCACCCAGGGTATATACACCGTATACACCGGCCACCCAGGGTATATATACCGTATACACTGGCCACCCAGGGTATATATACCGTATACACTGGCCACCCAGGGTATATATACCGTATACACTGGCCACCCAGGGTATATACACCGTATACACCGGCCACCCAGGGTATATATACCGTATACACCGGCCACCCAGGGTATATATACCGTATACACCGGCCACCCAGGGAATATATACCGTATACACCGGCCACCCAGGGTATATATACCGTATACACCGGCCACCCAGGGTATATATACCGTATACACCGGCCACCCAGGGAATATATACCGTATACACCGGCCACCCAGGGTATATACACCGTATACACCGGCCACCCAGGGTATATACACCGTATACACCGGCCACCCAGGGTATATAAACCGTATACACCGGCCACCCAGGGAATATACACCGTATACACCGGCCACCCAGGGTATATATACCGTATACACCAAGGAGAAATCTGTACAGCAGCATTCTCAGTGATGTCACCGCTGATCTCTGGTGATGGATAGGCGGCATTCTCAGTGATGTCACCGCTGATCTCTGGTGATGGATAGGCGGCATTCTCAGTGATGTCACCGCTGATCTCTGGTGATGGATAGGAGGCATTCTCAGTGATGTCACCTCTGATCTCTGGTGATGGATAGGAGGCATTCTCAGTGATGTCACCGCTGATCTCTAGTGATGGATAGGCGGCATTCTCAGTGATGTCACCGCTGATCTCTGGTGATGGATAGGAGGCATTCTCAGTGATGTCACCTCTGATCCCTGGTGATGGATAGGCGGCATTCTCAGTGATGTCACCGCTGATCTCTAGTGATGGATAGGAGGCATTCTCAGTGATGTCACCTCTGATCCCTGGTGATGGATAGGCGGCATTCTCAGTGATGTCACCGCTGATCTCTAGTGATGGATAGGAGGCATTCTCAGTGATGTCACCTCTGATCTCTAGTGATGGATAGGCGGCATTCTCAGTGATGTCACCGCTGATCTCTAGTGATGGATAGGAGGCATTCTCAGTGATGTCACCGCTGATCCCTGGTGATGGATAGGCGGCATTCTCAGTGATGTCACCGCTGATCTCTGGTGATGGATAGGCGGCATTCTCAGTGATGTCACCGCTGATCTCTAGTGATGGATAGGCGGCATTCTCAGTGATGTCACCGCTGATCTCTGGTGATGGATAGGAGGCATTCTCAGTGATGTCACCGCTGATCTCTGGTGATGGATAGGCGGCATTCTCAGTGATGTCACCGCTGATCTCTGGTGACGGATAGGCGGCATTCTCAGTGATGTCACCGCTGATCTCTGGTGATGGATAGGAGGCATTCTCAGTGATGTCACCTCTGATCTCTGGTGATGGATAGGAGGCATTCTCAGTGATGTCACCTCTGATCTCTGGTGATGGATAGGAGGCATTCTCAGTGATGTCACCTCTGATCTCTGGTGATGGATAGGAGGCATTCTCAGTGATGTCACCGCTGATCTCTAGTGATGGATAGGCGGCATTCTCAGTGATGTCACCGCTGATCTCTGGTGATGGATAGGAGGCATTCTCAGTGATGTCACCTCTGATCTCTGGTGATGGATAGGAGGCATTCTCAGTGATGTCACCGCTGATCTCTAGTGATGGATAGGAGGCATTCTCAGTGATGTCACCTCTGATCCCTGGTGATGGATAGGCGGCATTCTCAGTGATGTCACCGCTGATCTCTAGTGATGGATAGGAGGCATTCTCAGTGATGTCACCTCTGATCTCTAGTGATGGATAGGCGGCATTCTCAGTGATGTCACCGCTGATCTCTAGTGATGGATAGGAGGCATTCTCAGTGATGTCACCGCTGATCCCTGGTGATGGATAGGCGGCATTCTCAGTGATGTCACCGCTGATCTCTGGTGATGGATAGGCGGCATTCTCAGTGATGTCACCGCTGATCTCTAGTGATGGATAGGAGGCATTCTCAGTGATGTCACCTCTGATCCCTGGTGATGGATAGGCGGCATTCTCAGTGATGTCACTGCTGATCTCTGGTGATGGATAGGCGGCATTCTCAGTGATGTCACCGCTGATCTCTGGTGATGGATAGGAGGCATTCTCAGTGATGTCACCGCTGATCTCTGGTGATGGATAGGCGGCATTCTCAGTGATGTCACCGCTGATCTCTGGTGACGGATAGGCGGCATTCTCAGTGATGTCACCGCTGATCTCTGGTGATGGATAGGAGGCATTCTCAGTGATGTCACCTCTGATCTCTGGTGATGGATAGGCGGCATTCTCAGTGATGTCACCACTGATCTCTGGTGATGGATAGGCGGCATTCTCAGTGATGTCACCGCTGATCTCTAGTGATGGATAGGCGGCATTCTCAGTGATGTCACCTCTGATCTCTGGTGATGGATAGGCGGCATTCTCAGTGATGTCACCTCTGATCTCTAGTGATGGATAGGAGGCATTCTCAGTGATGTCACCGCTGATCTCTAGTGATGGATAGGAGGCATTCTCAGTGATGTCACCTCTGATCTCTAGTGATGGATAGGAGGCATTCTCAGTGATGTCACCTCTGATCTCTGGTGATGGATAGGAGGCATTCTCAGTGATGTCACCGCTGATCTCTAGTGATGGATAGGCGGCATTCTCAGTGATGTCACCTCTGATCTCTAGTGATGGATAGGCGGCATTCTCAGTGATGTCACCTCTGATCCCTGGTGATGGATAGGCGGCATTCTCAGTGATGTCACCGCTGATCTCTAGTGATGGATAGGAGGCATTCTCAGTGATGTCACCTCTGATCTCTAGTGATGGATAGGCGGCATTCTCAGTGATGTCACCGCTGATCTCTAGTGATGGATAGGAGGCATTCTCAGTGATGTCACCGCTGATCCCTGGTGATGGATAGGCGGCATTCTCAGTGATGTCACCGCTGATCTCTGGTGATGGATAGGCGGCATTCTCAGTGATGTCACCGCTGATCTCTAGTGATGGATAGGAGGCATTCTCAGTGATGTCACCTCTGATCCCTGGTGATGGATAGGCGGCATTCTCAGTGATGTCACTGCTGATCTCTGGTGATGGATAGGCGGCATTCTCAGTGATGTCACCGCTGATCTCTGGTGATGGATAGGAGGCATTCTCAGTGATGTCACCGCTGATCTCTGGTGATGGATAGGCGGCATTCTCAGTGATGTCACCGCTGATCTCTGGTGACGGATAGGCGGCATTCTCAGTGATGTCACCGCTGATCTCTGGTGATGGATAGGAGGCATTCTCAGTGATGTCACCTCTGATCTCTGGTGATGGATAGGAGGCATTCTCAGTGATGTCACCTCTGATCTCTAGTGATGGATAGGCGGCATTCTCAGTGATGTCACCACTGATCTCTGGTGATGGATAGGCGGCATTCTCAGTGATGTCACCGCTGATCTCTAGTGATGGATAGGCGGCATTCTCAGTGATGTCACCTCTGATCTCTGGTGATGGATAGGCGGCATTCTCAGTGATGTCACCTCTGATCTCTAGTGATGGATAGGAGGCATTCTCAGTGATGTCACCGCTGATCTCTAGTGATGGATAGGAGGCATTCTCAGTGATGTCACCTCTGATCTCTAGTGATGGATAGGAGGCATTCTCAGTGATGTCACCTCTGATCTCTAGTGATGGATAGGCGGCATTCTCAGTGATGTCACCTCTGATCTCTGGTGATGGATAGGCGGCATTCTCAGTGATGTCACCTCTGATCTCTAGTGATGGATAGGAGGCATTCTCAGTGATGTCACCGCTGATCTCTAGTGATGGATAGGCGGCATTCTCAGTGATGTCACCTCTGATCTCTGGTGATGGATAGGAGGCATTCTCAGTGATGTCACCTCTGATCTCTAGTGATGGATAGGAGGCATTCTCAGTGATGTCACCGCTGATCTCTAGTGATGGATAGGAGGCATTCTCAGTGATGTCACCTCTGATCTCTAGTGATGGATAGGAGGCATTCTCAGTGATGTCACCTCTGATCTCTGGTGATGGATAGGAGGCATTCTCAGTGATGTCACCGCTGATCTCTAGTGATGGATAGGCGGCATTCTCAGTGATGTCACCTCTGATCTCTAGTGATGGATAGGCGGCATTCTCAGTGATGTCACCTCTGATCTCTAGTGATGGATAGGCGGCATTCTCAGTGATGTCACCTCTGATCTCTAGTGATGGATAGGAGGCATTCTCAGTGATGTCACCGCTGATCTCTGGTGATGGATAGGCGGCATTCTCAGTGATGTCACCTCTGATCTCTAGTGATGGATAGGAGGCATTCTCAGTGATGTCACCGCTGATCTCTAGTGATGGATAGGAGGCATTCTCAGTGATGTCACCTCTGATCTCTAGTGATGGATAGGAGGCATTCTCAGTGATGTCACCTCTGATCTCTGGTGATGGATAGGAGGCATTCTCAGTGATGTCACCGCTGATCTCTAGTGATGGATAGGCGGCATTCTCAGTGATGTCACCTCTGATCTCTAGTGATGGATAGGCGGCATTCTCAGTGATGTCACCTCTGATCTCTAGTGATGGATAGGAGGCATTCTCAGTGATGTCACCGCTGATCTCTGGTGATGGATAGGCGGCATTCTCAGTGATGTCACCGCTGATCTCTAGTGATGGATAGGCGGCATTCTCAGTGATGTCACCTCTGATCTCTGGTGATGGATAGGCGGCATTCTCAGTGATGTCACCTCTGATCTCTAGTGATGGATAGGTGGCATTCTCAGTGATGTCACCTCTGATCTCTAGTGATGGATAGGAGGCATTCTCAGTGATGTCACCTCTGATCTCTGGTGATGGATAGGAGGCATTCTCAGTGATGTCACCTCTGATCTCTGGTGATGGATAGGAGGCATTCTCAGTGATGTCACCGCTGATCTCTAGTGATGGATAGGCGGCATTCTCAGTGATGTCACCGCTGATCTCTGGTGATGGATAGGAGGCATTCTCAGTGATGTCACCGCTGATCTCTGGTGATGGATAGGAGGCATTCTCAGTGATGTCACCGCTGATCTCTGGTGATGGATAGGAGGCATTCTCAGTGATGTCACCGCTGATCTCTGGTGATGGATAGGAGGCATTCTCAGTGATGTCACCGCTGATCTCTGGTGATGGATAGGAGGCATTCTCAGTGATGTCACCGCTGATCTCTGGTGATGGATAGGCGGCATTCTCAGTGATGTCACCGCTGATCTCTAGTGATGGATAGGAGGCATTCTCAGTAATGTCACCTCTGATCTCTGGTGATGGATAGGTGGCATTCTCAGTGATGTCACCGCTGATCTCTAGTGATGGATAGGCGGCATTCTCAGTGATGTCACCTCTGATCTCTGGTGATGGATAGGCGGCATTCTCAGTGATGTCACCGCTGATCTCTAGTGATGGATAGGCGGCATTCTCAGTGATGTCACCGCTGATCTCTAGTGATGGATAGGCGGCATTCTCAGTGATGTCACCGCTGATCTCTGGTGATGGATAGGCGGCATTCTCAGTGATGTCACCGCTGATCTCTAGTGATGGATAGGCGGCATTCTCAGTGATGTCACCGCTGATCTCTAGTGATGGATAGGCGGCATTCTCAGTGATGTCACCGCTGATCTCTAGTGATGGATAGGTGGCATTCTCAGTGATGTCACCGCTGATCTCTGGTGATGGATAGGCGGCATTCTCAGTGATGTCACCGCTGATCTCTGGTGATGGATAGGCGGCATTCTCAGTGATGTCACCGCTGATCTTTGGTGATGGATAGGAGGCATTCTCAGTGATGTCACCTCTGATCTCTGGTGATGGATAGGCGGCATTCTCAGTGATGTCACCTCTGATCTCTGGTGATGGATAGGCGGCATTCTCAGTGATGTCACCGCTGATCTCTGGTGATGGATAGGCGGCATTCTCAGTGATGTCACCGCTGATCTCTGGTGATGGATAGGCGGCATTCTCAGTGATGTCACCGCTGATCTCTGGTGATGGATAGGCGGCATTCTCAGTGATGTCACCGCTGATCTCTGGTGATGGATAGGCGGCATTCTCAGTGATGTCACCGCTGATCTCTGGTGATGGATAGTCGGCATTCTCAGTGATGTCACCGCTGATCTCTAGTGATGGATAGGAGGCATTCTCAGTTATGTCACCGCTGATCTCTGGTGATGGATAGGCGGCATTCTCAGTGATGTCACCGCTGATCTCTGGTGATGGATAGGCGGCATTCTCAGTGATGTCACCTCTGATCTCTGATGATGGATAGGCGGCATTCTCAGTGATGTCACCGCTGATCTCTGGTGATGGATAGGCGTCATTCTCAGTGATGTCACCGCTGATCTCTGGTGATGGATAGGCGGCATTCTCAGTGATGTCACTGCTGATCTCTGGTGATGGATAGGCGTCATTCTCAGTGATGTCACCGCTGATCTCTGGTGATGGATAGGCGGCATTCTCAGTGATGTCACCGCTGATCTCTGGTGATGGATAGGCGTCATTCTCAGTGATGTCACCGCTGATCTCTGGTGATGGATAGGCGGCATTCTCAGTGATGTCACCTCTGATCTCTAGTGATGGATAGGCGGCATTCTCAGTGATGTCACCGCTGATCTCTGGTGATGGATAGGTGGCATTCTCAGTGATATCACTGCTGATCTCCAGTGATGGATAGGCGGCATTCTCAGTGATGTCACCGCTGATCTCTAGTGATGGATAGGCGGCATTCTCAGTGATATCACTGCTGATCTCTGGTGATGGATAGGTGGCATTCTCAGTGATGTCACCGCTGATCTCTAGTGATGGATAGGCGGCATTCTCAGTGATGTCACCGCTGATCTCTGGTGATGGATAGGAGGCATTCTCAGTGATGTCACTGCTGATCTCTGGTGATGGATAGGAGGCATTCTCAGTGATGTCACCGCTGATCTCTAGTGATGGATAGGCGGCATTCTCAGTGATGTCACCGCTGATCTCTAGTGATGGATAGGAGGCATTCTCAGTGATGTCACTGCTGATCTCTAGTGATGGATAGGCGGCATTCTCAGTGATGTCACCGCTGATCTCTAGTGATGGATAGGCGGCATTCTCAGTGATGTCACTGCTGATCTCTAGTGATGGATAGGCGGCATTCTCAGTGATGTCACCGCTGATCTCTAGTGATGGATAGGCGGCATTCTCAGTGATGTCACCGCTGATCTCTGGTGATGGATAGGAGGCATTCTCAGTGATGTCACCGCTGATCTCTGGTGATGGATAGGAGGCATTCTCAGTGATGTCACCTCTGATCTCTGGTGATGGATAGGCGGCATTCTCAGTGATGTCACCGCTGATCTCTAGTGATGGATAGGCGGCATTCTCAGTGATGTCACTGCTGATCTCTGGTGATGGATAGGCGGCATTCTCAGTGATGTCACCTCTGATCTCTGGTGATGGATAGGCGGCATTCTCAGTGATGTCACCGCTGATCTCTAGTGATGGATAGGCGGCATTCTCAGTGATGTCACCGCTGATCTCTAGTGATGGATAGGCGGCATTCTCAGTGATGTCACCTCTGATCTCTGGTGATGGATAGGCGGCATTCTCAGTGATGTCACTGCTGATCTCTGGTGATGGATAGGCGTCATTCTCAGTGATGTCACCGCTGATCTCTGGTGATGGATAGGTGTCATTCTCAGTGATGTCACCGCTGATCTCTGGTGATGGATAGGCGGCATTCTCAGTGATGTCACTGCTGATCTCTGGTGATGGATAGGCGTCATTCTCAGTGATGTCACCGCTGATCTCTGGTGATGGATAGGAGGCATTCTCAGTGATGTCACCGCTGATCTCTGGTGATGGATAGGCGGCATTCTCAGTGATGTCACCGCTGATCTCTGGTGATGGATAGGCGTCATTCTCAGTGATATCACTGCTGATCTCTGGTGATGGATAGGAGGCATTCTCAGTGATGTCACCGCTGATCTCTGGTGATGGATAGGAGGCATTCTCAGTGATGTCACCTCTGATCTCTGGTGATGGATAGGCGGCATTCTCAGTGATGTCACCGCTGATCTCTAGTGATGGATAGGCGGCATTCTCAGTGATGTCACTGCTGATCTCTGGTGATGGATAGGCGGCATTCTCAGTGATGTCACCTCTGATCTCTGGTGATGGATAGGCGGCATTCTCAGTGATGTCACCGCTGATCTCTAGTGATGGATAGGCGGCATTCTCAGTGATGTCACCGCTGATCTCTAGTGATGGATAGGCGGCATTCTCAGTGATGTAACCTCTGATCTCTGGTGATGGATAGGCGGCATTCTCAGTGATGTCACCGCTGATCTCTGGTGATGGATAGGCGGCATTCTCAGTGATGTCACCGCTGATCTCTGGTGATGGATAGGCGGCATTCTCAGTGATGTCACCGCTGATCTCTAGTGATGGATAGGCGGCATTCTCAGTGATGTCACTGCTGATCTCTAGTGATGGATAGGCGGCATTCTCAGTGATGTCACCGCTGATCTCTGGTGATGGATAGGCGGCATTCTCAGTGATGTCACCGCTGATCTCTGGTGATGGATAGGCGGCATTCTCAGTGATGTCACCGCTGATCTCTAGTGATGGATAGGCGGCATTCTCAGTGATGTCACTGCTGATCTCTAGTGATGGATAGGCGGCATTCTCAGTGATGTAACCTCTGATCTCTGGTGATGGATAGGCGGCATTCTCAGTGATGTCACCGCTGATCTCTAGTGATGGATAGGCGGCATTCTCAGTGATGTCACCGCTGATCTCTAGTGATGGATAGGCGGCATTCTCAGTGATGTCACCGCTGATCTCTGGTGATGGATAGGCGTCATTCTCAGTGATGTCACCGCTGATCTCTGGTGATGGATAGGCGGCATTCTCAGTGATGTCACCTCTGATCTCTGGTGATGGATAGGTGGCATTCTCAGTGATGTCACCGCTGATCTCTGGTGATGGATAGGCGGCATTCTCAGTGATGTCACTGCTGATCTCTAGTGATGGATAGGCGGCATTCTCAGTGATGTCACCTCTGATCTCTGGTGATGGATAGGCGGCATTCTCAGTGATGTCACCGCTGATCTCTGGTGATGGATAGGCGGCATTCTCAGTGATGTCACCGCTGATCTCTGGTGATGGATAGGCGGCATTCTCAGTGATGTCACCGCTGATCTCTAGTGATGGATAGGCGGCATTCTCAGTGATGTCACTGCTGATCTCTAGTGATGGATAGGCGGCATTCTCAGTGATGTCACCGCTGATCTCTGGTGATGGATAGGCGGCATTCTCAGTGATGTCACCGCTGATCTCTGGTGATGGATAGGCGGCATTCTCAGTGATGTCACCGCTGATCTCTAGTGATGGATAGGCGGCATTCTCAGTGATGTCACTGCTGATCTCTAGTGATGGATAGGCGGCATTCTCAGTGATGTCACCTCTGATCTCTGGTGATGGATAGGCGGCATTCTCAGTGATGTCACCGCTGATCTCTAGTGATGGATAGGCGGCATTCTCAGTGATGTCACCGCTGATCTCTAGTGATGGATAGGCGGCATTCTCAGTGATGTCACCGCTGATCTCTGGTGATGGATAGGCGTCATTCTCAGTGATGTCACCGCTGATCTCTGGTGATGGATAGGCGGCATTCTCAGTGATGTCACCTCTGATCTCTGGTGATGGATAGGTGGCATTCTCAGTGATGTCACCGCTGATCTCTAGTGATGGATAGGTGGCATTCTCAGTGATGTCACCTCTGATCTCTGATGATGGATAGGCGGCATTCTCAGTGATGTCACTGCTGATCTCTAGTGATGGATAGGCGGCATTCTCAGTGATGTCACCGCTGATCTCTAGTGATGGATAGGTGGCATTCTCAGTGATGTCACCTCTGATCTCTGATGATGGATAGGAGGCATTCTCAGTGATGTCACCGCTGATCTCTGGTGATGGATAGGCGTCATTCTCAGTGATGTCACCGCTGATCTCTGGTGATGGATAGGCGGCATTCTCAGTGATGTCACCGCTGATCTCTGGTGATGGATAGGCGGCATTCTCAGTGATATCACTGCTGATCTCTGGTGATGGATAGGTGGCATTCTCAGTGATGTCACCGCTGATCTCTAGTGATGGATAGGTGGCATTCTCAGTGATATCACTGCTGATCTCTGGTGATGGATAGGTGGCATTCTCAGTGATGTCACCGCTGATCTCTGGTGATGGATAGGCGGCATTCTCAGTAATGTCACCTCTGATCTCTGGTGATGGATAGGCGGCATTCTCAGTAATGTCACCTCTGATCTCTGGTGATGGATAGGTGGCATTCTCAGTGATGTCACCTCTGATCTCTGGTGATGGATAGGCGGCATTCTCAGTGATGTCACTGCTGATCTCTGGTGATGGATAGGTGGCATTCTCAGTGATGTCACCGCTGATCTCTAGTGATGGATAGGCGGCATTCTCAGTGATGTCACTGCTGATCTCTGGTGATGGATAGGCGGCATTCTCAGTGATGTCACTGCTGATCTCTAGTGATGGATAGGCGACATTCTCAGTGATGTCACCGCTGATCTCTGGTGATGGATAGGAGGCATTCTCAGTGATGTCACCGCTGATCTCTGGTGATGGATAGGTGGCATTCTCAGTGATGTCACCGCTGATCTCTGGTAATGGATAGGCGGCATTCTCAGTGATGTCACCGCTGATCTCTAGTGATGGATAGGTGGCATTCTCAGTGATGTCACTACTGATCTCTGGTGATGGATAGGCGGCATTCTCAGTGATGTCACCGCTGATCTCTGGTGATGGATAGGAGGCATTCTCAGTGATGTCACCGCTGATCTCTAGTGATAGATAGGCGGCATTCTCAGTGATGTCACCGCTGATCTCTAGTGATGGATAGGCGGCATTCTCAGTGATGTCACTGCTGATCTCTAGTGATGGATAGGTGTCATTCTCAGTGATGTCACTGCTGATCTCTGGTGATGGATAGGCGGCATTCTCAGTGATGTCACCGATGATCTCTGGTGATGGATAGGAGGCATTCTCAGTGATGTCACCGCTGATCTCTAGTGATGGATAGGCGGCATTCTCAGTGATGTCACTGCTGATCTCTAGTGATGGATAGGCGGCATTCTCAGTGATGTCACCGCTGATCTCTGGTGATGGATAGGAGGCATTCTCAGTGATGTCACCGCTGATCTCTAGTGATGGATAGGCGGCATTCTCAGTGATGTCACCGCTGATCTCTAGTGATGGATAGGCGGCATTCTCAGTGATGTCACCGCTGATCTCTGGTGATGGATAGGCGGCATTCTCAGTGATGTCACCGCTGATCTCTGGTGATGGATAGGAGGCATTCTCAGTGATGTCACCGCTGATCTCTGGTGATGGATAGGAGGCATTCTCAGTGATGTCACCGCTGATCTCTAGTGATGGATAGGCGGCATTCTCAGTGATGTCACCGCTGATCTCTAGTGATGGATAGGTGGCATTCTCAGTGATGTCACCACTGATCTCTGGTGATGGATAGGAGGCATTCTCAGTGATGTCACCTCTGATCTCTAGTGATGGATAGGAGGCATTCTCAGTGATGTCACCGCTGATCTCTAGTGATGGATAGGTGGCATTCTCAGTGATGTCACCACTGATCTCTGGTGATGGATAGGAGGCATTCTCAGTGATGTCACCGCTGATCTCTAGTGATGGATAGGCGGCATTCTCAGTGATGTCACCGCTGATCTCTGGTGATGGATAGGAGGCATTCTCAGTGATGTCACCTCTGATCTCTAGTGATGGATAGGAGGCATTCTCAGTGATGTCACCGCTGATCTCTAGTGATGGATAGGTGGCATTCTCAGTGATGTCACCACTGATCTCTGGTGATGGATAGGAGGCATTCTCAGTGATGTCACCGCTGATCTCTAGTGATGGATAGGCGGCATTCTCAGTGATGTCACTGCTGATCTCTAGTGATGGATAGGCGGCATTCTCAGTGATGTCACCGCTGATCTCTGGTGATGGATAGGCGGCATTCTCAGTGATGTCACCGCTGATCTCTGGTGATGGATAGGCGGCATTCTCAGTGATGTCACCGCTGATCTCTAGTGATGGATAGGCGGCATTCTCAGTGATGTCACTGCTGATCTCTATTGATGGATAGGCGGCATTCTCAGTGATGTAACCTCTGATCTCTGGTGATGGATAGGCGGCATTCTCAGTGATGTCACCGCTGATCTCTAGTGATGGATAGGCGGCATTCTCAGTGATGTCACTGCTGATCTCTGGTGATGGATAGGCGGCATTCTCAGTGATGTCACCTCTGATCTCTGGTGATGGATAGGCGGCATTCTCAGTGATGTCACCGCTGATCTCTAGTGATGGATAGGCGGCATTCTCAGTGATGTCACCGCTGATCTCTAGTGATGGATAGGCGGCATTCTCAGTGATGTCACCGCTGATCTCTGGTGATGGATAGGCGTCATTCTCAGTGATGTCACCGCTGATCTCTGGTGATGGATAGGCGGCATTCTCAGTGATGTCACCTCTGATCTCTGGTGATGGATAGGTGGCATTCTCAGTGATGTCACCGCTGATCTCTAGTGATGGATAGGTGGCATTCTCAGTGATGTCACCTCTGATCTCTGATGATGGATAGGCGGCATTCTCAGTGATGTCACTGCTGATCTCTAGTGATGGATAGGCGGCATTCTCAGTGATGTCACCGCTGATCTCTAGTGATGGATAGGTGGCATTCTCAGTGATGTCACCTCTGATCTCTGATGATGGATAGGAGGCATTCTCAGTGATGTCACCGCTGATCTCTGGTGATGGATAGGCGTCATTCTCAGTGATGTCACCGCTGATCTCTGGTGATGGATAGGCGGCATTCTCAGTGATGTCACCGCTGATCTCTGGTGATGGATAGGCGGCATTCTCAGTGATATCACTGCTGATCTCTGGTGATGGATAGGTGGCATTCTCAGTGATGTCACCGCTGATCTCTAGTGATGGATAGGTGGCATTCTCAGTGATATCACTGCTGATCTCTGGTGATGGATAGGTGGCATTCTCAGTGATGTCACCGCTGATCTCTGGTGATGGATAGGCGGCATTCTCAGTAATGTCACCTCTGATCTCTGGTGATGGATAGGCGGCATTCTCAGTGATGTCACCGCTGATCTCTAGTGATGGATAGGCGGCATTCTCAGTGATATCACTGCTGATCTCTGGTGATGGATAGGTGGCATTCTCAGTGATGTCACCGCTGATCTCTAGTGATGGATAGGTGGCATTCTCAGTGATATCACTGCTGATCTCTGGTGATGGATAGGTGGCATTCTCAGTGATGTCACCGCTGATCTCTGGTGATGGATAGGCGGCATTCTCAGTAATGTCACCTCTGATCTCTGGTGATGGATAGGTGGCATTCTCAGTGATGTCACCTCTGATCTCTGGTGATGGATAGGAGGCATTCTCAGTGATGTCACCTCTGATCTCTAGTGATGGATAGGCGGCATTCTCAGTGATGTCACTGCTGATCTCTGGTGATGGATAGGTGGCATTCTCAGTGATGTCACCGCTGATCTCTAGTGATGGATAGGCGGCATTCTCAGTGATGTCACCTCTGATCTCTGGTGATGGATAGGAGGCATTCTCAGTGATGTCACCACTGATCTCTGGTGATGGATAGGAGGCATTCTCAGTGATGTCACCGCTGATCTCTAGTGATGGATAGGCGGCATTCTCAGTGATGTCACCGCTGATCTCTGGTGATGGATAGGCGGCATTCTCAGTGATGTCACCGCTGATCTCTGGTGATGGATAGGAGGCATTCTCTGTGATGTCACCACTGATCTCTAGTGATGGATAGGAGGCATTCTCAGTGATGTCACCGCTGATCTCTAGTGATGGATAGGAGGCATTCTCAGTGATGTCACCGCTGATCTCTGGTGATGGATAGGAGGCATTCTCAGTGATGTCACCGCTGATCTCTAGTGATGGATAGGCGGCATTCTCAGTGATGTCACCGCTGATCTCTGGTGATGGATAGGAGGCATTCTCAGTGATGTCACCGCTGATCTCTGGTGATGGATAGGCGGCATTCTCAGTGATGTCACCGCTGATCTCTGGTGATGGATAGGAGGTATTCTCAGTGATGTCACCGCTGATCTCTGGTGATGGATAGGCGGCATTCTCAGTGATGTCACCACTGATCTCTAGTGATGGATAGGAGGCATTCTCAGTGATGTCACCGCTGATCTCTAGTGATGGATAGGTGGCATTCTCAGTGATGTCACCACTGATCTCTGGTGATGGATAGGAGGCATTCTCAGTGATGTCACCGCTGATCTCTGGTGATGGATAGGCGGCATTCTCAGTGATGTCACCGCTGATCTCTGGTGATGGATAGGCGGCATTCTCAGTGATGTCACCGCTGATCTCTGGTCATGGATAGGAGGCATTCTCAGTGATGTCACTGCTGATCTCTAGTGATGGATAGGCGGCATTCTCAGTGATGTCATCGCTGATCTCTAGTGATTGATAGGCGGCATTCTCAGTGATGTCACCGCTGATCTCTGGTGATGGATAGGAGGCATTCTCAGTGATGTCACTGCTGATCTCTAGTGATGGATAGGCGGCATTCTCAGTGATGTCACCGCTGATCTCTAGTGATGGATAGGCGGCATTCTCAGTGATGTCACCGCTGATCTCTAGTGATGGATAGGCGGCATTCTCAGTGATGTCACCACTGATCTCTAGTGATGGATAGGCGGCATTCTCAGTGATGTCACCGCTGATCTCTGGTGATGGATAGGCGGCATTCTCAGTGATGTCACCACTGATCTCTGGTGATGGATAGGCGACATTCTCAGTGATGTCACCGCTGATCTCTAGTGATGGATAGGCGGCATTCTCAGTGATGTCACCGCTGATCTCTGGTGATGGATAGGCGGCATTCTCAGTGATGTCACCGCTGATCTCTGGTGATGGATAGGCGGCATTCTCAGTGATGTCACCGCTGATCTCTGGTGATGGATAGGCGGCATTCTCAGTGATGTCACCACTGATCTCTAGTGATGGATAGGCGGCATTCTCAGTGATGTCACCACTGATCTCTAGTGATGGATAGGCGGCATTCTCAGTGATGTCACCGCTGATCTCTAGTGATGGATAGGCGGCATTCTCAGTGATGTCACCGCTGATCTCTGGTGATGGATAGGCGGCATTCTCAGTGATGTCACCACTGATCTCTGGTGATGGATAGGCGGCATTCTCAGTGATGTCACCGCTGATCTCTAGTGATGGATAGGCGGCATTCTCAGTGATGTCACCGCTGATCTCTGGTGATGGATAGGCGGCATTCTCAGTGATGTCACCGCTGATCTCTGGTGATGGATAGGAGGCATTCTCAGTGATGTCACTGCTGATCTCTAGTGATGGATAGGAGGCATTCTCAGTGATGTCACCGCTGATCTCTGGTGATGGATAGGCGGCATTCTCAGTGATGTCACCACTGATCTCTAGTGATGGATAGGCGGCATTCTCAGTGATGTCACCGCTGATCTCTGGTGATGGATAGGCGGCATTCTCAGTGATGTCACCACTGATCTCTAGTGATGGATAGGCGGCATTCTCAGTGATGTCACCGCTGATCTCTGGTGATGGATAGGCGGCATTCTCAGTGATGTCACCTCTGATCTCTAGTGATGGATAGGCGGCATTCTCAGTGATGTTACCGCTGATCTCTGGTGATGGATAGGCGGCATTCTCAGTGATGTCACCGCTGATCTCTGGTGATGGATAGGCGGCATTCTCAGTGATGTCACCTCTGATCTCTGGTGATGGATAGGAGGCATTCTCAGTGATGTCACCACTGATCTCTGGTGATGGATAGGCGGCATTCTCAGTGATGTCACCTCTGATCTCTGGTGATGGATAGGAGGCATTCTCAGTGATGTCACCACTGATCTCTGGTGATGGATAGGCGGCATTCTCAGTGATGTCACCGCTGATCTCTAGTGATGGATAGGCGGCATTCTCAGTGATGTCACCGCTGATCTCTAGTGATGGATAGGCGGCATTCTCAGTGATGTCACCTCTGATCTCTGGTGATGGATAGGAGGCATTCTCAGTGATGTCACCGCTGATCTCTAGTGATGGATAGGAGGCATTCTCAGTGATGTCACCGCTGATCTCTAGTGATGGATAGGCGGCATTCTCAGTGATGTCACCTCTGATCTCTGGTGATGGATAGGAGGCATTCTCAGTGATGTCACCGCTGATCTCTAGTGATGGATAGGCGGCATTCTCAGTGATGTCACCGCTGATCTCTAGTGATGGATAGGCGGCATTCTCAGTGATGTCACCGCTGATCTCTAGTGATGGATAGGAGGCATTCTCAGTGATGTCACCTCTGATCTCTGGTGATGGATAGGCGGTATTCTCAGTGATGTCACCGCTGATCTCTAGTGATGGATAGGCGGCATTCTCAGTGATGTCACTGCTGATCTCTAGTGATGGATAGGCGGCATTCTCAGTGATATCACCTCTGATCTCTGGTGATGGATAGGCGGCATTCTCAGTGATGTCACCGCTGATCTCTAGTGATGGATAGGCGGCATTCTCAGTGATGTCACCTCTGATCTCTGGTGATGGATAGGCGGTATTCTCAGTGATGTCACCGCTGATCTCTAGTGATGGATAGGCGGCATTCTCAGTGATGTCACTGCTGATCTCTAGTGATGGATAGGCGGCATTCTCAGTGATGTCACCGCTGATCTCTAGTGATGGATAGGCGGCATTCTCAGTGATGTCACCTCTGATCTCTGGTGATGGATAGGCGGTATTCTCAGTGATGTCACCGCTGATCTCTAGTGATGGATAGGCGGCATTCTCAGTGATGTCACCTCTGATCTCTGGTGATGGATAGGCGGTATTCTCAGTGATGTCACCGCTGATCTCTAGTGATGGATAGGCGGCATTCTCAGTGATGTCACTGCTGATCTCTAGTGATGGATAGGCGGCATTCTCAGTGATGTCACCGCTGATCTCTAGTGATGGATAGGCGGCATTCTCAGTGATGTCACCGCTGATCTCTAGTGATGGATAGGCGGCATTCTCAGTGATGTCACCGCTGATCTCTAGTGATGGATAGGCGGCATTCTCAGTGATGTCACCGCTGATCTCTAGTGATGGATAGGCGGCATTCTCAGTGATGTCACCACTGATCTCTAGTGATGGATAGGCGGCATTCTCAGTGATGTCACCGCTGATCTCTGGTGATGGATAGGCGGCATTCTCAGTGATGTCACCACTGATCTCTGGTGATGGATAGGCGGCATTCTCAGTGATGTCACCACTGATCTCTAGTGATGGATAGGCGGCATTCTCAGTGATGTCACCGCTGATCTCTGGTGATGGATAGGCGGCATTCTCAGTGATGTCACCATTGATCTCTGGTGATGGATAGGCGGCATTCTCAGTGATATCACCGCTGATCTCTAGTGATGGATAGGCGGCATTCTCAGTGATGTCACCGCTGATCTCTAGTGATGGATAGGCGGCATTCTCAGTGATGTCACCTCTGATCTCTGGTGATGGATAGGCGGTATTCTCAGTGATGTCACCGCTGATTTCTAGTGATGGATAGGAGGCATTCTCAGTGATGTCACCGCTGATCTCTAGTGATGGATAGGCGGCATTCTCAGTGATGTCACCGCTGATCTCTAGTGATGGATAGGCGGCATTCTCAGTGATGTCACTGCTGATCTCTAGTGATGGATAGGCGGCATTCTCAGTGATGTCACCGCTGATCTCTGGTGATGGATAGGCGGCATTCTCAGTGATGTCACCGCTGATCTCTGGTGATGGATAGACAGCATTCTCAGTGATGTCACCACTGATCTCTAGTGATGGATAGACGGCATTCTCAGTGATGTCACCGCTGATCTCTGGTGATGGATAGACGGCATTCTCAGTGATGTCACCGCTGATCTCTGGTGATGGATAGGCGGCATTCTCAGTGATGTCACCACTGATCTCTGGTGATGGATAGGCGGCATTCTCAGTGATGTCACTGCTGATCTCTGGTGATGGATAGGAGGCATTCTCAGTGATGTCACTGCTGATCTCTGGTGATGGATAGGAAGCATTCTCAGTGATGTCACCACTGATCTCTAGTGATGGATAGGAGGCATTCTCAGTGATGTCACCGCTGATCTCTGGTGATGGATAGGCGGCATTCTCAGTGATGTCACCGCTGATCTCTAGTGATGGATAGGCGGCATTCTCAGTGATGTCACTGCTGATCTCTGGTGATGGATAGGAGGTATTCTCAGTGATGTCACCACTGATCTCTAGTGATGGATAGGCGGCATTCTCAGTGATGTCACCGCTGATCTCTAGTGATGGATAGGCGGCATTCTCAGTGATGTCACCGCTGATCTCTAGTGATGGATAGGCGGCATTCTCAGTGATGTCACCGCTGATCTCTGGTGATGGATAGACAGCATTCTCAGTGATATCACCACTGATCTCTGGTGATGGATAGACGGCATTCTCAGTGATGTCACCGCTGATCTCTGGTGATGGTTAGGCGGCATTCTCAGTGATGTCACCGCTGATCTCTAGTGATGGATAGGAGGCATTCTCAGTGATGTCACTGCTTATCTCTGGTGATGGATAGGAGGCATTCTCAGTGATGTCACCGCTGATCTCTAGTGATGGATAGGCGGCATTCTCAGTGATGTCACTGCTGATCTCTGGTGATGGATAGGCGGCATTTTCAGTGATGTCACCACTGATCTCTGGTGATGGATAGGAGGCATTCTCAGTGATGTCACCACTGATCTCTAGTGATGGATAGGCGGCATTCTCAGTGATGTCACTGCTGATCTCTGGTGATGGATAGGCGGCATTCTCAGTGATGTCACTGCTGATCTCTGGTGATGGATAGGCGGCATTTTCAGTGATGTCACCACTGATCTCTGGTGATGGATAGGAGGCATTCTCAGTGATGTCACCGCTGATCTCTGGTGATGGATAGGCGGCATTCTCAGTGATGTCACCACTGATCTCTAGTGATGGATAGGCGGCATTCTCAGTGATGTCACTGCTGATCTCTGGTGATGGATAGGCGGCATTCTCAGTGATGTCACCACTGATCTCTGGTGATGGATAGGCGGCATTCTCAGTGATGTCACCACTGATCTCTAGTGATGGATAGGCGGCATTCTCAGTGATGTCACCGCTGATCTCTAGTGATGGATAGGCGGCATTCTCAGTGATGTCACTGCTGATCTCTGGTGATGGATAGGAGGCATTCTCAGTGATGTCACCGCTGATCTCTGGTGATGGATAGGAGGCATTCTCAGTGATGTCACCGCTGATCTCTGGTGATGGATAGGCGGCATTCTCAGTGATGTCACCGCTGATCTCTGGTGATGGATAGGCGGCATTCTCAGTGATGTCACCGCTGATCTCTGGTGATGGATAGGAGGCATTCTCAGTGATGTCACCGCTGATCTCTGGTGATGGATAGGAGGCATTCTGAGTGATGTCACCTCTGATCTCTGGTGATGGATAGGAGGCATTCTCAGTGATGTCACCGCTGATCTCTGGTGATGGATGGGCGGCATTCTCAGTGATGTCACCGCTGATCTCTGGTGATGGATAGGCGGCATTCTCAGTGATGTCACCGCTGATCTCTGGTGATGGATAGACAGCATTCTCAGTGATGTCACCGCTGATCTCTGGTGATGGATAGGAGGCATTCTCAGTGATGTCACCGCTGATCTCTGGTGATGGTTAGGCGGCATTCTCAGTGATGTCACCGCTGATCTCTAGTGATGGATAGGACGCATTCTCAGTGATGTCACTGCTGATCTCTGGTGATGGATAGGAGGCATTCTCAGTGATGTCACCGCTGATCTCTGGTGATGGATAGGAAGCATTCTCAGTGATGTCACCACTGATCTCTAGTGATGGATAGGAGGCATCCTCAGTGATGTCACCGCTGATCTCTGGTGAAGGATAGGCGGCATTCTCAGTGATGTCACCGCTGATCTCTAGTGATGGATAGGCGGCATTTTCAGTGATGTCACCGCTGATCTCTGGTGATGGATAGGAGGCATTCTCAGTGATGTCACTGCTGATCTCTGGTGATGGATAGGAGGCATTCTCAGTGATGTCACCGCTGATCTCTGGTGATGGATAGGAAGCATTCTCAGTGATGTCACCACTGATCTCTAGTGATGGATAGGCGGCATTCTCAGTGATGTCACCGCTGATCTCTAGTGATGGATAGGCGGCATTCTCAGTGATGTCACCGCTGATCTCTGGTGATGGATAGACAGCATTCTCAGTGATGTCACCACTGATCTCTGGTGATGGATAGACGGCATTCTCAGTGATGTCACCGCTGATCTCTGGTGATGGTTAGGCGGCATTCTCAGTGATGTCACTGCTTATCTCTGGTGATGGATAGGAGGCATTCTCAGTGATGTCACCACTGATCTCTAGTGATGGATAGGCGGCATTCTCAGTGATGTCACCGCTGATCTCTAGTGATGGATAGGCGGCATTCTCAGTGATGTCACTGCTGATCTCTGGTGATGGATAGGCGGCATTTTCAGTGATGTCACCACTGATCTCTGGTGATGGATAGGAGGCATTCTCAGTGATGTCACCGCTGATCTCTGGTGATGGATAGGCGGCATTCTCAGTGATGTCACCACTGATCTCTAGTGATGGATAGGCGGCATTCTCAGTGATGTCACTGCTGATCTCTGGTGATGGATAGGCGGCATTCTCAGTGATGTCACCGCTGATCTCTGGTGATGGATAGGAGGCATTCTCAGTGATGTCACCACTGATCTCTAGTGATGGATAGGCGGCATTCTCAGTGATGTCACCGCTGATCTCTAGTGATGGATAGGCGGCATTCTCAGTGATGTCACTGCTGATCTCTGGTGATGGATAGGCGGCATTTTCAGTGATGTCACCACTGATCTCTGGTGATGGATAGGAGGCATTCTCAGTGATGTCACCGCTGATCTCTGGTGATGGATAGGCGGCATTCTCAGTGATGTCACCACTGATCTCTAGTGATGGATAGGCGGCATTCTCAGTGATGTCACTGCTGATCTCTGGTGATGGATAGGCGGCATTCTCAGTGATGTCACCACTGATCTCTGGTGATGGATAGGCGGCATTCTCAGTGATGTCACCACTGATCTCTAGTGATGGATAGGCGGCATTCTCAGTGATGTCACCGCTGATCTCTAGTGATGGATAGGCGGCATTCTCAGTGATGTCACTGCTGATCTCTGGTGATGGATAGGAGGCATTCTCAGTGATGTCACCGCTGATCTCTGGTGATGGATAGGAGGCATTCTCAGTGATGTCACCGCTGATCTCTGGTGATGGATAGGAGGCATTCTGAGTGATGTCACCTCTGATCTCTGGTGATGGATAGGAGGCATTCTCAGTGATGTCACCGCTGATCTCTGGTGCTGGATAGGCGGCATTCTCAGTGATGTCACCTCTGATCTCTGGTGATGGATAGGAGGCATTCTCAGTGATGTCACCGCTGATCTCTGGTGATGGATAGGCGGCATTCTCAGTGATGTCACCGCTGATCTCTGGTGATGGATAGGAGGCATTCTCAGTGATGTCACCGCTGATCTCTGGTGATGGATAGGAGGCATTCTCAGTGATGTCACCGCTGATCTCTGGTGATGGATAGGCGGCATTCTCAGTGATGTCACCTCTGATCTCTGGTGATGGATAGGAGGCATTCTCAGTGATGTCACCGCTGATCTCTAGTGATGGATAGGTGGCATTCTCAGTGATGTCACCACTGATCGCTGGTGATGGATAGGAGGCATTCTCAGTGATGTCACCGTTGATCTCTGGTGATGGATAGGTGGCATTCTCAGTGATGTCACCACTGATCGCTGGTGATGGATAGGAGGCATTCTCAGTGATGTCACCTCTGATCTCTGGTGATGGATAGGAGGCATTCTCAGTGATGTCACCTCTGATCTCTGGTGATGGATAGGCGGCATTCTCAGTGATGTCACCTCTGATCTCTGTTGATGGATAGGAGGCATTCTCAGTGATGTCACCGCTGATCTCTAGTGATGGATAGGCGGCATTCTCAGTGATGTCACCACTGATCGCTGGTGATGGATAGGAGGCATTCTCAGTGATGTCACCGCTGATCTCTAGTGATGGATAGGCGGCATTCTCAGTGATGTCACCGCTGATCTCTGGTGATGGATAGGAGGCATTCTCAGTGATGTCACCGCTGATCTCTGGTGATGGATAGGCGGCATTCTCAGTGATGTCACCGCTGATCTCTAGTGATGGATAGGAGGCATTCTCAGTGATGTCACCTCTGATCTCTGGTGATGGATAGGAGGCATTCTCAGTGATGTCACCGCTGATCTCTGGTGATGGATAGGAGGCATTCTCAGTGATGTCACCGCTGATCTCTAGTGATGGATAGGAGGCATTCTCAGTGATGTCACCTCTGATCTCTAGTGATGGATAGGAGGCATTCTCAGTGATGTCACCGCTGATCTCTGGTGATGGATAGGCGGCATTCTCAGTGATGTCACCGCTGATCTCTAGTGATGGATAGGAGGCATTCTCAGTGATGTCACCTCTGATCTCTAGTGATGGATAGGAGGCATTCTCAGTGATGTCACCGCTGATCTCTGGTGATGGATAGGCGGCATTCTCAGTGATGTCACCGCTGATCTCTGGTGATGGATAGGAGGCATTCTCAGTGATGTCACCGCTGATCTCTGGTGATGGATAGGCGGCATTCTCAGTGATGTCACCGCTGATCTCTAGTGATGGATAGGAGGCATTCTCAGTGATGTCACCTCTGATCTCTAGTGATGGATAGGAGGCATTCTCAGTGATGTCACCGCTGATCTCTGGTGATGGATAGGCGGCATTCTCAGTGATGTCACCGCTGATCTCTAGTGATGGATAGGCGGCATTCTCAGTGATGTCACCGCTGATCTCTGGTGATGGATAGGCGGCATTCTCAGTGATGTCACCGCTGATCTCTGGTGATGGATAGACAGCATTCTCAGTGATGTCACCGCTGATCTCTGGTGATGGATAGGAGGCATTCTCAGTGATGTCACCGCTGATCTCTGGTGATGGTTAGGCGGCATTCTCAGTGATGTCACCGCTGATCTCTAGTGATGGATAGGACGCATTCTCAGTGATGTCACTGCTGATCTCTGGTTTTGGATAGGAGGCATTCTCAGTGATGTCACCGCTGATCTCTGGTGATGGATAGGAAGCATTCTCAGTGATGTCACCACTGATCTCTAGTGATGGATAGGAGGCATCCTCAGTGATGTCACCGCTGATCTCTGGTGATGGATAGGCGGCATTCTCAGTGATGTCACCGCTGATCTCTAGTGATGGATAGGCGGCATTCTCAGTGATGTCACCGCTGATCTCTGGTGATGGATAGGAGGCATTCTCAGTGATGTCACTGCTGATCTCTGGTGATGGATAGGAGGCATTCTCAGTGATGTCACCGCTGATCTCTGGTGATGGATAGGAAGCATTCTCAGTGATGTCACCACTGATCTCTAGTGATGGATAGGCGGCATTCTCAGTGATGTCACCGCTGATCTCTAGTGATGGATAGGCGGCATTCTCAGTGATGTCACCGCTGATCTCTGGTGATGGATAGACAGCATTCTCAGTGATGTCACCACTGATCTCTGGTGATGGATAGACGGCATTCTCAGTGATGTCACCGCTGATCTCTGGTGATGGTTAGGCGGCATTCTCAGTGATGTCACCGCTGATCTCTAGTGATGAATAGGAGGCATTCTCAGTGATGTCACTGCTTATCTCTGGTGATGGATAGGAGGCATTCTCAGTGATGTCACCACTGATCTCTAGTGATGGATAGGCGGCATTCTCAGTGATGTCACCGCTGATCTCTAGTGATGGATAGGCGGCATTCTCAGTGATGTCACTGCTGATCTCTGGTGATGGATAGGCGGCATTTTCAGTGATGTCACCACTGATCTCTGGTGATGGATAGGAGGCATTCTCAGTGATGTCACCGCTGATCTCTGGTGATGGATAGGCGGCATTCTCAGTGATGTCACCACTGATCTCTAGTGATGGATAGGCGGCATTCTCAGTGATGTCACTGCTGATCTCTGGTGATGGATAGGCGGCATTCTCAGTGATGTCACCGCTGATCTCTGGTGATGGATAGGAGGCATTCTCAGTGATGTCACCACTGATCTCTAGTGATGGATAGGCGGCATTCTCAGTGATGTCACCGCTGATCTCTAGTGATGGATAGGCGGCATTCTCAGTGATGTCACTGCTGATCTCTGGTGATGGATAGGCGGCATTTTCAGTGATGTCACCACTGATCTCTGGTGATGGATAGGAGGCATTCTCAGTGATGTCACCGCTGATCTCTGGTGATGGATAGGCGGCATTCTCAGTGATGTCACCACTGATCTCTAGTGATGGATAGGCGGCATTCTCAGTGATGTCACCACTGATCTCTGGTGATGGATAGGCGGCATTCTCAGTGATGTCACCACTGATCTCTGGTGATGGATAGGCGGCATTCTCAGTGATGTCACCACTGATCTCTAGTGATGGATAGGCGGCATTCTCAGTGATGTCACCGCTGATCTCTAGTGATGGATAGGCGGCATTCTCAGTGATGTCACTGCTGATCTCTGGTGATGGATAGGAGGCATTCTCAGTGATGTCACCTCTGATCTCTGGTGATGGATAGGAGGCATTCTCAGTGATGTCACCGCTGATCTCTGGTGCTGGATAGGCGGCATTCTCAGTGATGTCACCTCTGATCTCTGGTGATGGATAGGAGGCATTCTCAGTGATGTCACCGCTGATCTCTGGTGATGGATAGGCGGCATTCTCAGTGATGTCACCGCTGATCTCTGGTGATGGATAGGAGGCATTCTCAGTGATGTCACCGCTGATCTCTGGTGATGGATAGGAGGCATTCTCAGTGATGTCACCGCTGATCTCTGGTGATGGATAGGCGGCATTCTCAGTGATGTCACCTCTGATCTCTGGTGATGGATAGGAGGCATTCTCAGTGATGTCACCGCTGATCTCTAGTGATGGATAGGTGGCATTCTCAGTGATGTCACCACTGATCGCTGGTGATGGATAGGAGGCATTCTCAGTGATGTCACCGCTGATCTCTGGTGATGGATAGGTGGCATTCTCAGTGATGTCACCACTGATCGCTGGTGATGGATAGGAGGCATTCTCAGTGATGTCACCTCTGATCTCTGGTGATGGATAGGAGGCATTCTCAGTGATGTCACCTCTGATCTCTGGTGATGGATAGGCGGCATTCTCAGTGATGTCACCTCTGATCTCTGTTGATGGATAGGAGGCATTCTCAGTGATGTCACCGCTGATCTCTAGTGATGGATAGGCGGCATTCTCAGTGATGTCACCACTGATCGCTGGTGATGGATAGGAGGCATTCTCAGTGATGTCACCGCTGATCTCTAGTGATGGATAGGCGGCATTCTCAGTGATGTCACCGCTGATCTCTGGTGATGGATAGGAGGCATTCTCAGTGATGTCACCGCTGATCTCTGGTGATGGATAGGCGGCATTCTCAGTGATGTCACCGCTGATCTCTAGTGATGGATAGGAGGCATTCTCAGTGATGTCACCTCTGATCTCTGGTGATGGATAGACGGCATTCTCAGTGATGTCACCGCTGATCTCTGGTGATGGATAGGCGGCATTCTCAGTGATGTCACCGCTGATCTCTGGTGATGGATAGGCGGCATTCTCAGTGATGTCACCGCTGATCTCTGGTGATGGATAGGAGGCATTCTCAGTGATGTCACCTCTGATCTCTGGTGATGGATAGGCGGCATTCTCAGTGATGTCACTGCTGATCTCTGGTGATGGATAGGCGGCATTCTCAGTGATGTCACCTCTGATCTCGGGTGATGGATAGACGGCATTCTCAGTGATGTCACCGCTGATCTCTGGTGATGGATAGGCGGCATTCTCAGTGATGTCACCGCTGATCTCTGGTGATGGATAGGCGGCATTCTCAGTGATGTCACCTCTGATCTCTGGTGATGGATAGACGGCATTCTCAGTGATGTCACCGCTGATCTCTGGTGATGGATAGGCGGCATTCTCAGTGATGTCACCGCTGATCTCTGGTGATGGATAGGCGGCATTCTCAGTGATGTCACCTCTGATCTCTGGTGATGGATAGGCGGCATTCTCAGTGATGTCACTGCTGATCTCTGGTGATGGATAGGCGGCATTCTCAGTGATGTCACCGCTGATCTCTGGTGATGGATAGGCGGCATTCTCAGTGATGTCACCGCTGATCTCTGGTGATGGATAGGAGGCATTCTCAGTGATGTCACCGCTGATCTCTGGTGATGGATAGGCGGCATTCTCAGTGATGTCACCGCTGATCTCTGGTGATGGATAGGCGGCATTCTCAGTGATGTCACCGCTGATCTCTGGTGATGGATAGGCGGCATTCTCAGTGATGTCACCTCTGATCTCTGTTGATGGATAGGAGGCATTCTCAGTGATGTCACCGCTGATCTCTGGTGATGGATAGGTGGCATTCTCAGTGATGTCACCGCTGATCTCTGTTGATGGATAGGAGGCATTCTCAGTGATGTCACCGCTGATCTCTAGTGATGGATAGGAGGCATTCTCAGTGATGTCACCTCTGATCTCTGGTGATGGATAGGCGGCATTCTCAGTGATGTCACCGCTGATCTCTGGTGATGGATAGGAGTCATTCTCAGTGATGTCACCGCTGATCTCTGGTGATGGATAGGAGGCATTCTCAGTGATGTCACCGCTGATCTCCGGTGATGGATAGGCGGCATTCTCAGTGATGTCACTGCTGATCTCTGGTGATGGATAGGAGGCATTCTCAGTGATGTCACCGCTGATCTCTGGTGATGGATAGGTGGCATTCTCAGTGATGTCACTGCTGATCTCTGGTGATGGATAGGCGGCATTCTCAGTGATGTCACCGCTGATCTCTAGTGATGGATAGGCGGCATTCTCAGTGATGTCACCGCTGATCTCCGGTGATGGATAGGCGGCATTCTCAGTGATGTCACTGCTGATCTCCGGTGATGGATAGGCGGCATTCTCAGTGATGTCACCGCTGATCTCTGGTGATGGATAGGAGGCATTCTCAGTGATGTCACCGCTGATCTCTGGTGATGGATAGGTGGCATTCTCAGTGATGTCACTGCTGATCTCTGGTGATGGATAGGCGGCATTCTCAGTGATGTCACCGCTGATCTCTAGTGATGGATAGGCGGCATTCTCAGTGATGTCACCGCTGATCTCTGTTGATGGATAGGCGGCATTCTCAGTGATGTCACCGCTGATCTCTAGTGATGGATAGGTGGCATTCTCAGTGATGTCACCGCTGATCTCCGGTGATGGATAGGCGGCATTCTCAGTGATGTCACCGCTGATCTCTGGTGATGGATAGGAGGCATTCTCAGTGATGTCACCGCTGATCTCTGGTGATGGATAGGTGGCATTCTCAGTGATGTCACTGCTGATCTCTGGTGATGGATAGGCGGCATTCTCAGTGATGTCACCGCTGATCTCTGGTGATGGATAGGAGGCATTCTCAGTGATGTCACCACTGATCTCTAGTGATGGATAGGCGGCATTCTCAGTGATGTCACCGCTGATCTCTAGTGATGGATAGGCGGCATTCTCAGTGATGTCACTGCTGATCTCTGGTGATGGATACGCGGCATTTTCAGTGATGTCACCACTGATCTCTGGTGATGGATAGGAGGCATTCTCAGTGATGTCACCGCTGATCTCTGGTGATGGATAGGCGGCATTCTCAGTGATGTCACCACTGATCTCTAGTGATGGATAGGCGGCATTCTCAGTGATGTCACTGCTGATCTCTGGTGATGGATAGGCGGCATTCTCAGTGATGTCACCACTGATCTCTGGTGATGGATAGGCGGCATTCTCAGTGATGTCACCGCTGATCTCTGGTGATGGATAGGAGGCATTCTGAGTGATGTCACCTCTGATCTCTGGTGATGGATAGGAGGCATTCTCAGTGATGTCACCGCTGATCTCTGGTGATGGATAGGCGGCATTCTCAGTGATGTCACCTCTGATCTCTGGTGATGGATAGGAGGCATTCTCCGTGATGTCACCGCTGATCTCTGGTGATGGATAGGCGGCATTCTCAGTGATGTCACCGCTGATCTCTGGTGATGGATAGGAGGCATTCTCAGTGATGTCACCGCTGATCTCTGGTGATGGATAGGAGGCATTCTCAGTGATGTCACCGCTGATCTCTGGTGATGGATAGGCGGCATTCTCAGTGATGTCACCTCTGATCTCTGGTGATGGATAGGAGGCATTCTCAGTGATGTCACCGCTGATCTCTAGTGATGGATAGGTGGCATTCTCAGTGATGTCACCACTGATCGCTGGTGATGGATAGGAGGCATTCTCAGTGATGTCACCGCTGATCTCTAGTGATGGATAGGCGGCATTCTCAGTGATGTCACCACTGATCGCTGGTGATGGATAGGAGGCATTCTCAGTGATGTCACCGCTGATCTCTGGTGATGGATAGGCGGCATTCTCAGTGATGTCACCGCTGATCTCTGGTGATGGATAGGCGGCATTCTCAGTGATGTCACCGCTGATCTCTAGTGATGGATAGGCGGCATTCTCAGTGATGTCACCGCTGATCTCTGGTGATGGATAGGAGGCATTCTCAGTGATGTCACCGCTGATCTCTGGTGATGGATAGGCGGCATTCTCAGTGATGTCACCGCTGATCTCTAGTGATGGATAGGAGGCATTCTCAGTGATGTCACCTCTGATCTCTGGTGATGGATAGACGGCATTCTCAGTGATGTCACCGCTGATCTCTGGTGATGGATAGGCGGCATTCTCAGTGATGTCACCGCTGATCTCTAGTGATGGATAGGAGGCATTCTCAGTGATGTCACCTCTGATCTCTGGTGATGGATAGACGGCATTCTCAGTGATGTCACCGCTGATCTCTAGTGATGGATAGGCGGCATTCTCAGTGATGTCACCGCTGATCTCTGGTGATGGATAGGAGGCATTCTCAGTGATGTCACCGCTGATCTCTAGTGATGGATAGGCGGCATTCTCAGTGATGTCACCGCTGATCTCTAGTGATGGATAGGAGGCATTCTCAGTGATGTCACCGCTGATCTCTGGTGATGGATAGGCGGCATTCTCAGTGATGTCACCGCTGATCTCCGGTGATGGATAGACGGCATTCTCAGTGATGTCACCGCTGATCTCTGGTGATGGATAGGCGGCATTCTCAGTGATGTCACCGCTGATCTCTGGTGATGGATAGGCGGCATTCTCAGTGATGTCACCGCTGATCTCCGGTGATGGATAGGCGGCATTCTCAGTGATGTCACTGCTGATCTCTGGTGATGGATAGGAGGCATTCTCAGTGATGTCACTGCTGATCTCTGGTGATGGATAGGCGGCATTCTCAGTGATGTCACCGCTGATCTCTAGTGATGGATAGGCGGCATTCTCAGTGATGTCACCGCTGATCTCCGGTGATGGATAGGCGGCATTCTCAGTGATGTCACTGCTGATCTCCGGTGATGGATAGGCGGCATTCTCAGTGATGTCACCGCTGATCTCTGGTGATGGATAGGAGGCATTCTCAGTGATGTCACCGCTGATCTCTGGTGATGGATAGGTGGCATTCTCAGTGATGTCACTGCTGATCTCTGGTGATGGATAGGCGGCATTCTCAGTGATGTCACCGCTGATCTCTAGTGATGGATAGGCGGCATTCTCAGTGATGTCACCGCTGATCTCTGTTGATGGATAGGCGGCATTCTCAGTGATGTCACCGCTGATCTCTAGTGATGGATAGGTGGCATTCTCAGTGATGTCACCGCTGATCTCCGGTGATGGATAGGCGGCATTCTCAGTGATGTCACCGCTGATCTCTGGTGATGGATAGGAGGCATTCTCAGTGATGTCACCGCTGATCTCTGGTGACGGATAGGTGGCATTCTCAGTGATGTCACTGCTGATCTCTGGTGATGGATAGGCGGCATTCTCAGTGATGTCACTGCTGATCTCTGGTGATGGATAGGCGGCATTCTCAGTGATGTCACCGCTGATCTCTGGTGATGGATAGGAGGCATTCTCAGTGATGTCACCGCTGATCTCCGGTGATGGATAGGCGGCATTCTCAGTGATGTCACTGCTGATCTCTGGTGATGGATAGGCGGCATTCTCAGTGATGTCACCACTGATCTCTAGTCATGGATAGGCGGCATTCTCAGTGATGTCACCGCTGATCTCTAGTGATGGATAGGCGGCATTCTCAGTGATGTCACTGCTGATCTCTGGTGATGGATAGGCGGCATTTTCAGTGATGTCACCACTGATCTCTGGTGATGGATAGGAGGCATTCTCAGTGATGTCACCGCTGATCTCTGGTGATGGATAGGCGGCATTCTCAGTGATGTCACCACTGATCTCTAGTGATGGATAGGCGGCATTCTCAGTGATGTCACTGCTGATCTCTGGTGATGGATAGGCGGCATTCTCAGTGATGTCACCACTGATCTCTGGTGATGGATAGGCGGCATTCTCAGTGATGTCACCGCTGATCTCTGGTGATGGATAGGAGGCATTCTGAGTGATGTCACCTCTGATCTCTGGTGATGGATAGGAGGCATTCTCAGTGATGTCACCGCTGATCTCTGGTGATGGATAGGAGGCATTCTCAGTGATGTCACCGCTGATCTCTGGTGATGGATAGGCGGCATTCTCAGTGATGTCACCTCTGATCTCTGGTGATGGATAGACGGCATTCTCAGTGATGTCACCGCTGATCTCTGGTGATGGATAGGCGGCATTCTCAGTGATGTCACCGCTGATCTCTGGTGATGGATAGGCGGCATTCTCAGTGATGTCACCTCTGATCTCTGGTGATGGATAGGCGGCATTCTCAGTGATGTCACTGCTGATGTCTGGTGATGGATAGGCGGCATTCTCAGTGATGTCACCGCTGATCTCTGGTGATGGATAGGCAGCATTCTCAGTGATGTCACCGCTGATCTCTAGTGATGGATAGGAGGCATTCTCAGTGATGTCACCGCTGATCTCTGGTGATGGATAGGAGGCATTCTCAGTGATGTCACCGCTGATCTCTGGTGATGGATAGGTGGCATTCTCAGTGATGTCACCGCTGATCTCTGGTGATGGATAGGAGGCATTCTCAGTGATGTCACCGCTGATCTCTGGTGATGGATAGGCGGCATTCTCAGTGATGTCACCGCTGATCTCTGGTGATGGATAGGCGGCATTCTCAGTGATGTCACCGCTGATCTCTGGTGATGGATAGGCGGCATTCTCAGTGATGTCACCGCTGATCTCTGGTGATGGATAGGCGGCATTCTCAGTGATGTCACTGCTGATCTCTGGTGATGGATAGGCGGCATTCTCAGTGATGTCACCGCTGATCTCTGGTGATGGATAGGAGGCATTCTCAGTGATGTCACCGCTGATCTCTGGTGATGGATAGGAGGCATTCTCAGTGATGAAACCTCTGATCTCTGGTGATGGATAGGCAGCATTCTCAGTGATGTCACCTCTGATCTCTGGTGATGGATAGGCGGCATTCTCAGTGATGTCACTGCTGATCTCTGGTGATGGATAGGAGGCATTCTCAGTGATGTCACTGCTGATCTCTGGTGATGGATAGGCGGCATTCTCAGTGATGTCACTGCTGATCTCTGGTGATGGATAGGCGGCATTCTCAGTGATGTCACTGCTGATCTCTGGTGATGGATAGGCGGCATTCTCAGTGATGTCACCGCTGATCTCTGGTGATGGATAGGCGGCATTCTCAGTGATGTCACTGCTGATCTCTGGTGATGGATAGGCGGCATTCTCAGTGATGTCACCGCTGATCTCTGGTGATGGATAGGAGGCATTCTCAGTGATGTCACCGCTGATCTCTGGTGATGGATAGGAGGCATTCTCAGTGATGAAACCTCTGATCTCTGGTGATGGATAGGCAGCATTCTCAGTGATGTCACCTCTGATCTCTGGTGATGGATAGGCGGCATTCTCAGTGATGTCACTGCTGATCTCTGGTGATGGATAGGAGGCATTCTCAGTGATGTCACTGCTGATCTCTGGTGATGGATAGGCGGCATTCTCAGTGATGTCACCGCTGATCTCTGGTGATGGATAGGCGGCATTCTCAGTGATGTCACTGCTGATCTCTGGTGATGGATAGGCGGCATTCTCAGTGATGTCACCGCTGATCTCTGGTGATGGATAGGAGGCATTCTCAGTGATGTCACCGCTGATCTCTGGTGATGGATAGGAGGCATTCTCAGTGATGTCACCGCTGATCTCTGGTGATGGATAGGCGGCATTCTCAGTGATGTCACCTCTGATCTCTGGTGATGGATAGGCGGCATTCTCAGTGATGTCACTGCTGATCTCTGGTGATGGATAGGAGGCATTCTCAGTGATGTCACCGCTGATCTCTGGTGATGGATAGGTGGCATTCTCAGTGATGTCACTGCTGATCTCTGGTGATGGATAGGCGGCATTCTCAGTGATGTCACCGCTGATCTCTAGTGATGGATAGGCGGCATTCTCAGTGATGTCACCGCTGATCTCCGGTGATGGATAGGCGGCATTCTCAGTGATGTCACCTCTGATCTCTGGTGATGGATAGGCGGCATTCTCAGTGATGTCACCTCTGATCTCTGGTGATGGATAGGCGGCATTCTCAGTGATGTCACTGCTGATCTCTGGTGATGGATAGGCGGCATTCTCAGTGATGTCACCGCTGATCTCTGGTGATGGATAGGCAGCATTCTCAGTGATGTCACCGCTGATCTCTGGTGATGGATAGGAGGCATTCTCAGTGATGTCACCGCTGATCTCTGGTGATGGATAGGCGGCATTCTCAGTGATGTCACCGCTGATCTCTGGTGATGGATAGGCGGCATTCTCAGTGATGTCACCGCTGATCTCTGGTGATGGATAGGCGGCATTCTCAGTGATGTCACCGCTGATCTCTGGTGATGGATAGGCGGCATTCTCAGTGATGTCACTGCTGATCTCTGGTGATGGATAGGCGGCATTCTCAGTGATGTCACAGCTGATCTCTGGTGATGGATAGGAGGCATTCTCAGTGATGTCACCGCTGATCTCTGGTGATGGATAGGAGGCATTCTCAGTGATGAAACCTCTGATCTCTGGTGATGGATAGGCAGCATTCTCAGTGATGTCACCGCTGATCTCTGGTGATGGATAGGAGGCATTCTCAGTGATGTCACCGCTGATCTCTGGTGATGGATAGGAGGCATTCTCAGTGATGTCACCGCTGATCTCCGGTGATGGATAGGCGGCATTCTCAGTGATGTCACTGCTGATCTCTGGTGATGGATAGGAGGCATTCTCAGTGATGTCACCGCTGATCTCTGGTGATGGATAGGCGGCATTCTCAGTGATGTCACCGCTGATCTCTGGTGATGGATAGGAGGCATTCTCAGTGATGTCACTGCTGATCTCTGGTGATGGATAGGAGGCATTCTCAGTGATGTCACCGCTGATCTCTGGTGATGGATAGGTGGCATTCTCAGTGATGTCACTGCTGATCTCTGGTGATGGATAGGCGGCATTCTCAGTGATGTCACCGCTGATCTCTAGTGATGGATAGGCGGCATTCTCAGTGATGTCACCGCTGATCTCCGGTGATGGATAGGCGGCATTCTCAGTGATGTCACCGCTGATCTCCGGTGATGGATAGGAGGCATTCTCAGTGATGTCACCGCTGATCTCTGGTGATGGATAGGTGGCATTCTCAGTGATGTCACTGCTGATCTCTGGTGATGGATAGGCGGCATTCTCAGTGATGTCACCGCTGATCTCTAGTGATGGATAGGCGGCATTCTCAGTGATGTCACCGCTGATCTCTGGTGATGGATAGGCGGCATTCTCAGTGATGTCACCGCTGATCTCTAGTGATGGATAGGTGGCATTCTCAGTGATGTCACCGCTGATCTCCGGTGATGGATAGGCGGCATTCTCAGTGATGTCACCGCTGATCTCTGGTGATGGATAGGAGGCATTCTCAGTGATGTCACCGCTGATCTCTGGTGATGGATAGGTGGCATTCTCAGTGATGTCACCGCTGATCTCTGGTGATGGATAGGCGGCATTCTCAGTGATGTCACCGCTGATCTCTGGTGATGGATAGGAGGCATTCTCAGTGATGTCACTGCTGATCTCTGGTGATGGATAGGCGGCATTCTCAGTGATGTCACTGCTGATCTCTGGTGATGGATAGGCGGCATTCTCAGTGATGTCACCGCTGATCTCTAGTGATGGATAGGCGGCATTCTCAGTGATGTCACTGCTGATCTCTGGTGATGGATAGGAGGCATTCTCAGTGATGTCACCGCTGATCTCTGGTGATGGATAGGAGGCATTCTCAGTGATGTCACCGCTGATCTCTAGTGATGGATAGGCGGCATTCTCAGTGATGTCACCGCTGATCTCTGGTGATGGATAGGAGGCATTCTCAGTGATGTCACTGCTGATCTCTAGTGATGGATAGGCGGCATTCTCAGTAATGTCACCGCTGATCTCTGGTGATGGATAGGCGGCATTCTCAGTGATGTCACTGCTGATCTCTGGTGATGGATAGGAGGCATTCTCAGTAATGTCACCGCTGATCTCTGGTGATGGATAGGCGGCATTCTCAGTGATGTCACCGCTGATCTCTGGTGATGGATAGGCGGCATTCTCAGTGATGTCACCGCTGATCTCTGGTGATGGATAGGCAGCATTCTCAGTGATGTCACCTCTGATCTCTGGTGATGGATAGGCGGCATTCTCAGTGATGTCACCGCTGATCTCTGGTGATGGATAGGAGGCATTCTCAGTGATGTCACCGCTGATCTCTAGTGATGGATAGGCGGCATTCTCAGTGATGTCACCGCTGATCTCTAGTGATGGATAGGAGGCATTCTCAGTGATGTCACCGCTGATCTCTGGTGATGGATAGGCGGCATTCTCAGTGATGTCACTGCTGATCTGTAGTGATGGATAGGAGTCATTCTCAGTGATGTCACCGCTGATCTCTAGTGATGGATAGGAGTCATTCTCAGTGATGTCACTGCTGATCTCTGGTGATGGATAGGTGGCATTCTCAGTGATGTCACCGCTGATCTCTGGTGATGGATAGGCGGCATTCTCAGTGATGTCACTGCTGATCTCTAGTGATGGATAGGCGGCATTCTCAGTGATGTCACCGCTGATCTCTGGTGAAGGATAGGCGGCATTCTCAGTGATGTCACTGCTGATCTCTAGTGATGGATAGGCGGCATTCTCAGTGATGTCACTGCTGATCTCTAGTGATGGATAGGCGGCATTCTCAGTGATGTCACCGCTGATCTCTGGTGATGGATAGAAGGCATTCTCAGTGATGTCACCTCTGATCTCTGGTGATGGATAGGAGGCATTCTCAGTGATGAAACCTCTGATCTCTGGTGATGGATAGGCAGCATTCTCAGTGATGTCACCTCTGATCTCTGGTGATGGATAGGCGGCATTCTCAGTGATGTCACTGCTGATCTCTGGTGATGGATAGGAGGCATTCTCAGTGATGTCACTGCTGATCTCTGGTGATGGATAGGCGGCATTCTCAGTGATGTCACCGCTGATCTCTGGTGATGGATAGGCGGCATTCTCAGTGATGTCACTGCTGATCTCTGGTGATGGATAGGCGGCATTCTCAGTGATGTCACCGCTGATCTCTGGTGATGGATAGGAGGCATTCTCAGTGATGTCACCGCTGATCTCTGGTGATGGATAGGAGGCATTCTCAGTGATGTCACCGCTGATCTCTGGTGATGGATAGGCGGCATTCTCAGTGATGTCACCTCTGATCTCTGGTGATGGATAGGCGGCATTCTCAGTGATGTCACTGCTGATCTCTGGTGATGGATAGGAGGCATTCTCTGTGATGTCACCGCTGATCTCTGGTGATGGATAGGTGGCATTCTCAGTGATGTCACTGCTGATCTCTGGTGATGGATAGGCGGCATTCTCAGTGATGTCACCGCTGATCTCTAGTGATGGATAGGCGGCATTCTCAGTGATGTCACCGCTGATCTCCGGTGATGGATAGGCGGCATTCTCAGTGATGTCACCTCTGATCTCTGGTGATGGATAGGCGGCATTCTCAGTGATGTCACCTCTGATCTCTGGTGATGGATAGGCGGCATTCTCAGTGATGTCACTGCTGATCTCTGGTGATGGATAGGCGGCATTCTCAGTGATGTCACCGCTGATCTCTGGTGATGGATAGGCAGCATTCTCAGTGATGTCACCGCTGATCTCTGGTGATGGATAGGAGGCATTCTCAGTGATGTCACCGCTGATCTCTGGTGATGGATAGGCGGCATTCTCAGTGATGTCACCGCTGATCTCTGGTGATGGATAGGCGGCATTCTCAGTGATGTCACCGCTGATCTCTGGTGATGGATAGGCGGCATTCTCAGTGATGTCACCGCTGATCTCTGGTGATGGATAGGCGGCATTCTCAGTGATGTCACTGCTGATCTCTGGTGATGGATAGGCGGCATTCTCAGTGATGTCACAGCTGATCTCTGGTGATGGATAGGAGGCATTCTCAGTGATGTCACCGCTGATCTCTGGTGATGGATAGGAGGCATTCTCAGTGATGAAACCTCTGATCTCTGGTGATGGATAGGCAGCATTCTCAGTGATGTCACCGCTGATCTCTGGTGATGGATAGGAGGCATTCTCAGTGATGTCACCGCTGATCTCTGGTGATGGATAGGAGGCATTCTCAGTGATGTCACCGCTGATCTCCGGTGATGGATAGGCGGCATTCTCAGTGATGTCACTGCTGATCTCTGGTGATGGATAGGAGGCATTCTCAGTGATGTCACCGCTGATCTCTGGTGATGGATAGGCGGCATTCTCAGTGATGTCACCGCTGATCTCTGGTGATGGATAGGAGGCATTCTCAGTGATGTCACTGCTGATCTCTGGTGATGGATAGGAGGCATTCTCAGTGATGTCACCGCTGATCTCTGGTGATGGATAGGTGGCATTCTCAGTGATGTCACTGCTGATCTCTGGTGATGGATAGGCGGCATTCTCAGTGATGTCACCGCTGATCTCTAGTGATGGATAGGCGGCATTCTCAGTGATGTCACCGCTGATCTCCGGTGATGGATAGGCGGCATTCTCAGTGATGTCACCGCTGATCTCCGGTGATGGATAGGAGGCATTCTCAGTGATGTCACCGCTGATCTCTGGTGATGGATAGGTGGCATTCTCAGTGATGTCACTGCTGATCTCTGGTGATGGATAGGCGGCATTCTCAGTGATGTCACCGCTGATCTCTAGTGATGGATAGGCGGCATTCTCAGTGATGTCACCGCTGATCTCTGGTGATGGATAGGCGGCATTCTCAGTGATGTCACCGCTGATCTCTAGTGATGGATAGGTGGCATTCTCAGTGATGTCACCGCTGATCTCCGGTGATGGATAGGCGGCATTCTCAGTGATGTCACCGCTGATCTCTGGTGATGGATAGGAGGCATTCTCAGTGATGTCACCGCTGATCTCTGGTGATGGATAGGTGGCATTCTCAGTGATGTCACCGCTGATCTCTGGTGATGGATAGGCGGCATTCTCAGTGATGTCACCGCTGATCTCTGGTGATGGATAGGAGGCATTCTCAGTGATGTCACTGCTGATCTCTGGTGATGGATAGGCGGCATTCTCAGTGATGTCACTGCTGATCTCTGGTGATGGATAGGCGGCATTCTCAGTGATGTCACCGCTGATCTCTAGTGATGGATAGGCGGCATTCTCAGTGATGTCACTGCTGATCTCTGGTGATGGATAGGAGGCATTCTCAGTGATGTCACCGCTGATCTCTGGTGATGGATAGGAGGCATTCTCAGTGATGTCACCGCTGATCTCTAGTGATGGATAGGCGGCATTCTCAGTGATGTCACCGCTGATCTCTGGTGATGGATAGGAGGCATTCTCAGTGATGTCACTGCTGATCTCTAGTGATGGATAGGCGGCATTCTCAGTAATGTCACCGCTGATCTCTGGTGATGGATAGGCGGCATTCTCAGTGATGTCACTGCTGATCTCTGGTGATGGATAGGAGGCATTCTCAGTAATGTCACCGCTGATCTCTGGTGATGGATAGGCGGCATTCTCAGTGATGTCACCGCTGATCTCTGGTGATGGATAGGCGGCATTCTCAGTGATGTCACCGCTGATCTCTGGTGATGGATAGGCAGCATTCTCAGTGATGTCACCTCTGATCTCTGGTGATGGATAGGCGGCATTCTCAGTGATGTCACCGCTGATCTCTGGTGATGGATAGGAGGCATTCTCAGTGATGTCACCGCTGATCTCTAGTGATGGATAGGCGGCATTCTCAGTGATGTCACCGCTGATCTCTGGTGATGGATAGGCGGCATTCTCAGTGATGTCACTGCTGATCTGTAGTGATGGATAGGAGTCATTCTCAGTGATGTCACCGCTGATCTCTAGTGATGGATAGGAGGCATTCTCAGTGATGTCACCGCTGATCTCTGGTGATGGATAGGCGGCATTCTCAGTGATGTCACTGCTGATCTGTAGTGATGGATAGGAGTCATTCTCAGTGATGTCACCGCTGATCTCTAGTGATGGATAGGAGTCATTCTCAGTGATGTCACTGCTGATCTCTGGTGATGGATAGGTGGCATTCTCAGTGATGTCACCGCTGATCTCTGGTGATGGATAGGCGGCATTCTCAGTGATGTCACTGCTGATCTCTAGTGATGGATAGGCGGCATTCTCAGTGATGTCACCGCTGATCTCTGGTGAAGGATAGGCGGCATTCTCAGTGATGTCACTGCTGATCTCTAGTGATGGATAGGCGGCATTCTCAGTGATGTCACTGCTGATCTCTAGTGATGGATAGGCGGCATTCTCAGTGATGTCACCGCTGATCTCTGGTGATGGATAGAAGGCATTCTCAGTGATGTCACCTCTGATCTCTGGTGATGGATAGGCGGCATTCTCAGTGATATCACCGCTGGTCTCTGGTGATGGATAGACAGCATTCTCAGTGATGTCTCCGCTGATCTCTGGTGATGGATAGGCGGCATTCTCAGTGATGTCACCTCTGATCTCTGGTGATGGATAGGTGGCATTCTCAGTGATGTCACCGCTGGTCTCTGGTGATGGATAGGCGGCATTCTCAGTGATGTCACCGCTGATCTCTGGTGATGGATAGGAGGCATTCTCAGTGATGTCACCACTGATCTCTAGTGATGGATAGGAGGCATTCTCAGTGATGTCACCACTGATCTCTAGTGATGGATAGGCGGCATTCTCAGTGATATCACCGCTGGTCTCTGGTGATGGATAGACAGCATTCTCAGTGATGTCTCCGCTGATCTCTGGTGATGGATAGGCGGCATTCTCAGTGATGTCACCACTGATCTCTGGTGATGGATAGGCGGCATTCTCAGTGATGTCACCGCTGGTCTCTGGTGATGGATAGACAGCATTCTCAGTGATGTCTCCGCTGATCTCTGGTGATGGATAGGCGGCATTCTCAGTGATGTCACCTCTGATCTCTGGTGATGGATAGGTGGCATTCTCAGTGATGTCACCGCTGGTCTCTGGTGATGGATAGACAGCATTCTCAGTGATGTCACCACTGATCTCTGGTGATGGATAGGCGGCATTCTCAGTGATGTCACGGCTGGTCTCTGGTGATGGATAGACAGCATTCTCAGTGATGTCACCACTGATCTCTGGTGATGGATAGGAGGCATTCTCAGTGATGTCACCACTGATCTCTGGTGATGGATAGGTGGCATTCTTAGTGATGTCACCGCTGATCTCTGGTGATGGATAGGTGGCATTCTTAGTGATGTCACCGCTGATCTCTGGTGATGGATAGGCGGCATTCTCAGTGATGTCACTGCTGATCTCTGGTGATGGATAGGCGGCATTCTCAGTGATGTCACCTCTGATCTCTGGTGATGGATAGGTGGCATTCTCAGTGATGTCACCGCTGGTCTCTGGTGATGGATAGACAGCATTCTCAGTGATGTCACCACTGATCTCTGGTGATGGATAGGCGGCTTTCTCAGTGATGTCACCGCTGGTCTCTGGTGATGGATAGGCGGCATTCTCAGTGATGTCACCACTGATCTCTGGTGATGGATAGGAGGCATTCTCAGTGATGTCACCACTGATCTCTGGTGATGGATAGGTGGCATTCTCAGTGATGTCACCTCTGATCTCTGGTGATGGATAGGCGGCATTCTCAGTGATGTCACCACTGATCTCTGGTGATGGATAGGAGGCATTCTCAGTGATGTCACCTCTGATCTCTGGTGATGGATAGGCGGCATTCTCAGTGATGTCACCGCTGATCTCTGGTGATGGATAGGTGGCATTCTCAGTGATGTCACCACTGATGTCTGGTGATGGATAGGAGGCATTCTCAGTGATGTCACCACTGATCTCTGGTGATGGATAGGTGGCATTCTCAGTGATGTCACCACTGATGTCTGGTGATGGATAGGAGGCATTCTCAGTGATGTCACCTCTGATCTCTGGTGATGGATAGGTGGCATTCTCAGTGATGTCACCACTGATGTCTGGTGATGGATAGGAGGCATTCTCAGTGATGTCACCACTGATCTCTGGTGATGGATAGGTGGCATTCTTAGTGATGTCACCGCTGATCTCTGGTGATGGATAGACAGCATTCTCAGTGATGTCACTGCTGATCTCTAGTGATGGATAGGCGGCATTCTCAGTGATGTCACCGCTGATCTCTAGTGATGGATAGGTGGCATTCTCAGTGATGTCACCTCTGATCTCTGATGATGGATAGGAGGCATTCTCAGTGATGTCACCGCTGATCTCTGGTGATGGATAGGTGGCATTCTCAGTTATGTCACTGCTGATCTCTGGTGATGGATAGGTGGCATTCTCAGTGATGTCACCTCTGATCTCTAGTGATGGATAGGTGGCATTCTCAGTGATGTCACCGCTGGTCTCTGGTGATGGATAGACAGCATTCTCAGTGATGTCACCACTGATCTCTGGTGATGGATAGGTGGCATTCTCAGTGATGTCACCGCTGGTCTCTGGTGATGGATAGACAGCATTCTCAGTGATGTCACCGCTGATCTCTGGTGATGGATAGGTGGCATTCTCAGTGATGTCACCGCTGGTCTCTGGTGATGGATAGACAGCATTCTCAGTGATGTCACCACTGATCTCTGGTGATGGATAGGTGGCATTCTCAGTGATGTCACCGCTGATCTCTGGTGATGGATAGGAGGCATTCTCAGTGATGTCACCGCTGATCTCTGGTGATGGATAGGAGGCATTCTCAGTGATGTCACCACTGATCTCTGGTGATGGATAGGAGGCATTCTCAGTGATGTCACCTCTGATCTCTGGTGATGGATAGGAGGCATTCTCAGTGATGTCACCTCTGATCTCTAGTGGTGGATAGGAGGCATTCTCAGTGATGTCACCGCTGATCTCTGGTGATGGATAGGTGGCATTCTCAGTGATGTCACCACTGATCTCTGGTGATGGATAGGAGGCATTCTCAGTGATGTCACCTCTGATCTCTAGTGATGGATAGGAGGCATTCTCAGTGATGTCACCGCTGATCTCTGGTGATGGATAGGAGGCATTCTCAGTGATGTCACCGCTGATCTCTGGTGATGGATAGGAGGCATTCTCAGTGATGTCACCGCTGATCTCTGGTGATGGATAGAAGGCATTCTCAGTGATGTCACCGCTGATCTCTGGTGATGGATAGGTGGCATTCTCAGTGATGTCACCACTGATCTCTGGTGATGGATAGGTGGCATTCTCAGTGATGTCACCACTGATCTCTGGTGATGGATAGGTGGCATTCTCAGTGATGTCACCGCTGATCTCTGGTGATGGATAGGAGGCATTCTCAGTGATGTCACCGCTGATCTCTGGTGATGGATAGGTGGCATTCTCAGTGATGTTACCCCTGATCTCTGGTGATGGATAGGCGTCATTCTCAGTGATGTCACTGCTGATCTCTGGTGATGGATAGGCGGCATTCTCAGTGATGTCACCGCTGATCTCTGGTGATGGATAGGCGGCATTCTCAGTGATGTCACTGCTGATCTCTGGTGATGGATAGGCGGCATTCTCAGTGATGTCACCGCTGATCTCTGGTGATGGATAGGTGGCATTCTCAGTGATGTCACCTCTGATCTCTAGTGATGGATAGGCGGCATTCTCAGTGATGTCACCGCTGATCTCTGGTGATGGATAGGCGGCATTCTCAGTGATGTCACCTCTGATCTCTAGTGATGGATAGGCGGCATTCTCAGTGATGTCACCGCTAATCTCTGGTGATGGATAGGCGGCATTCTCAGTGATGTCACCTCTGATCTCTAGTGATGGATAGGCGGCATTCTCAGTAATGTCACCGCTGATCTCTAGTGATAGATAGGAGGCATTTTCAGTGATGTCACCGCTGATCTCTAGTGATAGATAGGAGGCATTCTCAGTGATGTCACTGCTGATCTCTAGTGATAGATAGGAGGCATTCTCAGTGATATCACCGCTGATCTCTAGTGATGGATAGGCGGCATTCTCAGTGATATCACCGCTGATCTCTAGTGATAGATAGGAGGCATTCTCAGTGATGTCACTGCTGATCTCTAGTGATGGATAGGCGGCATTCTCAGTGATGTCACCGCTGATCTCTGGTGATGGATAGGCGGCATTCTCAGTGATGTCACCGCTGATCTCTGGTGATAGATAGGAGGCATTTTCAGTGATGTCACCGCTGATCTCTGGTGATGGATAGGAGGCATTCTCAGTGATGTCACTGCTGATCTCTAGTGATGGATAGGCGGCATTCTCAGTGATGTCACCGCTGATCTCTGATGATGGATAGGCGGCATTCTCAGTGATGTCACCGCTGATCTCTGGTGATGGATAGGCGGCATTCTCAGTGATGTCACCGCTGATCTCTAGTGATGGATAGGCGGCATTCTCAGTGATGTCAACGCTGATCTCTGGTGATGGATAGGCGGCATTCTCAGTGATGTCACCGCTGATCTCTGGTGATGGATAGGAGGCATTCTCAGTGATGTCACCGCTGATCTCTGGTGATGGATAGGCGGCATTCTCAGTGATGTCACCGCTGATCTCTGGTGATGGATAGGAGGCATTCTCAGTGATGTCACCGCTGATCTCTGGTGATGGATAGGCGGCATTCTCAGTGATGTCACCGCTGATCTCTGGTGATGGATAGGAGGCATTCTCAGTGATGTCACTGCTGATCTCTAGTGATGGATAGGCGGCATTCTCAGTGATGTCACCGCTGATCTCTGGTGATGGATAGGCGGCATTCTCAGTGATGTCACTGCTGATCTCTGGTGATGGATAGGAGGCATTCTCAGTGATGTCACCGCTGATCTCTGGTGATGGATAGGCAGCATTCTCAGTGATGTCACCTCTGATCTCTGGTGATGGATAGGCGGCATTCTCAGTGATGTCACTGCTGATCTCTGGTAATGGATAGGAGGCATTCTCAGTGATGTCACCTCTGATCTCTGGTGATGGATAGGCGGCGTTCTCAGTGATGTCACTGCTGATCTCTGGTAATGGATAGGAGGCATTCTCAGTGATGTCACCTCTGATCTCTAGTGATGGATAGGCGGCGTTCTCAGTGATGTCACTGCTGATCTCTGGTGATGGATAGGCGGCATTCTCAGTGATGTCACCGATGATCTCTGGTGATGGATAGGCGGCATTCTCAGTGATGTCACCGCTGATCTCTGGTGATGGATAGGAGGCATTCTCAGTGATGTCACCTCTGATCTCTAGTGATGGATAGGCGGCATTCTCAGTGATGTCACCGCTGATCTCTAGTGATGGATAGGCGGCATTCTCAGTGATGTCACCGCTGATCTCTAGTGATGGATAGGAGGCATTCTCAGTGATGTCACTGCTAATCTCTAGTGATGGATAGGAGTCATTCTCAGTGATGTCACTGCTGATCTCTGGTGATGGATAGGTGGCATTCTCAGTGATGTCACCGCTGATCTCTGGTGATGGATAGGCGGCATTCTCAGTGATGTCACTGCTGATCTCTAGTGATGGATAGGCGGCATTCTCAGTGATGTCACCGCTGATCTCTGGTGATGGATAGGCGGCATTCTCAGTGATGTCACTGCTGATCTCTGGTGATGGATAGGAGGCATTCTCAGTGATGTCACCGCTGATCTCTGGAGATGGATAGGCAGCATTCTCAGTGATGTCACCTCTGATCTCTGGTGATGGATAGGCGGCGTTCTCAGTGATGTCACTGCTGATCTCTGGTGATGGATAGGAGGCATTCTCAGTGATGTCACCGCTGATCTCTAGTGATGGATAGGCGGCATTCTCAGTGATGTCACCGCTGATCTCTGGTGATGGATAGGCGGCATTCTCAGTGATGTCACCGCTGATCTCTAGTGATGGATAGGCGGCATTCTCAGTGATGTCACCGCTGATCTCTGGTGATGGATAGGCAGCATTCTCAGTGATGTCACCTCTGATCTCTGGTGATGGATAGGCGGCATTCTCAGTGATGTCACCGCTGATCTCTGGTGATGGATAGGAGGCATTCTCAGTGATGTCATCTCTGATCTCTAGTGATGGATAGGAGGCATTCTCAGTGATGTCACCGCTGATCTCTTGTGATGGATAGGCGGCATTCTCAGTGATGTCACCGCTGATCTCTAGTGATGGATAGGAGGCATTCTCAGTGATGTCACTGCTGATCTCTAATGATGGATAGGAGTCATTCTCAGTGATGTCACTGCTGATCTCTGGTGATGGATAGGTGGCATTCTCAGTGATGTCACCGCTGATCTCTGGTGATGGATAGGCGGCATTCTCAGTGATGTCACTGCTGATCTCTAGTGATGGATAGGAGGCATTCTCAGTGATGTCACCGCTGATCTCTGGTGATGGATAGGCGGCATTCTCAGTGATGTCACCGCTGGTCTCTGGTGATGGATAGACAGCATTCTCAGTGATGTCACCACTAATCTCTGGTGATGGATAGGTGGCATTCTCAGTGATGTCACCGCTGGTCTCTGGTGATGGATAGACAGCATTCTCAGTGATGGCACCACTGATCTCTGGTGATGGATAGGAGGCATTCTCAGTGATGTCACCGCTGGTCTCTGGTGATGGATAGACAGCATTCTCAGTGATGTCACCACTGATCTCTGGTGATGGATAGGCGGCATTCTCAGTGATGTCACCGCTGGTCTCTGGTGATGGATAGGTGGCATTCTCAGTGATGTCACCGCTGATCTCTGGTGATGGATAGGCGGCATTCTCAGTGATGTCACCACTGATCTCTGGTGATGGATAGGTGGCATTCTCAGTGATGTCACCACTGATCTCTGGTGATGGATAGGTGGCATTCTCAGTGATGTCACCTCTGATCTCTAGTGATGGATAGGAGGCATTCTCAGTGATGTCACCGCTGATCTCTGGTGATGGATAGGAGGCATTCTCAGTGATGTCACCGCTGATCTCTGGTGATGGATAGGCGGCATTCTCAGTGATGTCACCTCTGATCTCTGGTGATGGATAGGAGGCATTCTCAGTGATGTCACCACTGATCTCTGGTGATGGATAGGAGGCATTCTCAGTGATGTCACCGCTGGTCTCTGGTGATGGATAGACAGCATTCTCAGTGATGTCACCACTGATCTCTGGTGATGGATAGGTGGCATTCTCAGTGATGTCACCGCTGGTCTCTGGTGATGGATAGGTGGCATTCTCAGTGATGTCACCGCTGGTCTCTGGTGATGGATAGGTGGCATTCTCAGTGATGTCACCACTGATCTCTGGTGATGGATAGGTGGCATTCTCAGTGATGTCACCACTGATCTCTGGTGATGGATAGGTGGCATTCTCAGTGATGTCACCGCTGATCTCTGGTGATGGATAGGAGGCATTCTCAGTGATGTCACCGCTGATCTCTGGTGATGGATAGGCGGCATTCTCAGTGATGTCACCTCTGATCTCTGGTGATGGATAGGAGGCATTCTCAGTGATGTCACCACTGATCTCTGGTGATGGATAGGCGGCATTCTCAGTGATGTCACCGCTGATCTCTGGTGATGGATAGGAGGCATTCTCAGTGATGTCACCGCTGATCTCTGGTGATGGATAGGCGGCATTCTCAGTGATGTCACCACTGATCTCTGGTGATGGATAGGTGGCATTCTCAGTGATGTCACCGCTGATCTCTGGTGATGGATAGGTGGCATTCTCAGTGATGTCACCGCTGATCTCTGGTGATGGATAGGTGGCATTCTCAGTGATGTCACCGCTGATCTCTGGTGATGGATAGGAGGCATTCTCAGTGATGTCACCGCTGATCTCTGGTGATGGATAGGTGGCATTCTCAGTGATGTCACCACTGATCTCTGGTGATGGATAGGTGGCATTCTCAGTGATGTCACCACTGATCTCTGGTGATGGATAGGTGGCATTCTCAGTGATGTCACCGCTGATCTCTGGTGATGGATAGGAGGCATTCTCAGTGATGTCACCGCTGATCTCTGGTGATGGATATGAGGCATTCTCAGTGATGTCACCGCTGATCTCTGGTGATGGATAGGCGGCATTCTCAGTGATGTCACTGCTGATCTCTGGTGATGGATAGGCGGCATTCTCAGTGATGTCACCGCTGATCTCTGGTGATGGATAGGCGGCATTCTCAGTGATGTCACTGCTGATCTCTGGTGATGGATAGGCGGCATTCTCAGTGATGTCACCGCTGATCTCTGGTGATGGATAGGCGGCATTCTCAGTGATGTCACCTCTGATCTCTAGTGATGGATAGGCGGCATTCTCAGTGATGTCACCGCTGATCTCTGGTGATGGATAGGCGGCATTCTCAGTGATGTCACCGCTGATCTCTAGTGATAGATAGGAGGCATTTTCAGTGATGTCACCGCTGATCTCTAGTGATAGATAGGCGGCATTCTCAGTGATGTCACCGCTGATCTCTAGTGATGGATAGGCAGCATTCTCAATGATGTCACTGCTGATCTCTAGTGATAGATAGGAGGCATTCTCAGTGATATCACCGCTGATCTCTAGTGATAGATAGGAGGCATTCTCAGTGATGTCACTGCTGATCTCTAGTGATGGATAGGCGGCATTCTCAGTGATGTCACCGCTGATCTCTGGTGATGGATAGGCGGCATTCTCAGTGATGTCACCGCTGATCTCTAGTGATGGATAGGAGGCATTTTCAGTGATGTCACCGCTGATCTCTGGAGATGGATAGGAGGCATTCTCAGTGATGTCACTGCTGATCTCTGGTGATGGATAGGCGGCATTCTCAGTGATGTCAAAGCTGATCTCTGGTGATGGATAGGCGGCTTTCTCAGTGATGTCACCGCTGATCTCTGGTGATGGATAGGCGGCATTCTCAGTGATGTCACCGCTGATCTCTAGTGATGGATAGGCGGCATTCTCAGTGATGTCAACGCTGATCTCTGGTGATGGATAGGCGACATTCTCAGTGATGTCACCGCTGATCTCTGGTGATGGATAGGAGGCATTCTCAGTGATGTCACCGCTGATCTCTGGTGATGGATAGGCGGCATTCTCAGTGATGTCACCGCTGATCTCTGGTGATGGATAGGAGGCATTCTCAGTGATGTCACCGCTGATCTCTGGTGATGGATAGGCGGCATTCTCAGTGATGTCACCGCTGATCTCTGGTGATGGATAGACGGCATTCTCAGTAATGTCACCTCTGATCTCTAGTGATGGATAGGCGCCATTCTCAGTGATGTCACCACTGATCTCTGGTGATGGATAGGAGGCATTCTCAGTGATGTCACCGCTGATCTCTGGTGATGGATAGGCGGCATTCTCAGTGATGTCACCGCTGATCTCTGGTGATGGATAGACGGCATTCTCAGTAATGTCACCTCTGATCTCTAGTGATGGATAGGCGCCATTCTCAGTGATGTCACCGCTGATCTCTGGTGATGGATAGGCGGCATTCTCAGTGATGTCACCGCTGATCTCTGGTGATGGATAGGCGGCATTCTCAGTGATGTCACCGCTGATCTCTAGTGATGGATAGGCGGCATTCTCAGTGATGTCAACGCTGATCTCTGGTGATGGATAGGCGGCATTCTCAGTGATGTCACCGCTGATCTCTAGTGATGGATAGGCGGCATTCTCAGTGATGTCACCGCTGATCTCTAGTGATGGATAGGAGGCATTCCCAGTGATGTCACCGCTGATCTCTAGTGATGGATAGGCGGCATTCTCAGTGATGTCACCGCTGATCTCTGGTGATAGATAGGCGGCATTCTCAGTGATGTCACCGCTGATCTCTAGTGATGGATAGGCGGCATTCTCAGTGATGTCACCTCTGATCTCTGGTGATAGATAGGCGGCATTCTCAGTGATGTCACCGCTGATCTCTAGTGATGGATAGGCGGCATTCTCAGTGATGTCACCTCTGATCTCTAGTGATGGATAGGAGGCATTCTCAGTGATGTCACCGCTGATCTCTAGTGATGGATAGGCGGCATTCTCAGTGATGTCACCGCTGATCTCTGGTGATGGATAGGCGGCGTTCTCAGTGATGTCACCGCTGATCTCTAGTGATGGATAGGTGGCATTCTCAGTGATGTCACCGCTGATCTCTGGTGATGGATAGGCGGCATTCTCAGTGATGTCACCTCTGATCTCTGGTGATGGATAGGCGGCATTCTCAGTGATCTCACCGCTGATCTCTGGTGATGGATAGGCAGCATTCTCAGTGATGTCACCGCTGATCTCTGGTGATAGATAGGCGGCTTTCTCAGTGATGTCACCGCTGATCTCTAGTGATAGATAGGCGGCATTCTCAGTGATGTCAACGCTGATCTCTGGTGATAGATGGCGGCATTCTCAGTGATGTCACCGCTGATCTCTAGTGATGGATAGGAGGCATTCTCAGTGATGTCACCGCTGATCTCTGGTGATGGATAGGCAGCATTCTCAGTGATGTCACCGCTGATCTCTAGTGATGGATAGGTGGCATTCTCAGTGATGTCACCGCTGATCTCTGGTGATGGATAGGAGGCATTCTCAGTGATGTCACCGCTGATCTCTGGTGATGGATAGGAGGCATTCTCAGTGATGTCACCGCTGATCTCTAGTGATGGATAGGTGGCATTCTCAGTGATGTCACCGCTGATCTCTGGTGATGGATAGGCAGCATTCTCAGTGATGTCACCGCTGATCTCTGGTGATGGATAGGCGGCATTCTCAGTGATGTCACCTCTGATCTCTAGTGATGGATAGGCGGCATTCTCAGTGATGTCACCGCTGATCTCTGGTGATGGATAGGAGGCATTCTCAGTGATGTCACCGCTGATCTCTGGTGATGGATAGGCGGCATTCTCAGTGATGTCACCGCTGATCTCTGGTGATGGATAGGAGGCATTCTCAGTGATGTCACCGCTGATCTCTAGTGATGGATAGGTGGCATTCTCAGTGATGTCACCGCTGATCTCTGGTGATGGATAGGCAGCATTCTCAGTGATGTCACCGCTGATCTCTAGTGATGGATAGGCGGCATTCTCAGTGATGTCACCTCTGATCTCTAGTGATGGATAGGCGGCATTCTCAGTGATGTCACCGCTGATCTCTGGTGATGGATAGGCGGCATTCTCAGTGATGTCACCGCTGATCTCTGGTGATGGATAGGCGGCATTCTCAGTGATGTCACCGCTGATCTCTGGTGATGGATAGGAGGCATTCTCAGTGATGTCACTGCTGATCTCTATTGATGGATAGGCGGCATTCTCAGTGATGTCACCGCTGATCTCTGGTGATGGATAGGCGGCATTCTCAGTGATGTCACCGCTGATCTCTGGTGATGGATAGGAGGCATTCTCAGTGGTGTTACCTCTGACCTCTGGTGATGGATAGGCGGCATTCTCAGTGATGTCACCGCTGATCTCTGGTGATGGATAGGTGGCATTCTCAGTGATGTCACCGCTGATCTCTAGTGATGGATAGGCAGCATTCTCAGTGATGTCACCGCTGATCTCTGGTGATGGATAGGAGGCATTCTCAGTGATGTCACCGCTGATCTCTAGTGATGGATAGGAGGCATTCTCAGTGATGTCACCGCTGACCTCTGGTGATGGATAGGAGGCATTCTCAGTGATGTCACCTCTGATCTCTGGTGATGGATAGGCGGCATTCTCAGTGATGTCACCGCTGATCTCTGGTGATGGATAGGAGGCATTCTCAGTGATGTCACTGCTGATCTCTATTGATGGATAGGCGGCATTCTCAGTGATGTCACCGCTGATCTCTGGTGATGGATAGGCGGCATTCTCAGTGATGTCACCGCTGTTCTCTGGTGATGGATAGGAGGCATTCTCAGTGGTGTTACCTCTGACCTCTGGTGATGGATAGGCGGCATTCTCAGTGATGTCACCGCTGATCTCTGGTGATGGATAGGTGGCATTCTCAGTGATGTCACCGCTGATCTCTAGTGATGGATAGGCAGCATTCTCAGTGATGTCACCGCTGATCTCTGGTGATGGATAGGAGGCATTCTCAGTGATGTCACCGCTGATCTCTAGTGATGGATAGGAGGCATTCTCAGTGATGTCACCGCTGACCTCTGGTGATGGATAGGAGGCATTCTCAGTGATGTCACCGCTGATCTCTGGTGATGGATAGGAGGCATTCTCAGTGATGTCACCTCTGATCTCTGGTGATGGATAGGCGGCATTCTCAGTGATGTCACTGCTGATCTCTAGTGATGGATAGGCAGCATTCTCAGTGATGTCACCTCTGATCTCTGGTGATGGATAGGCGGCATTCTCAGTGATGTCACCGCTGATCTCTAGTGATGGATAGGTGGCATTCTCAGTGATGTCACCGCTGATCTCTGGTGATGGATAGGAGGCATTCTCAGTGATGTCACCGCTGATCTCTGGTGATGGATAGGAGGCATTCTCAGTGATGTCACTGCTGATCTCTATTGATGGATAGGCGGCATTCTCAGTGATGTCACCGCTGATCTCTGGTGATGGATAGGCGGCATTCTCAGTGATGTCACCGCTGATCTCTGGTGATGGATAGGAGGCATTCTCAGTGGTGTTACCTCTGACCTCTGGTGATGGATAGGCGGCATTCTCAGTGATGTCACCGCTGATCTCTGGTGATGGATAGGTGGCATTCTCAGTGATGTCACCGCTGATCTCTAGTGATGGATAGGCAGCATTCTCAGTGATGTCACCGCTGATCTCTGGTGATGGATAGGAGGCATTCTCAGTGATGTCACCGCTGATCTCTAGTGATGGATAGGAGGCATTCTCAGTGATGTCACCGCTGACCTCTGGTGATGGATAGGAGGCATTCTCAGTGATGTCACCTCTGATCTCTGGTGATGGATAGGCGGCATTCTCAGTGATGTCACCGCTGATCTCTGGTGATGGATAGGAGGCATTCTCAGTGATGTCACTGCTGATCTCTATTGATGGATAGGCGGCATTCTCAGTGATGTCACCGCTGATCTCTGGTGATGGATAGGCGGCATTCTCAGTGATGTCACCGCTGATCTCTGGTGATGGATAGGAGGCATTCTCAGTGGTGTTACCTCTGACCTCTGGTGATGGATAGGCGGCATTCTCAGTGATGTCACCGCTGATCTCTGGTGATGGATAGGTGGCATTCTCAGTGATGTCACCGCTGATCTCTAGTGATGGATAGGCAGCATTCTCAGTGATGTCACCGCTGATCTCTGGTGATGGATAGGAGGCATTCTCAGTGATGTCACCGCTGATCTCTAGTGATGGATAGGAGGCATTCTCAGTGATGTCACCGCTGACCTCTGGTGATGGATAGGAGGCATTCTCAGTGATGTCACCGCTGATCTCTGGTGATGGATAGGAGGCATTCTCAGTGATGTCACCTCTGATCTCTGGTGATGGATAGGCGGCATTCTCAGTGATGTCACTGCTGATCTCTAGTGATGGATAGGCAGCATTCTCAGTGATGTCACCTCTGATCTCTGGTGATGGATAGGCGGCATTCTCAGTGATGTCACCGCTGATCTCTAGTGATGGATAGGTGGCATTCTCAGTGATGTCACCGCTGATCTCTGGTGATGGATAGGAGGCATTCTCAGTGATGTCACCGCTGATCTCTGGTGATGGATAGGAGGCATTCTCAGTGATGTCACCGCTGATCTCTGGTGATGGATAGGCAGCATTCTCAGTGATGTCACCTCTGATCTCTGGTGATGGATAGGCGGCATTCTCAGTGATGTCACCGCTGATCTCTAGTGATGGATAGAAGGCATTCTCAGTGATGTCACCGCTGACCTCTGGTGATGGATAGGAGGCATTCTCAGTGATGTCACCTCTGATCTCTGGTGATGGATAGGCGGCATTCTCAGTGATGTCACCACTGATCTCTGGTGATGGATAGGCGGCATTCTCAGTGATGTCACCGCTGATCTCTAGTGATGGATAGGCGGCATTCTCAGTGATGTCACCTCTGATCTCTGGTGATGGATAGGAGGCATTCTCAGTGATGTCACTGCTGATCTCTAGTGATGGATAGGCGGCATTCTCAGTGATGTCACCACTGATCTCTGGTGATGGATAGGCGGCATTCTCAGTGATGTCACCTCTGATCTCTGGTGATGGATAGGCGGCATTCTCAGTGATGTCACCGCTGATCTCTGGTGATGGATAGGCGGCATTCTCAGTGATGTCACCGCTGATCTCTAGTGATGGATAGGAGGCATTCTCAGTGATGTCACTGCTGATCTCTAGTGATGGATAGGCAGCATTCTCAGTGATGTCACCTCTGATCTCAGGTGATGGATAGGCGGCATTCTCAGTGATGTCACTGCTGATCTCTAGTGATGGATAGGAGGCATTCTCAGTGATGTCACCGCTGATCTCTGGTGATGGATAGGCGGCATTCTCAGTGATGTCACCGCTGATCTCTGGTGATGGATAGGCGGCATTCTCAGTGATGTCACTGCTGATCTCTGGTGATGGATAGGTGGCATTCTCAGTGATGTCACCGCTGATCTCTGGTGATGGATAGGCGGCATTCTCAGTGATGTCACCTCTGATCTCTGGTGATGGATAGGCGGCATTCTCAGTGATGTCACCGCTGATCTCTGGTGATGGATAGGCGGCATTCTCAGTGATGTCACCTCTGATCTCTGGTGATGGATAGGCGGCATTCTCAGTGATGTCACCGCTGATCTCTGGTGATGGATAGGCGGCATTCTCAGTGATGTCACTGCTGATCTCTAGTGATGGATAGGCAGCATTCTCAGTGATGTCACCGCTGATCTCTGGTGATGGATAGGCGGCATTCTCAGTGATGTCACTGCTGATCTCTGGTGATGGATAGGTGGCATTCTCAGTGATGTCACCGCTGATCTCTGGTGATGGATAGGCGGCATTCTCAGTGATGTCACCGCTGATCTCTGGTGATGGATAGGAGGCATTCTCAGTGATGTCACCGCTGATCTCTGGTGATGGATAGGCGGCATTCTCAGTGATGTCACTGCTGATCTCTGGTGATGGATAGGCGGCATTCTCAGTGATGTCACCGCTGATCTCTGGTGATGGATAGGAGGCATTCTCAGTGATGTCACCGCTGATCTCTGGTGATGGATAGGCGGCATTCTCAGTGATGTCAACGCTGATCTCTAGTGATGGATAGGCGGCATTCTCAGTGATGTCACCTCTGATCTCTGGTGATGGATAGGTGGCATTCTCAGTGATGTCACCGCTGATCTCTGGTGATGGATAGGCGGCATTCTCAGTGATGTCACCGCTGATCTCTGGTGATGGATAGGCGGCATTCTCAGTGATGTCACTGCTGATCTCTAGTGATGGTATTGCGGCATTCTCAGTGATGTCACCGCTGATCTCTGGTGATGGATAGGCGGCATTCTCAGTGATGTCACCTCTGATCTCTGGTGATGGATAGGAGGCATTCTCAGTGATGTCACCGCTGATCTCTGGTGATGGATAGGCGGCATTCTCAGTGATGTCACCGCTGATCTCTGGTGATGGATAGGAGGCATTCTCAGTGATGTCACTGCTGATCTCTATTGATGGATAGGCGGCATTCTCAGTGATGTCACCGCTGATTTCTGGTGATGGATAGGCAGCATTCTCAGTGATGTCACCGCTGATCTCTGGTGATGGATAGGAGGCATTCTCAGTGATGTCACCGCTGATCTCTCGTGATGGATAGGAGGCATTCTCAGTGATGTCACCGCTGATCTCTGGTGATGGATAGGCGGCATTCTCAGTGATGTCACCGCTGATCTCTGGTGATGGATAGGAGGCATTCTCAGTGGTGTCACCTCTGATCTCTGGTGATGGATAGGCGGCATTCTCAGTGATGTCACCGCTGATCTCTGGTGATGGATAGGTGGCATTCTCAGTGATGTCACCGCTGATCTCTAGTGATGGATAGGCAGCATTCTCAGTGATGTCACCGCTGATCTCTGGTGATGGATAGGAGGCATTCTCAGTGATGTCACCGCTGATCTCTAGTGATGGATAGGAGGCATTCTCAGTTATGTCACCGCTGACCTCTGGTGATGGATAGGAGGCATTCTCAGTGATGTCACCTCTGATCTCTAGTGATGGATAGGCGGCATTCTCAGTGATGTCACCTCTGATCTCTGGTGATGGATAGGAGGCATTCTCAGTGATGTCACCGCTGATCTCTGGTGATGGATAGGCGGCATTCTCAGTGATGTCACTGCTGATCTCTAGTGATGGATAGGCAGCATTCTCAGTGATGTCACTGCTGATCTCTAGTGATGGATAGGCGGCATTCTCAGTGATGTCACCGCTGATCTCTGGTGATGGATAGGAGGCATTCTCAGTGATGTCACCTCTGATCTCTGGTGATGGATAGGCGGCATTCTCAGTGATGTCACCGCTGATCTCTGGTGATGGATAGGAGGCATTCTCAGTGATGTCACCGCTGACCTCTGGTGATGGATAGGAGGCATTCTCAGTGATGTCACCTCTGATCTCTGGTGATGGATAGGCGGCATTCTCAGTGATGTCACCGCTGATCTCTGGTGATGGATAGGAGGCATTCTCAGTGATGTCACCGCTGACCTCTGGTGATGGATAGGAGGCATTCTCAGTGATGTCACCTCTGATCTCTGGTGATGGATAGGCGGCATTCTCAGTGATGTCACCGCTGATCTCTGGTGATGGATAGGAGGCATTCTCAGTGATGTCACCGCTGATCTCTGGTGATGGATAGGCGGCATTCTCAGTGATGTCACCGCTGATCTCTAGTGATGGATAGGCAGCATTCTCAGTGATGTCACCTCTGATCTCTGGTGATGGATAGGCGGCATTCTCAGTGATGTCACTGCTGATCTCTAGTGATGGATAGGCAGCATTCTCAGTGATGTCACCTCTGATCTCTGGTGATGGATAGGTGGCATTCTCAGTGATGTCACCTCTGATCTCTGGTGATGGATAGGCGGCATTCTCAGTGATGTCACCTCTGATCTCTGGTGATGGATAGGCGGCATTCTCAGTGATGTCACCGCTGATCTCTGGTGATGGATAGGCGGCATTCTCAGTGATGTCACTGCTGATCTCTAGTGATGGATAGGCAGCATTCTCAGTGATGTCACCGCTGATCTCTGGTGATGGATAGGCGGCATTCTCAGTGATGTCACTGCTGATCTCTGGTGATGGATAGGTGGCATTCTCAGTGTTGTCACCGCTGATCTCTGGTGATGGATAGGCGGCATTCTCAGTGATGTCACCGCTGATCTCTGGTGATGGATAGGAGGCATTCTCAGTGATGTCACCGCTGATCTCTGGTGATGGATAGGCGGCATTCTCAGTGATGTCACTGCTGATCTCTGGTGATGGATAGGCGGCATTCTCAGTGATGTCACCGCTGATCTCTGGTGATGGATAGGAGGCATTCTCAGTGATGTCACCGCTGATCTCTGGTGATGGATAGGCGGCATTCTCAGTGATGTCACCGCTGATCTCTAGTGATGGATAGGCGGCATTCTCAGTGATGTCACCTCTGATCTCTGGTGATGGATAGGTGGCATTCTCAGTGATGTCACCGCTGATCTCTGGTGATGGATAGGCGGCATTCTCAGTGATGTCACCGCTGATCTCTGGTGATGGATAGGCGGCATTCTCAGTGATGTCACTGCTGATCTCTAGTGATGGTATTGCGGCATTCTCAGTGATGTCACCGCTGATCTCTGGTGATGGATAGGAGGCATTCTCAGTGATGTCACCGCTGATCTCTGGTGATGGATAGGAGGCATTCTCAGTGATGTCACCGCTGATCTCTGGTGATGGATAGGCGGCATTCTCAGTGATGTCACCTCTGATCTCTAGTGATGGATAGGCGGCATTCTCAGTGATGTCACCGCTGATCTCTAGTGATGGATAGGCGGCATTCTCAGTGATGTCACCTCTGATCTCTGGTGATGGATAGGCGGCATTCTCAGTGATGTCACCGCTGATCTCTGGTGATGGATAGGCGGCATTCTCAGTGATGTCACCTCTGATCTCTGGTGATGGATAGGCGGCATTCTCAGTGATGTCACCGCTGATCTCTAGTGATGGATAGGCGGCATTCTCAGTGATGTCACCTCTGATCTATAGTGATGGATAGGCGGCATTCTCAGTGATGTCACCGCTGATCTCTAGTGATGGATAGGCAGCATTCTCAGTGATGTCACCTCTGATCTCTGGTGATGGATAGGCGGCATTCTCAGTGATGTCACCGCTGATCTCTAGTGATGGATAGGCGGCATTCTCAGTGATGTCACCTCTGATCTCTAGTGATGGATAGGCGGCATTCTCAGTGATGTCACCGCTGATCTCTAGTGATGGATAGGAGGCATTCTCAGTGATGTCACCGCTGATCTCTAGTGATGGATAGGCGGCATTCTCAGTGATGTCACCTCTGATCTCTGGTGATGGATAGGCGGCATTCTCAGTGATGTCACCGCTGATCTCTAGTGATGGATAGGCGGCATTCTCAGTGATGTCACCTCTGATCTCTAGTGATGGATAGGCGGCATTCTCACGGATGTCACCTCTGATCTCTAGTGATGGATAGGCGGCATTCTCAGTGATGTCACCGCTGATCTCTAGTGATGGATAGGCGGCATTCTCAGTGATGTCACCGCTGATCTCTGGTGATGAATAGGCGGCATTCTCAGTGATGTCACCTCTGATCTCTAGTGATGGATAGGCAGCATTCTCAGTGATGTCACCGCTGATCTCTAGTGATGGATAGGCGGCATTCTCAGTGATGTCACCGCTGATCTCTAGTGATGGATAGGCGGCATTCTCAGTGATGTCACCGCTGATGTCTAGTGATGGATAGGCGGCATTCTCAGTGATGTCACCTCTGATCTCTGGTGATGGATAGGAGGCATTCTCAGTGATGTCACCGCTGATCTCTAGTGATGGATAGGAGGCATTCTCAGTGATGTCACCGCTGATCTCTAGTGATGGATAGGCGGCATTCTCAGTGATGTCACCGCTGATCTCTAGTGATGGATAGGCGGCATTCTCAGTGATGTCACCGCTGATGTCTAGTGATGGATAGGTGGCATTCTCAGTGATGTCACCGCTGATCTCTGGTGATGGATAGGCGGCATTCTCAGTGATGTCACCGCTGATGTCTAGTGATGGATAGGTGGCATTCTCAGTGATGTCACCGCTGATCTCTAGTGATGGATAGGCGGCATTCTCAGTGATGTCACCGCTGAACTCTAGTGATGGATAGGCGGCATTCTCAGTGATGTCACCGCTGATGTCTAGTGATGGATAGGAGGCATTCTCAGTGATGTCACCGCTTTTCTCTGGTGATGGATAGGCGGCATTCTCAGTGATGTCACCGCTGATCTCTAGTGATGGATAGGCGGCATTCTCAGTGATGTCACCGCTGATCTCTGGTGATGGATAGGAGGCATTCTCAGTGATGTCACCTCTGATCTCTAGTGATGGATAGGCGGCATTCTCAGTGATGTCACTGCTGATCTCTGGTGATGGATAGGAGGCATTCTCAGTGATGTCACCTCTGATCTCTGGTGATGGATAGGCGGCATTCTCAGTGATGTCACCGCTGAACTCTAGTGATGGATAGGCGGCATTCTCAGTGATGTCACTGCTGATCTCTGGTGATGGATAGGAGGCATTCTCAGTGATGTCACCTCTGATCTCTGGTGATGGATAGGAGGCATTCTCAGTGATGTCACCGCTGATGTCTAGTGATGGATAGGAGGCATTCTCAGTGATGTCACCTCTGATCTCTGGTGATGGATGGGCGGCATTCTCAGTGATGTCACCGCTGAACTCTAGTGATGGATAGGCGGCATTCTCAGTGATGTCACCGCTGATCTCTGGTGATGGATAGGAGGCATTCTCAGTGATGTCACCGCTGATCTCTAGTGATGGATAGGCGGCATTCTCAGTGATGTCACCGCTGATCTCTAGTGATGGATAGGCGGCATTCTCAGTGATGTCACTGCTGATCTCTGGTGATGGATAGGAGGCATTCTCAGTGATGTCACCTCTGATCTCTAGTGATGGATAGGCAGCATTCTCAGTGATGTCACCTCTGATCTCTAGTGATGGATAGGTGGCATTCTCAGTGATGTCACCTCTGATCTCTAGTGATGGATAGGCAGCATTCTCAGTGATGTCACCTCTGATCTCTAGTGATGGATAGGCAGCATTCTCAGTGATGTCACCTCTGATCTCTAGTGATGGATAGGCAGCATTCTCAGTGATGTCACCTCTGATCTCTAGTGATGGATAGGCGGCATTCTCAGTGATGTCACCGCTGATCTCTAGTGATGGATAGGCGGCATTCTCAGTGATGTCACCGCTGATCTCTGGTGATGGATAGGAGGCATTCTCAGTGATGTCACCGCTGATCTCTGGTGATGGATAGGCGGCATTCTCAGTGATGTCACCGCTGATCTCTGGTGATGGATAGGTGGCATTCTCAGTGATGTCACCGCTGATCTCTAGTGATGGATAAGCGGCATTCTCAGTGATGTCACTGCTGATCTCTAGTGATGGATAGGCGGCATTCTCAGTGATGTCACTGCTGATCTCTAGTGATGGATAGGCAGCATTCTCAGTGATGTCACCGCTGATCTCTAGTGATGGATAGGAGGCATTCTCAGTGATGTCACCTCTGATCTCTGGTGATGGATAGGCGGCATTCTCCGTGATGTCACCGCTGATCTCTAGTGATGGATAGGCAGCATTCTCAGTGATGTCACCGCTGATCTCTGGTGATGGATAGGTGGCATTCTCAGTGATGTCACCTCTGATCTCTGGTGATGGATAGGCGGCATTCTCAGTGATGTCACCGCTGATCTCTGGTGATGGATAGGCGGCATTCTCAGTGATGTCACCGCTGATCTCTGGTGATGGATAGGTGGCATTCTCAGTGATGTCACCTCTGATCTCTGGTGATGGATAGGCGGCATTCTCAGTGATGTCACCGCTGATCTCTGGTGATGGATAGGCGGCATTCTCAGTGATGTCACCGCTGATCTCTGGTGATGGATAGGAGGCATTCTCAGTGATGTCACTGCTGATCTCTAGTGATGGATAGGCGGCATTCTCAGTGATGTCACCGCTGATCTCTGGTGATGGATAGGCGGCAATCTCAGTGATGTCACCTCTGATCTCTGGTGATGGATAGGCGGCATTCTCAGTGATGTCACCGCTGATCTCTGGTGATGGATAGACAGCATTCTCAGTGATGTCACCACTGATCTCTGTTGATGGATAGGCGGCATTCTCAGTGATGTCACCGCTGATCTCTGGTGATGGATAGGCGGCATTCTCAGTGATGTCACTGCTGATCTCTAGTGATGGATAGGCGGCATTCTCAGTGATGTCACCTCTGATCTCTGGTGATGGATAGGCGGCATTCTCAGTGATGTCACCGCTGATCTCTGGTGATGGATAGGCGGCATTCTCAGTGATGTCACCTCTGATCTCTAGTGATGGATAGGCGGCATTCTCAGTGATGTCACCGCTGATCTCTGGTGATGGATAGGAGGCATTCTCAGTGATGTCACCGCTGATCTCTGGTGATGGATAGGCGGCATTCTCAGTGATGTCACCGCTGATCTCTGGTGATGGATAGGCGGCATTCTCAGTGATGTCACCTCTGATCTCTGGTGATGGATAGGCGGCATTCTCAGTGATGTCACCGCTGATCTCTAGTGATGGATAGGCGGCATTCTCAGTGATGTCACCGCTGATCTCTAGTGATGGATAGGCGGCATTCTCAGTGATGTCACCTCTGATCTCTGGTGATGGATAGGCGGCATTCTCAGTGATGTCACCTCTGATCTCTGGTGATGGATAGGCGGCATTCTCAGTGATGTCACCTCTGATCTCTAGTGATGGATAGGCGGCATTCTCAGTGATGTCACCGCTGATCTCTGGTGATGGATAGGCGGCATTCTCAGTGATGTCACCTCTGATCTCTGGTGATGGATAGGCGGCATTCTCAGTGATGTCACCGCTGATCTCTGGTGATGGATAGGTGGCATTCTCAGTGATGTCACCGCTGATCTCTGGTGATGGATAGGCGGCATTCTCAGTGATGTCACTGCTGATCTCTAGTGATGGATAGGCGGCATTCTCAGTGATGTCACCTCTGATCTCTGGTGATGGATAGGCGGCATTCTCAGTGATGTCACCGCTGATCTCTGGTGATGGATAGGTGGCATTCTCAGTGATGTCACCGCTGATCTCTAGTGATGGATAGGCGGCATTCTCAGTGATGTCACCGCTGATCTCTGGTGATGGATAGGTGGCATTCTCAGTGATGTCACCGCTGATCTCTAGTGATGGATAGGCGGCATTCTCAGTGATGTCACCGCTGATCTCTGGTGATGGATAGGCGGCATTCTCAGTGATGTCACCTCTGATCTCTAGTGATGGATAGGCGGCATTCTCAGTGATGTCACCGCTGATCTCTAGTGATAGATAGGAGGCATTCTCAGTGATGTCACCCCTGATCTCTGGTGATGGATAGGCAGCATTCTCAGTGATGTCACCGCTGATCTCTGGTGATGGATAGGCGGCATTCTCAGTGATGTCACCGCTGATCTCTGGTGATGGATAGGCGGCATTCTCAGTGATGTCACCGCTGATCTCTAGTGATGGATAGGTGGCATTCTCAGTGATGTCACCGCTGATCTCTGGTGATGGATAGGTGGCATTCTCAGTGATGTCACCTCTGATCTCTAGTGATGGATAGGCGGCATTCTCAGTGATGTCACCGCTGATCTCTAGTGATAGATAGGAGGCATTCTCAGTGATATCACCCCTGATCTCTGGTGATGGATAGGCGGCATTCTCAGTGATGTCACCGCTGATCTCTGGTGATGGATAGGCGGCATTCTCAGTGATGTCACCGCTGATCTCTAGTGATGGATAGGCGGCATTCTCAGTGATGTCACCGCTGATCTCTGGTGATGGATAGGTGGCATTCTCAGTGATGTCACCGCTGATCTCTGGTGATGGATAGGAGGCATTCTCAGTGATGTCACCGCTGATCTCTGGTGATGGATAGGAGGCATTCTCAGTGATGTCACCGCTGATCTCTGGTGATGGATAGGAGGCATTCTCAGTGATGTCACCGCTGATCTCTGGTGATGGATAGGTGGCATTCTCAGTGATGTCACCGCTGATCTCTGGTGATGGATAGGCGGCATTCTCAATGATGTCACCCCTGATCTCTGGTGATGGATAGGCGGCATTCTCAGTGATGTCACCACTGATCTCTGGTGATGGATAGGAGGCATTCTCAGTGATGTCACCGCTGATCTGTAGTGATGGATAGGCGGCATTCTCAGTGATGTCACCGCTGATCTCTAGTGATGGATAGGCGGCATTCTCAGTGATGTCACCGCTGATCTCTGGTGATGGATAGGAGGCATTCTCAGTGATGTCACCGCTGATCTCTAGTGATGGATAGGCGGCATTCTCAGTGATGTCACTGCTGATCTCTGGTGATGGATAGGAGGCATTCTCAGTGATGTCACCGCTGATCTCTGTTGATGGATAGGCGGCATTCTCAGTGATGTCACCGCTGATCTCTAGTGATGGATAGGAGGCATTCTCAGTGATGTCACCGCTGATCTCTAGTGATGGATAGGCGGCATTCTCAGTGATGTCACCTCTGATCTCTGGTGATAGATAGGCGGCATTCTCAGTGATGTCACTGCTGATCTCTAGTGATGGATAGGCGGCATTCTCAGTGATGTCACCGCTGATCTCTGGTGATAGATAGGCGGCATTCTCAGTGATGTCACCGCTGATCTCTAGTGATGGATAGGCGGCATTCTCAGTGATGTCACCGCTGATCTCTGGTGATGGATAGGCGGCATTCTCAGTGATGTCACCTCTGATCTCTGGTGATGGATAGGCGGCATTCTCAGTGATGTCACCGCTGATCTCTAGTGATGGATAGGCGGCATTCTCAGTGATGTCAACGCTGATCTCTGGTGATAGATAGGCGGCATTCTCAGTGATGTCACCGCTGATCTCTAGTGATGGATAGGCGGCATTCTCAGTGATGTCACCGCTGATCTCTGGTGATAGATAGGCGGCATTCTCAGTGATGTCACCGCTGATCTCTAGTGATGGATAGGAGGCATTCTCAGTGATGTCACCGCTGATCTCTAGTGATGGATAGGCGGCATTCTCAGTGATGTCACCTCTGATCTCTGGTGATGGATAGGCGGCATTCTCAGTGATGTCACCGCTGATCTCTGGTGATGGATAGGCGGCATTCTCAGTGATGTCACCGCTGATCTCTGGTGATGGATAGGCGGCATTCTCAGTGATGTCACCGCTGATCTCTAGTGATGGATAGGCGGCATTCTCAGTGATGTCACCGCTGATCTCTAGTGATGGATAGGCGGCATTCTCAGTGATGTCACCGCTGATCTCTAGTGATGGATAGGCGGCATTCTCAGTGATGTCACCACTGATCTCTGGTGATGGATAGGCGGCATTCTCAGTGATGTCACCGCTGATCTCTAGTGATGGATAGGCGGCATTCTCAGTGATGTCACCACTGATCTCTGGTGATGGATAGGCGGCATTCTCAGTGATGTCACCGCTGATCTCTGGTGATGGATAGGCGGCATTCTCAGTGATGTCACCGCTGATCTCTGCTGATGGATAGGCGGCATTCTCAGTGATGTCACCACTGATCTCTGGTGATGGATAGGCGGCATTCTCAGTGATGTCACCACTGATCTCTGGTGATGGATAGGCGGCATTCTCAGTGATGTCACCTCTGATCTCTAGTGATGGATAGGAGGCATTCTCAGTGATGTCACCGCTGATCTCTGGTGATGGATAGGCGTCATTCTCAGTGATGTCACCGCTGATCTTTGGTGATGGATAGGCGGCATTCTCAGTGATGTCACGGCTGATCTCTGGTGATGGATAGGCGGCATTCTCAGTGATGTCACCGCTGATCTCTAGTGATGGATAGGCGGCATTCTCAGTGATGTCACCGCTGATCTCTGGTGATGGATAGGAGGCATTCTCAGTGATGTCACCGCTGATCTCTGGTGATAGATAGGCGGCATTCTCAGTGATGTCACCGCTGATCTCTGGTGATGGATAGGAGGCATTCTCAGTGATGTCACCGCTGATCTCTGCTGATAGATAGGCGGCATTCTCAGTGATGTCACCGCTGATCTCTGGTGATAGATAGGCGGCATTCTCAGTGATGTCACCGCTGATCTCTAGTGATGGATAGGAGGCATTCTCAGTGATGTCACAGCTGATCTCTGGTGATGGATAGGCGGCATTCTCAGTGATGTCACCGCTGATCTCTGTTGATGGATAGGCGGCATTCTCAGTGATGTCACCGCTGATCTCTAGTGATGGATAGGAGGCATTCTCAGTGATGTCACCGCTGATCTCTAGTGATGGATAGGCGGCATTCTCAGTGATGTCACCGCTGATCTCTAGTGATGGATAGGTGGCATTCTCAGTGATGTCACCTCTGATCTCTGGTGATGGATAGGTGGCATTCTCAGTGATGTCACCGCTGATCTCTGGTGATGGATAGGCGGCATTCTCAGTGATGTCACCTCTGATCTCTGGTGATGGATAGGAGGCATTCTCAGTGATGTCACCGCTGATCTATGGTGATGGATAGGCGGCATTCTCAGTGATGTCACCGCTGATCTCTGGTGATGGATTGGCGGCATTCTCAGTGATGTCACCGCTGATCTCTGGTGATGGATAGGCGGCATTCTCAATGATGTCACCACTGATCTCTAGTGATGGATAGGCGGCATTCTCAGTGATGTCACCGCTGATCTCTGGTGATGGATAGGCGGCATTCTCAGTGATGTCACCGCTGATCTCTGGTGATGGATAGGCGGCATTCTCAATGATGTCACCACTGATCTCTAGTGATGGATAGGCGGCATTCTCAGTGATGTCACCGCTGATCTCTGGTGATGGATAGGCGGCATTCTCAGTGATGTCACCGCTGATCTATGGTGATGGATAGGTGGCATTCTCAGTGATGTCACCGCTGATCTCTGGTGATGGATAGGCGGCATTCTCAGTGATGTCACCGCTGATCTATGGTGATGGATAGGCGGCATTCTCAGTGATGTCACCGCTGATCTCTGGTGATGGATAGGCGGCATTCTCAGTGATGTCACCGCTGATCTCTGGTGATGGATAGGCGGCATTCTCAATGATGTCACCACTGATCTCTAGTGATGGATAGGCGGCATTCTCAGTGATGTCACCGCTGATCTCTAGTGATGGATAGGCGGCATTCTCAGTGATGTCACCGCTGATCTCTGGTGATGGATAGGCGGCATTCTCAGTGATGTCACCGCTGATCTCTGGTGATGGATAGGCGGCATTCTCAGTGATGTCACCGCTGATCTCTGGTGATGGATAGGCGGCATTCTCAGTGATGTCACCGCTGATCTCTAGTGATGGATAGGCGGCATTCTCAGTGATGTCACCGCTGATCTCTAGTGATGGATAGGCGGCATTCTCAGTGATGTCACCGCTGATCTCTGGTGATGGATAGGCGGCATTCTCAGTGATGTCACCGCTGATCTCTGGTGATGGATAGGCGGCATTCTCAGTGATGTCACCGCTGATCTCTGGTGATGGATAGGCGGCATTCTCAGTGATGTCACCGCTGATCTCTGGTGATGGATAGGCGGCATTCTCAGTGATGTCACCGCTGATCTCTGGTGATGGATAGGTGGCATTCTCAGTGATGTCACCTCTGATCTCTGGTGATGGATAGGCGGCATTCTCAGTGATGTCACCGCTGATCTCTGGTGATGGATAGGCGGCATTCTCAGTGATGTCACCGCTGATCTCTGGTGATGGATAGGAGGCATTCTCAGTGATGTCACTGCTGATCTCTAGTGATGGATAGGCGGCATTCTCAGTGATGTCACCGCTGATCTCTGGTGATGGATAGGCGGCAATCTCAGTGATGTCACCTCTGATCTCTGGTGATGGATAGGCGGCATTCTCAGTGATGTCACCGCTGATCTCTGGTGATGGATAGACAGCATTCTCAGTGATGTCACCACTGATCTCTGTTGATGGATAGGCGGCATTCTCAGTGATGTCACCGCTGATCTCTGGTGATGGATAGGCGGCATTCTCAGTGATGTCACTGCTGATCTCTAGTGATGGATAGGCGGCATTCTCAGTGATGTCACCTCTGATCTCTGGTGATGGATAGGCGGCATTCTCAGTGATGTCACCGCTGATCTCTGGTGATGGATAGGCGGCATTCTCAGTGATGTCACCTCTGATCTCTAGTGATGGATAGGCGGCATTCTCAGTGATGTCACCGCTGATCTCTGGTGATGGATAGGAGGCATTCTCAGTGATGTCACCGCTGATCTCTGGTGATGGATAGGCGGCATTCTCAGTGATGTCACCGCTGATCTCTGGTGATGGATAGGCGGCATTCTCAGTGATGTCACCTCTGATCTCTGGTGATGGATAGGCGGCATTCTCAGTGATGTCACCGCTGATCTCTAGTGATGGATAGGCGGCATTCTCAGTGATGTCACCGCTGATCTCTAGTGATGGATAGGCGGCATTCTCAGTGATGTCACCTCTGATCTCTGGTGATGGATAGGCGGCATTCTCAGTGATGTCACCTCTGATCTCTGGTGATGGATAGGCGGCATTCTCAGTGATGTCACCTCTGATCTCTAGTGATGGATAGGCGGCATTCTCAGTGATGTCACCGCTGATCTCTGGTGATGGATAGGCGGCATTCTCAGTGATGTCACCTCTGATCTCTGGTGATGGATAGGCGGCATTCTCAGTGATGTCACCGCTGATCTCTGGTGATGGATAGGAGGCATTCTCAGTGATGTCACCGCTGATCTCTGGTGATGGATAGGCGGCATTCTCAGTGATGTCACCGCTGATCTCTGGTGATGGATAGGAGGCATTCTCAGTGATGTCACCGCTGATCTCTGGTGATGGATAGGCGGCATTCTCAGTGATGTCACCGCTGATCTCTGGTGATGGATAGGCGGCATTCTCAGTGATGTCACCTCTGATCTCTGGTGATGGATAGGCGGCATTCTCAGTGATGTCACCGCTGATCTCTAGTGATGGATAGGCGGCATTCTCAGTGATGTCACCGCTGATCTCTAGTGATGGATAGGCGGCATTCTCAGTGATGTCACCTCTGATCTCTGGTGATGGATAGGCGGCATTCTCAGTGATGTCACCTCTGATCTCTGGTGATGGATAGGCGGCATTCTCAGTGATGTCACCTCTGATCTCTAGTGATGGATAGGCGGCATTCTCAGTGATGTCACCGCTGATCTCTGGTGATGGATAGGCGGCATTCTCAGTGATGTCACCGCTGATCTCTGGTGATGGATAGGCGGCATTCTCAGTGATGTCACCTCTGATCTCTGGTGATGGATAGGCGGCATTCTCAGTGATGTCACCGCTGATCTCTAGTGATGGATAGGCGGCATTCTCAGTGATGTCACCGCTGATCTCTAGTGATGGATAGGCGGCATTCTCAGTGATGTCACCGCTGATCTCTGGTGATGGATAGGCGGCATTCTCAGTGATGTCACCTCTGATCTCTGGTGATGGATAGGCGGCATTCTCAGTGATGTCACCGCTGATCTCTGGTGATGGATAGGTGGCATTCTCAGTGATGTCACCGCTGATCTCTAGTGATGGATAGGCGGCATTCTCAGTGATGTCACCGCTGATCTCTGGTGATGGATAGGTGGCATTCTCAGTGATGTCACCGCTGATCTCTAGTGATGGATAGGCGGCATTCTCAGTGATGTCACCGCTGATCTCTGGTGATGGATAGGCGGCATTCTCAGTGATGTCACCGCTGATCTCTGGTGATGGATAGGCGGCATTCTCAGTGATGTCACCTCTGATCTCTAGTGATGGATAGGCGGCATTCTCAGTGATGTCACCGCTGATCTCTAGTGATAGATAGGAGGCATTCTCAGTGATGTCACCCCTGATCTCTGGTGATGGATAGGCGGCATTCTCAGTGATGTCACCGCTGATCTCTGGTGATGGATAGGCGGCATTCTCAGTGATGTCACCGCTGATCTCTAGTGATGGATAGGCGGCATTCTCAGTGATGTCACCGCTGATCTCTGGTGATGGATAGGTGGCATTCTCAGTGATGTCACCGCTGATCTCTGGTGATGGATAGGAGGCATTCTCAGTGATGTCACCGCTGATCTCTGGTGATGGATAGGAGGCATTCTCAGTGATGTCACCGCTGATCTCTAGTGATGGATAGGCGGCATTCTCAGTGATGTCACCGCTGATCTCTGGTGATGGATAGGTGGCATTCTCAGTGATGTCACCTCTGATCTCTAGTGATGGATAGGCGGCATTCTCAGTGATGTCACCGCTGATCTCTAGTGATAGATAGGAGGCATTCTCAGTGATATCACCCCTGATCTCTGGTGATGGATAGGCGGCATTCTCAGTGATGTCACCGCTGATCTCTGGTGATGGATAGGCGGCATTCTCAGTGATGTCACCGCTGATCTCTAGTGATGGATAGGCGGCATTCTCAGTGATGTCACCGCTGATCTCTGGTGATGGATAGGAGGCATTCTCAGTGATGTCACCGCTGATCTCTGGTGATGGATAGGAGGCATTCTCAGTGATGTCACCGCTGATCTCTAGTGATGGATAGGCGGCATTCTCAGTGATGTCACCGCTGATCTCTAGTGATGGATAGGCGGCATTCTCAGTGATGTCACCGCTGATCTCTAGTGATGGATAGCCGGCATTCTCAGTGATGTCACCGCTGATCTCTAGTGATGGATAGGCGGCATTCTCAGTGATGTCACCGCTGATCTCTGGTGATGGATAGGAGGCATTCTCAGTGATGTCACCGCTGATCTCTGGTGATGGATAGGAGGCATTCTCAGTGATGTCACCGCTGATCTCTGGTGATGGATAGGTGGCATTCTCAGTGATGTCACCGCTGATCTCTGGTGATGGATAGGCGGCATTCTCAATGATGTCACCCCTGATCTCTGGTGATGGATAGGCGGCATTCTCAGTGATGTCACCACTGATCTCTGGTGATGGATAGGAGGCATTCTCAGTGATGTCACCGCTGATCTGTAGTGATGGATAGGCGGCATTCTCAGTGATGTCACCGCTGATCTCTAGTGATGGATAGGCGGCATTCTCAGTGATGTCACCGCTGATCTCTGGTGATGGATAGGAGGCATTCTCAGTGATGTCACCGCTGATCTCTAGTGATGGATAGGCGGCATTCTCAGTGATGTCACTGCTGATCTCTGGTGATGGATAGGAGGCATTCTCAGTGATGTCACCGCTGATCTCTGTTGATGGATAGGCGGCATTCTCAGTGATGTCACCGCTGATCTCTAGTGATGGATAGGAGGCATTCTCAGTGATGTCACCGCTGATCTCTAGTGATGGATAGGCGGCATTCTCAGTGATGTCACCTCTGATCTCTGGTGATAGATAGGCGGCATTCTCAGTGATGTCACTGCTGATCTCTAGTGATGGATAGGCGGCATTCTCAGTGATGTCACCGCTGATCTCTGGTGATAGATAGGCGGCATTCTCAGTGATGTCACCGCTGATCTCTAGTGATGGATAGGCGGCATTCTCAGTGATGTCACCGCTGATCTCTGGTGATGGATAGGCGGCATTCTCAGTGATGTCACCTCTGATCTCTGGTGATGGATAGGCGGCATTCTCAGTGATGTCACCGCTGATCTCTAGTGATGGATAGGCGGCATTCTCAGTGATGTCAACGCTGATCTCTGGTGATAGATAGGCGGCATTCTCAGTGATGTCACCGCTGATCTCTAGTGATGGATAGGCGGCATTCTCAGTGATGTCACCGCTGATCTCTGGTGATAGATAGGCGGCATTCTCAGTGATGTCACCGCTGATCTCTAGTGATGGATAGGAGGCATTCTCAGTGATGTCACCGCTGATCTCTAGTGATGGATAGGCGGCATTCTCAGTGATGTCACCTCTGATCTCTGGTGATGGATAGGCGGCATTCTCAGTGATGTCACCGCTGATCTCTGGTGATGGATAGGCGGCATTCTCAGTGATGTCACCGCTGATCTCTGGTGATGGATAGGCGGCATTCTCAGTGATGTCACCGCTGATCTCTAGTGATGGATAGGCGGCATTCTCAGTGATGTCACCGCTGATCTCTAGTGATGGATAGGCGGCATTCTCAGTGATGTCACCACTGATCTCTGGTGATGGATAGGCGGCATTCTCAGTGATGTCACCGCTGATCTCTGGTGATGGATAGGCGGCATTCTCAGTGATGTCACCGCTGATCTCTGGTGATGGATAGGCGGCATTCTCAGTGATGTCACCACTGATCTCTGGTGATGGATAGGCGGCATTCTCAGTGATGTCACCACTGATCTCTGGTGATGGATAGGAGGCATTCTCAGTGATGTCACCGCTGATCTCTGGTGATGGATAGGCGGCATTCTCAGTGATGTCACCGCTGATCTCTGGTGATGGATAGGCGTCATTCTCAGTGATGTCACCGCTGATCTCTGGTGATGGATAGGAGGCATTCTCAGTGATGTCACCGCTGATCTCTGGTGATGGATAGGCGGCATTCTCAGTGATGTCACCGCTGATCTCTAGTGATGGATAGGCGTCATTCTCAGTGATGTCACCGCTGATCTTTGGTGATGGATAGGCGGCATTCTCAGTGATGTCACGGCTGATCTCTGGTGATGGATAGGCGGCATTCTCAGTGATGTCACCGCTGATCTCTAGTGATGGATAGGCGGCATTCTCAGTGATGTCACCGCTGATCTCTGGTGATGGATAGGAGGCATTCTCAGTGATGTCACCGCTGATCTCTGGTGATAGATAGGCGGCATTCTCAGTGATGTCACCGCTGATCTCTGGTGATGGATAGGAGGCATTCTCAGTGATGTCACCGCTGATCTCTGCTGATAGATAGGCGACATTCTCAGTGATGTCACCGCTGATCTCTGGTGATAGATAGGCGGCATTCTCAGTGATGTCACCGCTGATCTCTAGTGATGGATAGGAGGCATTCTCAGTGATGTCACAGCTGATCTCTGGTGATGGATAGGCGGCATTCTCAGTGATGTCACCGCTGATCTCTGTTGATGGATAGGCGGCATTCTCAGTGATGTCACCGCTGATCTCTAGTGATGGATAGGAGGCATTCTCAGTGATGTCACCGCTGATCTCTAGTGATGGATAGGTGGCATTCTCAGTGATGTCACCTCTGATCTCTGGTGATGGATAGGTGGCATTCTCAGTGATGTCACCGCTGATCTCTGGTGATGGATAGGCGGCATTCTCAGTGATGTCACCGCTGATCTATGGTGATGGATAGGCGGCATTCTCAGTGATGTCACCGCTGATCTCTGGTGATGGATTGGCGGCATTCTCAGTGATGTCACCGCTGATCTCTGGTGATGGATAGGCGGCATTCTCAATGATGTCACCACTGATCTCTAGTGATGGATAGGCGGCATTCTCAGTGATGTCACCGCTGATCTCTGGTGATGGATAGGCGGCATTCTCAGTGATGTCACCGCTGATCTCTGGTGATGGATAGGCGGCATTCTCAGTGATGTCACCTCTGATCTCTGGTGATGGATAGGTGGCATTCTCAGTGATGTCACCGCTGATCTCTGGTGATGGATAGGCGGCATTCTCAATGATGTCACCGCTGATCTCTGGTGATGGATAGGCGGCATTCTCAGTGATGTCACCGCTGATCTATGGTGATGGATAGGTGGCATTCTCAGTGATGTCACCGCTGATCTCTGGTGATGGATAGGCGGCATTCTCAGTGATGTCACCGCTGATCTATGGTGATGGATAGGCGGCATTCTCAGTGATGTCACCGCTGATCTCTGGTGATGGATAGGCGGCATTCTCAGTGATGTCACCGCTGATCTCTGGTGATGGATAGGCGGCATTCTCAATGATGTCACCGCTGATCTCTAGTGATGGATAGGCGGCATTCTCAGTGATGTCACCGCTGATCTCTAGTGATGGATAGGCGGCATTCTCAGTGATGTCACCGCTGATCTCTGGTGATGGATAGGCGGCATTCTCAGTGATGTCACCGCTGATCTCTGGTGATGGATAGGCGGCATTCTCAGTGATGTCACCGCTGATCTCTGGTGATGGATAGGCGGCATTCTCAGTGATGTCACCGCTGATCTCTGGTGATGGATAGGCGGCATTCTCAGTGATGTCACCGCGGATCTCTAGTGATGGATAGGCGGCATTCTCAGTGATGTCACCGCTGATCTCTAGTGATGGATAGGCGGCATTCTCAGTGATGTCACCGCTGATCTCTGGTGATGGATAGGCGGCATTCTCAGTGATGTCACCGCTGATCTCTGGTGATGGATAGGCGGCATTCTTAGTGATGTCACCGCTGATCTCTAGTGATGGATAGGTGGCATTCTCAGTGATGTCACCGCTGATCTCTGGTGATGGATAGGCGGCATTCTCAGTGATGTCACCGCTGATCTCTGGTGATGGATAGGCGGCATTCTCAGTGATGTCACTGCTGATCTCTAGTGATGGATAGGCGGCATTCTCAGTGATGTCACCTCTGATCTCTGGTGATGGATAGGCGGCATTCTCAGTGATGTCACCGCTGATCTCTGGTGATGGATAGGCGGCATTCTCAGTGATGTCACCGCTGATCTCTGGTGATGGATAGGCGGCATTCTCAGTGATGTCACCGCTGATCTCTAGTGATGGATAGGAGGCATTCTCAGTGATGTCACCGCTGATCTCTAGTGATGGATAGGAGGCATTCTCAGTGATGTCACCGCTGATCTCTAGTGATGGATAGGCGGCATTCTCAGTGATGTCACCGCTGATCTCTAGTGATGGATAGGCGGCATTCTCAGTGATGTCACCGCTGATCTCTAGTGATGGATAGGAGGCATTCTCAGTGATGTCACCGCTGATCTCTAGTGATGGATAGGCGGCATTCTCAGTGATGTCACCGCTGCTCTCTGGTGATAGATAGGCGGCATTCTCAGTGATGTCCCCGCTGATCTCTGGTGATGGATAGGAGGCATTCTCAGTGATGTCACCTCTGATCTCTGGTGATGGATAGGAGGCATTCTCAGTGATGTCACCGCTGATCTCTAGTGATGGATAGGAGGCATTCTCAGTGATGTCACCGCTGATCTCTGGTGATGGATAGGCGGCATTCTCAGTGATGTCACCGCTGATCTCTAGTGATGGATAGGAGGCATTCTCAGTGATGTCACCGCTGATCTCTAGTGATGGATAGGCGGCATTCTCAGTGATGTCACCGCTGATCTCTAGTGATGGATAGGCGGCATTCTCAGTGATGTCACCGCTGATCTCTAGTGATGGATAGGCGGCATTCTCAGTGATGTCACCGCTGGTCTCTGGTGATAGATAGGCGGCATTCTCAGTGATGTCACCGCTGATCTCTGGTGATGGATAGGAGTCATTCTCAGTGATGTCACCTCTGATCTCTGGTGATGGATAGGCGGCATTCTCAGTGATGTCACCGCTGATCTCTGGTGATGGATAGGCGGCATTCTCAGTGATGTCACCGCTGATCTCTAGTGATGGATAGGCGGCATTCTCAGTGATGTCACCGCTGATCTCTGGTGATGGATAGGCGGCATTCTCAGTGATGTCACCGCTGATCTCTGGTGATGGATAGGCGGCATTCTCAGTGATGTCACCGCTGATCTCTGGTGATGGATAGGCGGCATTCTCAGTGATGTCACCGCTGATCTCTAGTGATGGATAGGCGGCATTCTCAGTGATGTCACCGCTGATCTCTAGTGATGGATTGGCGGCATTCTCAGTGATGTCACCGCTGGTCTCTGGTGATAGATAGGCGGCATTCTCAGTGATGTCACCGCTGATCTCTGGTGATGGATAGGAGTCATTCTCAGTGATGTCACCTCTGATCTCTGGTGATGGATAGGCGGCATTCTCAGTGATGTCACCGCTGATCTCTGGTGATGGATAGGCGGCATTCTCAGTGATGTCACCGCTGATCTCTGGTGATGGATAGGCGACATTCTCAGTGATGTCACCGCTGATCTCTAGTGATGGATAGGAGGCATTCTCAGTGATGTCACCGCTGATCTCTAGTGATGGATAGGAGGCATTCTCAGTGATGTCACCGCTGATCTCTAGTGATGGATAGGCGGCATTCTCAGTGATGTCACCGCTGATCTCTAGTGATGGATAGGCGGCATTCTCAGTGATGTCACCGCTGATCTCTAGTGATGGATAGGAGGCATTCTCAGTGATGTCACCGCTGATCTCTAGTGATGGATAGGCGGCATTCTCAGTGATGTCACCGCTGCTCTCTGGTGATAGATAGGCGGCATTCTCAGTGATGTCACCGCTGATCTCTGGTGATGGATAGGAGTCATTCTCAGTGATGTCACCTCTGATCTCTGGTGATGGATAGGAGGCATTCTCAGTGATGTCACCGCTGATCTCTAGTGATGGATAGGAGGCATTCTCAGTGATGTCACCGCTGATCTCTGGTGATGGATAGGCGGCATTCTCAGTGATGTCACCGCTGATCTCTAGTGATGGATAGGAGGCATTCTCAGTGATGTCACCGCTGATCTCTAGTGATGGATAGGCGGCATTCTCAGTGATGTCACCGCTGATCTCTAGTGATGGATAGGCGGCATTCTCAGTGATGTCACCGCTGATCTCTAGTGATGGATAGGCGGCATTCTCAGTGATGTCACCGCTGATCTCTGGTGATGGATAGGCGGCATTCTCAGTGATGTCACCGCTGATCTCTGGTGATGGATAGGAGGCATTCTCAGTGATGTCACCGCTGATCTCTGGTGATGGATAGGCGGCATTCTCAGTGATGTCACCGCTGATCTCTAGTGATGGATAGGAGGCATTCTCAGTGATGTCACCGCTGATCTCTAGTGATGGATAGGCGGCATTCTCAGTGATGTCACCTCTGATCTCTGGTGATGGATAGGCAGCATTCTCAGTGATGTCACCGCTGATCTCTAGTGATGGATAGGCGGCATTCTCAGTGATGTCACCGCTGATCTCTATTGATGGATAGGCGGCATTCTCAGTGATGTCACCGCTGATCTCTAGTGATGGATAGGCGGCATTCTCAGTGATGTCACCGCTGGTCTCTGGTGATAGATAGGCGGCATTCTCAGTGATGTCACCGCTGATCTCTGGTGATGGATAGGAGTCATTCTCAGTGATGTCACCTCTGATCTCTGGTGATGGATAGGCGGCATTCTCAGTGATGTCACCGCTGATCTCTGGTGATGGATAGGCGGCATTCTCAGTGATGTCACCGCTGATCTCTAGTGATGGATAGGAGGCATTCTCAGTGATGTCACCGCTGATCTCTAGTGATGGATAGGCGGCATTCTCAGTGATGTCACCGCTGATCTCTGGTGATGGATAGGCGGCATTCTCAGTGATGTCACCGCTGATCTCTGGTGATGGATAGGCGGCATTCTCAGTGATGTCACCGCTGATCTCTGGTGATGGATAGGCGGCATTCTCAGTGATGTCATCGCTGATCTCTGGTGATGGATAGGTGGCATTCTCAGTGATGTCACCGCTGATCTCTGGTGATGGATAGGCGGCATTCTCAGTGATGTCACCTCTGATCTCTAGTGATGGATAGGCGGCATTCTCAGTGATGTCACCGCTGATCTCTGGTGATGGATAGGCGGCATTCTCAGTGATGTCACCGCTGATCTCTGGTGATGGATAGGCGGCATTCTCAGTGATGTCACCTCTGATCTCTAGTGATGGATAGGCGGCATTCTCAGTGATGTCACCGCTGATCTCTAGTGATGGATAGGAGGCATTCTCAGTGATGTCACCGCTGATCTCTAGTGATGGATAGGAGGCATTCTCAGTGATGTCACCGCTGATCTCTAGTGATGGATAGGCGGCATTCTCAGTGATGTCACCGCTGATCTCTGGTGATGGATAGGCGGCATTCTCAGTGATGTCACCGCTGATCTCTGGTGATGGATAGGCGGCATTCTCAGTGATGTCACCGCTGATCTCTGGTGATGGATAGGCGGCATTCTCAGTGATGTCACCGCTGATCTCTGGTGATGGATAGGCGGCATTCTCAGTGATGTCACCTCTGATCTCTAGTGATGGATAGGCAGCATTCTCAGTGATGTCACCTCTGATCTCTGGTGATGGATAGGTGGCATTCTCAGTGATGTCATCGCTGATCTCTGGTGATGGATAGGTGGCATTCTCAGTGATGTCACCGCTGATCTCTGGTGATGGATAGGCGGCATTCTCAGTGATGTCACCGCTGATCTCTGGTGATGGATAGGTGGCATTCTCAGTGATGTCACCTCTGATCTCTGGTGATGGATAGGCGGCATTCTCAGTGATGTCACCGCTGATCTCTGGTGATGGATAGGCGGCATTCTCAGTGATGTCACCTCTGATCTCTAGTGATGGATAGGCAGCATTCTCAGTGATGTCACCGCTGATCTCTGGTGATGGATAGGCGGCATTCTCAGTGATGTCACCACTGATCTCTGGTGATGGATAGGCGGCATTCTCAGTGATGTCACCTCTGATCTCTGGTGATGGATAGGCGGCATTCTCAGTGATGTCACCGCTGATCTCTAGTGATGGATAGGCGGCATTCTCAGTGATGTCACCGCTGATCTCTGGTGATGGATAGGCGGCATTCTCAGTGATGTCACCGCTGATCTCTGGTGATGGATAGGCGGCATTCTCAGTGATGTCACCACTGATCTCTGGTGATGGATAGGTGGCATTCTCAGTGATGTCACCGCTGATCTCTAGTGATGGATAGGAGGCATTCTCAGTGATGTCACCTCTGATCTCTGGTGATGGATAGGCGGCATTCTCAGTGATGTCACCGCTGATCTCTAGTGATGGATAGGAGGCATTCTCAGTGATGTCACCACTGATCTCTGGTGATGGATAGGCGGCATTCTCAGTGATGTCACCTCTGATCTCTAGTGATGGATAGGCGGCATTCTCAGTGATGTCACCGCTGATCTCTAGAGATGGATAGGAGGCATTCTCAGTGATGTCACTGCTGATCTCTGGTGATGGATAGGCGGCATTCTCAGTGATGTCACCGCTGATCTCTGGTGATGGATAGGCGGCATTCTCAGTGATGTCACCTCTGATCTCTAGTGATGGATAGGCGGCATTCTCAGTGATGTCACCTCTGATCTCTAGTGATGGATAGGCGGCATTCTCAGTGATGTCACCGCTGATCTCTAGTGATGGATAGGCGGCATTCTCAGTGATGTCACCTCTGATCTCTAGTGATGGATAGGCGGCATTCTCAGTGATGTCACCTCTGATCTCTAGTGATGGATAGGCGGCATTCTCAGTGATGTCACCGCTGATCTCTGGTGATGGATAGGTGGCATTCTCAGTGATGTCACCGCTGATCTCTGGTGATGGATAGGAGGCATTCTCAGTGATGTCACCGCTGATCTCTAGTGATGGATAGGCGGCATTCTAAGTGATGTCACCGCTGATCTCTGGTGATGGATAGGCGGCATTCTCAGTGATGTCACCGCTGATCTCTGGTGATGGATAGGTGGCATTCTCAGTGATGTCACTTCTGATCTCTAGTGATGGATAGGCGGCATTCTCAGTGATGTCACCGCTGATCTCTGGTGATGGATAGGAGGCATTCTCAGTGATGTCATCGCTGATCTCTGGTGATGGATAGGTGGCATTCTCAGTGATGTCACCGCTGATCTCTGGTGATGGATAGGCGGCATTCTCAGTGATGTCACCGCTGATCTATGGTGATGGATAGGCGGCATTCTCAGTGATGTCACCGCTGATCTCTGGTGATGGATAGGCGGCATTCTCAGTGATGTCACCGCTGATCTCTGGTGATGGATAGGCGGCATTCTCAATGATGTCACCACTGATCTCTAGTGATGGATAGGCGGCATTCTCAGTGATGTCACCGCTGATCTCTGGTGATGGATAGGCGGCATTCTCAGTGATGTCACCGCTGATCTCTGGTGATGGATAGGCGGCATTCTCAATGATGTCACCACTGATCTCTAGTGATGGATAGGCGGCATTCTCAGTGATGTCACCGCTGATCTCTGGTGATGGATAGGCGGCATTCTCAGTGATGTCACCGCTGATCTATGGTGATGGATAGGTGGCATTCTCAGTGATGTCACCGCTGATCTCTGGTGATGGATAGGCGGCATTCTCAGTGATGTCACCGCTGATCTATGGTGATGGATAGGCGGCATTCTCAGTGATGTCACCGCTGATCTCTGGTGATGGATAGGCGGCATTCTCAGTGATGTCACCGCTGATCTCTGGTGATGGATAGGCGGCATTCTAAATGATGTCACCACTGATCTCTAGTGATGGATAGGCGGCATTCTCAGTGATGTCACCGCTGATCTCTAGTGATGGATAGGCGGCATTCTCAGTGATGTCACCGCTGATCTCTGGTGATGGATAGGCGGCATTCTCAGTGATGTCACCGCTGATCTCTGGTGATGGATAGGCGGCATTCTCAGTGATGTCACCGCTGATCTCTGGTGATGCATAGGCGGCATTCTCAGTGATGTCACCGCTGATCTCTGGTGATGGATAGGCGGCATTCTCAGTGATGTCACCGCTGATCTCTAGTGATGGATAGGCGGCATTCTCAGTGATGTCACCGCTGATCTCTAGTGATGGATAGGCGGCATTCTCAGTGATGTCACCGCTGATCTCTGGTGATGGATAGGCGGCATTCTCAGTGATGTCACCGCTGATCTCTGGTGATGGATAGGCGGCATTCTTAGTGATGTCACCGCTGATCTCTAGTGATGGATAGGTGGCATTCTCAGTGATGTCACCGCTGATCTCTGGTGATGGATAGGCGGCATTCTCAGTGATGTCACCGCTGATCTCTGGTGATGGATAGGCGGCATTCTCAGTGATGTCACTGCTGATCTCTAGTGATGGATAGGCGGCATTCTCAGTGATGTCACCTCTGATCTCTGGTGATGGATAGGCGGCATTCTCAGTGATGTCACCGCTGATCTCTGGTGATGGATAGGCGGCATTCTCAGTGATGTCACCGCTGATCTCTGGTGATGGATAGGCGGCATTCTCAGTGATGTCACCGCTGATCTCTAGTGATGGATAGGAGGCATTCTCAGTGATGTCACCGCTGATCTCTAGTGATGGATAGGAGGCATTCTCAGTGATGTCACCGCTGATCTCTAGTGATGGAGAGGCGGCATTCTCAGTGATGTCACCGCTGATCTCTAGTGATGGATAGGCGGCATTCTCAGTGATGTCACCGCTGATCTCTGGTGATGGATAGGCGGCATTCTCAGTGATGTCACCGCTGATCTATGGTGATGGATAGGTGGCATTCTCAGTGATGTCACCGCTGATCTCTGGTGATGGATAGGCGGCATTCTCAGTGATGTCACCGCTGATCTATGGTGATGGATAGGCGGCATTCTCAGTGATGTCACCGCTGATCTCTGGTGATGGATAGGCGGCATTCTCAGTGATGTCACCGCTGATCTCTGGTGATGGATAGGCGGCATTCTAAATGATGTCACCACTGATCTCTAGTGATGGATAGGCGGCATTCTCAGTGATGTCACCGCTGATCTCTAGTGATGGATAGGCGGCATTCTCAGTGATGTCACCGCTGATCTCTGGTGATGGATAGGCGGCATTCTCAGTGATGTCACCGCTGATCTCTGGTGATGGATAGGCGGCATTCTCAGTGATGTCACCGCTGATCTCTGGTGATGCATAGGCGGCATTCTCAGTGATGTCACCGCTGATCTCTGGTGATGGATAGGCGGCATTCTCAGTGATGTCACCGCTGATCTCTAGTGATGGATAGGCGGCATTCTCAGTGATGTCACCGCTGATCTCTAGTGATGGATAGGCGGCATTCTCAGTGATGTCACCGCTGATCTCTGGTGATGGATAGGCGGCATTCTCAGTGATGTCACCGCTGATCTCTGGTGATGGATAGGCGGCATTCTTAGTGATGTCACCGCTGATCTCTAGTGATGGATAGGTGGCATTCTCAGTGATGTCACCGCTGATCTCTGGTGATGGATAGGCGGCATTCTCAGTGATGTCACCGCTGATCTCTGGTGATGGATAGGCGGCATTCTCAGTGATGTCACTGCTGATCTCTAGTGATGGATAGGCGGCATTCTCAGTGATGTCACCTCTGATCTCTGGTGATGGATAGGCGGCATTCTCAGTGATGTCACCGCTGATCTCTGGTGATGGATAGGCGGCATTCTCAGTGATGTCACCGCTGATCTCTGGTGATGGATAGGCGGCATTCTCAGTGATGTCACCGCTGATCTCTAGTGATGGATAGGAGGCATTCTCAGTGATGTCACCGCTGATCTCTAGTGATGGATAGGAGGCATTCTCAGTGATGTCACCGCTGATCTCTAGTGATGGAGAGGCGGCATTCTCAGTGATGTCACCGCTGATCTCTAGTGATGGATAGGCGGCATTCTCAGTGATGTCACCGCTGCTCTCTGGTGATAGATAGGCGGCATTCTCAGTGATGTCACCGCTGATCTCTGGTGATGGATAGGAGTCATTCTCAGTGATGTCACCTCTGATCTCTGGTGATGGATAGGAGGCATTCTCATTGATGTCACCGCTGATCTCTAGTGATGGATAGGCGGCATTCTCAGTGATGTCACCGCTGATCTCTAGTGATGGATAGGCGGCATTCTCAGTGATGTCACCGCTGATCTCTAGTGATGGATAGGAGGCATTCTCAGTGATGTCACCGCTGATCTCTAGTGATGGATAGGCGGCATTCTCAGTGATGTCACCGCTGGTCTCTGGTGATAGATAGGCGGCATTCTCAGTGATGTCACCGCTGATCTCTGGTGATGGATAGGAGTCATTCTCAGTGATGTCACCGCTGATCTCTAGTGATGGATAGGCAGCATTCTCAGTGATGTCACCTCTGATCTCTAGTGATGGATAGGCGGCATTCTCAGTGATGTCACCGCTGATCTCTGATGATGGATAGGTGGCATTCTCAGTGATGTCACCGCTGATCTCTGGTGATGGATAGGCGGCATTCTCAGTGATGTCACCGCTGATCTCTGGTGATGGATAGGCGGCATTCTCAGTGATGTCACCTCTGATCTCTAGTGATGGATAGGCGGCATTCTCAGTGATGTCACCACTGATCTCTAGTGATGGATAGGAGGCATTCTCAGTGATGTCACCTCTGATCTCTGGTGATGGATAGGCGGCATTCTCAGTGATGTCACCGCTGATCTCTAGTGATGGATAGGCGGCATTCTCAGTGATGTCACCTCTGATCTCTGGTGATGGATAGGCGGCATTCTCAGTGATGTCACCTCTGATCTCTGGTGATGGATAGGCGGCATTCTCAGTGATGTCACCGCTGATCTCTAGTGATGGATAGGCGGCATTCTCAGTGATGTCACCGCTGATCTCTGGTGATGGATAGGCGGCATTCTCAGTGATGTCACCGCTGATCTCTGGTGATGGATAGGCGGCATTCTCAGTGATGTCACCACTGATCTCTGGTGATGGATAGGTGGCATTCTCAGTGATGTCACCGCTGATCTCTAGTGATGGATAGGAGGCATTCTCAGTGATGTCACCTCTGATCTCTGGTGATGGATAGGCGGCATTCTCAGTGATGTCACCGCTGATCTCTAGTGATGGATAGGCGGCATTCTCAGTGATGTCACCACTGATCTCTGGTGATGGATAGGCGGCATTCTCAGTGATGTCACCTCTGATCTCTAGTGATGGATAGGCGGCATTCTCAGTGATGTCACCGCTGATCTCTAGAGATGGATAGGAGGCATTCTCAGTGATGTCACCACTGATCTCTGGTGATGGATAGGCGGCATTCTCAGTGATGTCACCTCTGATCTCTAGTGATGGATAGGCGGCATTCTCAGTGATGTCACCTCTGATCTCTAGTGATGGATAGGCGGCATTCTCAGTGATGTCACCGCTGATCTCTGGTGATGGATAGGTGGCATTCTCAGTGATGTCACCGCTGATCTCTGGTGATGGATAGGAGGCATTCTCAGTGATGTCACCGCTGATCTCTAGTGATGGATAGGCGGCATTCTAAGTGATGTCACCGCTGATCTCTGGTGATGGATAGGCGGCATTCTCAGTGATGTCACCGCAGATCTCTGGTGATGGATAGGTGGCATTCTCAGTGATGTCACTTCTGATCTCTAGTGATGGATAGGCGGCATTCTCAGTGATGTCACCGCTGATCTCTGGTGATGGATAGGAGGCATTCTCAGTGATGTCATCGCTGATCTCTGGTGATGGATAGGTGGCATTCTCAGTGATGTCACCGCTGATCTCTGGTGATGGATAGGCGGCATTCTCAGTGATGTCACCTCTGATCTCTAGTGATGGATAGGCGGCATTCTCAGTGATGTCATCGCTGATCTCTGGTGATGGATAGGTGGCATTCTCAGTGATGTCACCGCTGATCTCTGGTGATGGATAGGCGGCATTCTCAGTGATGTCACCGCTGATCTCTGGTGATGGATAGGCGGCATTCTCAGTGATGTCACCTCTGATCTCTAGTGATGGATAGGCGGCATTTTCAGTGATGTCACCACTGATCTCTGGTGATGGATAGGCCGCATTCTCAGTGATGTCACCGCTGATCTCTAGTGATGGATAGGAGGCATTCTCAGTGATGTCACCGCTTATCTCTAGTGATGGATAGGAGGCATTCTCAGTGATGTCACCTCTGATCTCTAGTGATGGATAGGCGGCATTCTCAGTGATGTCACCGCTGATCTCTGGTGATGGATAGGCGGCATTCTCAGTGATGTCACCGCTGATCTCTGGTGATGGATAGGCGGCATTCTCAGTGATGTCACCGCTGATCTCTGGTGATGGATAGGCAGCATTCTCAGTGATGTCACCTCTGATCTCTAGTGATGGATAGGCGGCATTCTCAGTGATGTCACCTCTGATCTCTAGTGATGGATAGGCGGCATTCTCAGTGATGTCACCGCTGATCTCTAGTGATGGATAGGCGGCATTCTCAGTGGTGTCACCGCTGATCTCTGGTGATGGATAGGCGGCATTCTCAGTGATGTCACCTCTGATCTCTAGTGATGGATAGGCGGCATTCTCAGTGGTGTCACCGCTGATCTCTGGTGATGGATAGGCGGCATTCTCAGTGATGTCACCTCTGATCTCTAGTGATGGATAGGCGGCATTCTCAGTGATGTCACCGCTGATCTCTGGTGATGGATAGGCGGCATTCTCAGTGATGTCACCACTGATCTCTGGTGATGGATAGGCGGCATTCTCAGTGATATCACCTCTGATCTCTGGTGATGGATAGGCGGCATTCTCAGTGATGTCACCGCTGATCTCTGGTGATGGATAGGCGGCATTCTCAGTGATGTCACCTCTGATCTCTAGTGATGGATAGGCGGCATTCTCAGTGATATCACCGCTGATCTCTGGTGATGGATAGGCGGCATTCTCAGTGATGTCACCACTGATCTCTGGTGATGGATAGGTGGCATTCTCAGTGATGTCACCTCTGATCTCTAGTGATGGATAGGCGGCATTCTCAGTGATGTCACCGCTGATCTCTGGTGATGGATAGGCGGCATTCTCAGTGATGTCACCGCTGATCTCTGGTGATGGATATACGGCATTCTCAGTGATGTCACTGCTGATCTCTGGTGATGGATAGGCGGCATTCTCAGTGATGTCACCGCTGATCTCTGGTGATGGATAGGCGGCATTCTCAGTGATGTCACCGCTGATCTCTGGTGATGGATAGGCGGCATTCTCAGTGATGTCACCGCTGATCTCTGGTGATGGATAGGCGGCATTCTCAGTGATGTCACCGCTGATCTCTAGTGATGGATAGGAGGCATTCTCAGTGATGTCACCTCTGATCTCTAGTGATGGATAGGCGGCATTCTCAGTGATGTCACCGCTGATCTCTAGTGATGGATAGGCGGCATTCTCAGTGATGTCACCGCTGATCTCTGGTGATGGATTGGCGGCATTCTCAGTGATGTCACCGCTGATCTCTGGTGATGGATAGGCGGCATTCTCAGTGATGTCACCGCTGATCTCTGGTGATGGATAGGCGGCATTCTCAGTGATGTCACCGCTGATCTCTGGTGATGGATAGGCGGCATTCTCAGTCATGTCACCGCTGATCTCTGGTGATGGATAGGAGGCATTCTCAGTGATGTCATCGCTGATCTCTGGTGATGGATAGGCGGCATTCTCAGTGATGTCACCGCTGATCTCTAGTGATGGATAGGCGGCATTCTCAGTGATGTCACCGCTGATCTCTAGTGATGGATAGGCGGCATTCTCAGTGATGTAACCGCTGATCTCTGGTGATGGATAGGCGGCATTCTCAGTGATGTCACCGCTGATCTCTGGTGATGGATAGGCGGCATTCTCAGTGATGTCACCGCTGATCTCTGGTGATGGATAGGCGGCATTCTCAGTGATGTCACTGCTGATCTCTGGTGATGGATAGGCGGCATTCTCAGTGATGTCACCGCTGATCTCTGGTGATGGATAGGCGGCATTCTCAGTGATGTCACCGCTGATCTCTGGTGATGGATAGGCGGCATTCTCAGTGATGTCACCGCTGATCTCTGGTGATGGATAGGCGGCATTCTCAGTGATGTCACCGCTGATCTCTGGTGATGGATAGGCGGCATTCTCAGTGATGTCACCGCTGATCTCTGGTGATGGATAGGCGGCATTCTCAGTGATGTCACCTCTGATCTCTGGTGATGGATAGGAGGCATTCTCAGTGATGTCACCGCTGATCTCTGGTGATGGATAGGCGGCATTCTCAGTGATGTCACCGCTGATCTCTGGTGATGGATAGGCGGCATTCTCAGTGATGTCACCGCTGATCTCTGGTGATGGATAGGAGGCATTCTCAGTGATGTCACCGCTGATCTCTGGTGATGGATAGGAGGCATTCTCAGTGATGTCACCGCTGATCTCTAGTGATGGATAGGCGGCATTCTCAGTGATGTCACCGCTGATCTGTGGTGATGGATAGGCAGCATTCTCAGTGATGTCACCGCTGATCTCTGGTGATGGATAGGCGGCATTCTCAGTGATGTCAACGCTGATCTCTAGTGATGGATAGGCGGCATTCTCAGTGATGTCACCGCTGATCTCTGGTGATGGATAGGAGGCATTCTCAGTGATGTCACCGCTGATCTCTAGTGATGGATAGGCGGCATTCTCAGTGATGTCACCGATGATCTCTAGTGATGGATAGGAAGCATTCTCAGTGATGTCACCGCTGATCTCTAGTGATGGATAGGCGGCATTCTCAGTGATGTCACCGCTGATCTCTAGTGTTGGATAGGCGTCATTCTCAGTGATGTCACCGCTGATCTCTAGTGATGGATAGGCGGCATTCTCAGTGATGTCACCTCTGATCTCTAGTGATGGATAGGCGGCATTCTCAGTGATGTCACCGCTGATCTCTGGTGATGGATAGGTGGCATTCTCAGTGATGTCACCGCTGATCTCTGGTGATGGATAGGCAGCATTCTCAGTGATGTCACCTCTGATCTCTAGTGATGGATAGGCGGCATTCTCAGTGATGTCACCTCTGATCTCTAGTGATGGATAGGCGGCATTCTCAGTGATGTCACCGCTGATCTCTGGTGATGGATAGGCGGCATTCTCAGTGATGTCACCTCTGATCTCTAGTGATGGATAGGCGGCATTCTCAGTGATGTCACCGCTGATCTCTGGTGATGGATAGGCGGCATTCTCAGTGATGTCACCACTGATCTCTGGTGATGGATAGGCGGCATTCTCAGTGATGTCACCGCTGATCTCTGGTGATGGATAGGCGGCATTCTCAGTGATGTCACCTCTGATCTCTAGTGATGGATAGGCGGCATTCTCAGTGATGTCACCGCTGATCTCTGGTGATGGATAGGCGGCATTCTCAGTGATGTCACCACTGATCTCTGGTGATGGATAGGTGGCATTCTCAGTGATGTCACCTCTGATCTCTAGTGATGGATAGGCGGCATTCTCAGTGATGTCACCGCTGATCTCTGGTGATGGATAGGCGGCATTCTCAGTGATGTCACCTCTGATCTCTAGTGATGGATAGGCGGCATTCTCAGTGATGTCACCGCTGATCTCTGGTGATGGATAGGCGGCATTCTCAGTGATGTCACTGCTGATCTCTGGTGATGGATAGGCGGCATTCTCAGTGATGTCACCTCTGATCTCTAGTGATGGATAGGCGGCATTCTCAGTGATGTCACCGCTGATCTCTGGTGATGGATAGGCGGCATTCTCAGTGATGTCACCGCTGATCTCTGGTGATGGATAGGCGGCATTCTCAGTGATGTCACCGCTGATCTCTAGTGATGGATAGGAGGCATTCTCAGTGATGTCACCTCTGATCTCTAGTGATGGATAGGCGGCATTCTCAGTGATGTCACCGCTGATCTCTAGTGATGGATAGGCGGCATTCTCAGTGATGTCACCGCTGATCTCTGGTGATGGATTGGCGGCATTCTCAGTGATGTCACCGCTGATCTCTGGTGATGGATAGGCGGCATTCTCAGTGATGTCACCGCTGATCCCTGGTGATGGATAGGCGGCATTCTCAGTGATGTCACCGCTGATCTCTGGTGATGGATAGGCGGCATTCTCAGTGATGTCACCGCTGATCTCTGGTGATGGATAGGAGGCATTCTCAGTGATGTCATCGCTGATCTCTGGTGATGGATAGGCGGCATTCTCAGTGATGTCACCGCTGATCTCTAGTGATGGATAGGCGGCATTCTCAGTGATGTCACCGCTGATCTCTAGTGATGGATAGGCGGCATTCTCAGTGATGTAACCGCTGATCTCTGGTGATGGATAGGCGGCATTCTCAGTGATGTCACCGCTGATCTCTGGTGATGGATAGGCGGCATTCTCAGTGATGTCACCGCTGATCTCTGGTGATGGATAGGCGGCATTCTCAGTGATGTCACTGCTGATCTCTGGTGATGGATAGGCGGCATTCTCAGTGATGTCACCGCTGATCTCTGGTGATGGATAGGCGGCATTCTCAGTGATGTCACCGCTGATCTCTGGTGATGGATAGGCGGCATTCTCAGTGATGTCACCGCTGATCTCTGGTGATGGATAGGCGGCATTCTCAGTGATGTCACCGCTGATCTCTGGTGATGGATAGGCGGCATTCTCAGTGATGTCACCGCTGATCTCTGGTGATGGATAGGCGGCATTCTCAGTGATGTCACCTCTGATCTCTGGTGATGGATAGGTGGCATTCTCAGTGATGTCACCGCTGATCTCTGGTGATGGATAGGAGGCATTCTCAGTGATGTCACCGCTGATCTCTGGTGATGGATAGGAGGCATTCTCAGTGATGTCACCGCTGATCTCTAGTGATGGATAGGCGGCATTCTCAGTGATGTCACCGCTGATCTCTGGTGATGGATAGGCGGCATTCTCAGTGATGTCACCGCTGATCTCTGGTGATGGATAGGCGGCATTCTCAGTGATGTCAACGCTGATCTCTAGTGATGGATAGGCGGCATTCTCAGTGATGTCACCGCTGATCTCTGGTGATGGATAGGAGGCATTCTCAGTGATGTCACCGCTGATCTCTAGTGATGGATAGGCGTCATTCTCAGTGATGTCACCGCTGATCTCTAGTGATGGATAGGCGGCATTCTCAGTGATGTCACCGCTGATCTCTGGTGATGGATAGGAAGCATTCTCAGTGATGTCACCGCTGATCTCTAGTGATGGATAGGAGGCATTCTCAGTGATGTCACCGCTGATCTCTGGTGATGGATAGGCGTCATTCTCAGTGATGTCACCGCTGATCTCTAGTGATGGATAGGCGGCATTCTCAGTGATGTCACCGCTGATCTCTAGTGATGGATAGGAAGCATTCTCAGTGATGTCACCGCTGATCTCTAGTGATGGATAGGCGGCATTCTCAGTGATGTCACCGCTGATCTCTAGTGTTGGATAGGCGTCATTCTCAGTGATGTCACCGCTGATCTCTAGTGATGGATAGGCGGCATTCTCAGTGATGTCACCGCTGATCTCTGGTGATGGATAGGCGGCATTCTCAGTGATATCACCGCTGATCTCTGGTGATGGATAGGCGGCATTCTCAGTGATGTCACCGCTGATCTCTGGTGATGGATAGGCGGCATTCTCAGTGATGTCACCGCTGATCTCTGGTGATGGATAGGCGGCATTCTCAGTGATGTCACCGCTGATCTCTGGTTATGGATAGGCGGCATTCTCAGTGATGTCACCTCTGATCTCTGGTGATGGATAGGCGGCATTCTCAGTGATGTCACCGCTGATCTCTAGTGATGGATAGGCGGCATTCTCAGTGATGTCACCGCTGATCTCTGGTGATGGATAGGCGGCATTCTCAGTGATGTCACCTCTGATCTCTGGTGATGGATAGGCGGCATTCTCAGTGATGTCACCGCTGATCTCTGGTGATGGATAGGCGGCATTCTCAGTGATGTCACCGCTGATCTCTGGTGATGGATAGGCGGCATTCTCAGTGATGTCACCGCTGATCTCTGGTGATGGATAGGCGGCATTCTCAGTGATGTCACCGCTGATCTCTGGTGATGGATAGGCGGCATTCTCAGTGATGTCACCGCTGATCTCTGGTGATGGATAGGCGGCATTCTCAGTGATGTCACCGCTGATCTCTGGTGATGGATAGGCGGCATTCTCAGTGATGTCACCTCTGATCTCTGGTGATGGATAGGCGGCATTCTCAGTGATGTCACCGCTGATCTCTGGTGATGGATAGGCGGCATTCTCAGTGATGTCACCGCTGATCTCTAGTGATGGATAGGCGGCATTCCCAGTGATGTCACCGCTGATCTCTAGTGATGGATAGGCGGCATTCTCAGTGATGTCACCGCTGATCTCTGGTGATGGATAGGCGACATTCTCAGTGATGTCACCGCTGATCTGTGGTGATGGATAGGAGGCATTCTCAGTGATGTCACCTCTGATCTCTGGTGATGGATAGGCGGCATTCTCAGTGATGTCACCGCTGATCTCTAGTGATGGATAGGCGACATTCTGAGTGATGTCACCTCTGATCTCTGGTGATGGATAGGCGGCATTCTCAGTGATGTCACCGCTGATCTCTGGTGATGGATAGGCGGCATTCTCAGTGATGTCACCGCTGATCTCTAGTGATGGATAGGCGGCATTCTCAGTGATGTCACCTCTGATCTCTGGTGATGGATAGGCGACATTCTCAGTGATGTCACCGCTGATCTGTGGTGATGGATAGGAGGCATTCTCAGTGATGTCACCTCTGATCTCTGGTGATGGATAGGCGGCATTCTCAGTGATGTCACCGCTGATCTCTGGTGATGGATAGGCGACATTCTGAGTGATGTCACCTCTGATCTCTGGTGATGGATAGGCGGCATTCTCAGTGATGTCACCTCTGATCTCTGGTGATGGATAGGCGGCATTCTCAGTGATGTCACCGCTGATCTCTGGTGATGGATAGGAGGCATTCTCAGTGATGTCACCGCTGATCTCTGGTGATGGATAGGCGGCATTCTCAGTGATGTCACCGCTGATCTCTGGTGATGGATAGGAGGCATTCTCAGTGATGTCACCTCTGATCTCTGGTGATGGATAGGTGGCATTCTCAGTGATGTCACCGCTGATCTCTGGTGATGGATAGGAGGCATTCTCAGTGATGTCACCTCTGATCTCTGGTGATGGATAGGAGGCATTCTCAGTGATGTCACCGCTGATCTCTGGTGATGGATAGGAGGCATTCTCAGTGATGTCACCTCTGATCTCTGGTGATGGATAGGAGGCATTCTCAGTGATGTCACCTCTGATCTCTGGTGATGGATAGGAGGCATTCTCAGTGATGTCACCTCTGATCTCTGGTGATGGATAGGCGGCATTCTCAGTGATGTCACCTCTGATCTCTGGTGATGGATAGGTGGCATTCTCAGTGATGTCACCGCTGATCTCTGGTGATGGATAGGCGGCATTCTCAGTGATGTCACCGCTGATCTCTAGTGATGGATAGGCGGCGTTCTCAGTGATGTCACCGCTGATCTCTAGAGATGGATAGTCGGCATTCTCAGTGATGTCACCGCTGATCTCTGGTGATGGATAGGCGGCATTCTCAGTGATGTCACCGCTGATCTCTGGTGATGGATAGGTGGCATTCTCAGTGATGTCACCGCTGATCTCTGGTGATGGATAGGCGGCATTCTCAGTGATGTCACCGCTGATCTCTGGTGATGGATAGGTGGCATTCTCAGTGATGTCACCGCTGATCTCTAGAGATGGATAGGCGGCATTCTCAGTGATGTCACCGCTGATCTCTGGTGATGGATAGGCGGCATTCTCAGTGATGTCACCGCTGATCTATGGTGATGGATAGGTGGCATTCTCAGTGATGTCACCGCTGATCTCTGGTGATGGATAGGCGGCATTCTCAGTGATGTCACCGCTGATCTATGGTGATGGATAGGCGGCATTCTCAGTGATGTCACCGCTGATCTCTGGTGATGGATAGGCGGCATTCTCAGTGATGTCACCGCTGATCTCTGGTGATGGATAGGCGGCATTCTCACTGATGTCACCGCTGATCTCTAGTGATGGATAGGCGGCATTCTCAATGATGTCACCACTGATCTCTAGAGATGGATAGGCGGCATTCTCAGTGATGTCACCGCTGATCTCTGGTGATGGATAGGCGGCATTCTCAGTGATGTCACCGCTGATCTCTGGTGATGGATAGGCGGCATTCTCAATGATGTCACCACTGATCTCTACTGATGGATAGGCGGCATTCTCAGTGATGTCACCGCTGATCTCTAGTGATGGATAGGAGGCATTCTCAGTGATGTCACCTCTGATCTCTGGTGATGGATAGGTGGCATTCTCAGTGATGTCACCGCTGATCTCTGGTGATGGATAGGAGGCATTCTCAGTGATGTCACCGCTGATCTCTGGTGATGGATAGGAGGCATTCTCAGTGATGTCACCGCTGATCTCTAGTGATGGATAGGAGGCATTCTCAGTGATGTCACCTCTGATCTCTGGTGATGGATAGGTGGCATTCTCAGTGATGTCACCTCTGATCTCTGGTGATGGATAGGAGGCATTCTCAGTGATGTCACCGCTGATCTCTGGTGATGGATAGGAGGCATTCTCAGTGATGTCACCTCTGATCTCTGGTGATGGATAGGTGGCATTCTCAGTAATGTCACCGCTGATCTCTGGTGATGGATAGGTGGCATTCTCAGTGATGTCACCTCTGATCTCTGGTGATGGATAGGCGGCATTCTCAGTGATGTCACCTCTGATCTCTGGTGATGGATAGGTGGCATTCTCAGTGATGTCACCGCTGATCTCTGGTGATGGATAGGCGGCATTCTCAGTGATGTCACCGCTGATCTCTAGTGATGGATAGGCGGCATTCTCAGTGATGTCACCGCTGATCTCTAGAGATGGATAGGCGGCATTCTCAGTGATGTCACCGCTGATCTCTGGTGATGGATAGGCGGCATTCTCAGTGATGTCACCGCTGATCTATGGTGATGGATAGGTGGCATTCTCAGTGATGTCACCGCTGATCTCTGGTGATGGATAGGCGGCATTCTCAGTGATGTCACCGCTGATCTATGGTGATGGATAGGCGGCATTCTCAGTGATGTCACCGCTGATCTCTGGTGATGGATAGGCGGCATTCTCAGTGATGTCACCGCTGATCTCTGGTGATGGATAGGCGGCATTCTCAGTGATGTCACCGCTGATCTCTAGTGATGGATATGCGGCATTCTCAATGATGTCACCACTGATCTCTAGTGATGGATAGGCGGCATTCTCAGTGATGTCACCGCTGATCTCTGGTGATGGATAGGCGGCATTCTCAGTGATGTCACCGCTGATCTCTGGTGATGGATAGGCGGCATTCTCAATGATGTCACCACTGATCTCTACTGATGGATAGGAGGCATTCTCAGTGATGTCACCTCTGATCTCTGGTGATGGATAGGCGGCATTCTCAGTGATGTCACCTCTGATCTCTGGTGATGGATAGGAGGCATTCTCAGTGATGTCACCTCTGATCTCTGGTGATGGATAGGAGGCATTCTCAGTGATGTCACCGCTGATCTCTAGTGATGGATAGGCGGCATTCTCAGTGATGTCACCGCTGATCTCTAGTGATGGATAGGAGGCATTCTCAGTGATGTCACCGCTGATCTCTGGTGATGGATAGGCGGCATTCTCAGTCATGTCACCGCTGATCTATGGTGATGGATAGGTGGCATTCTCAGTGATGTCACCGCTGATCTCTGGTGATGGATAGGCGGCATTCTCAGTGATGTCACCGCTGATCTATGGTGATGGATAGGCGGCATTCTCAGTGATGTCACCGCTGATCTCTAGTGATGGATAGGCGGCATTCTCAGTGATGTCACCGCTGATCTCTAGTGATGGATAGGCGGCATTCTCAGTGATGTCACCGCTGATCTCTAGTGATGGATAGGAGGCATTCTCAGTGATGTCACCTCTGATCTCTAGTGATGGATAGGCGGCATTCTCAGTGATGTCACCGCTGATCTCTAGTGATGGATAGGCGGCATTCTCAGTGATGTCACCGCTGATCTCTGGTGATGGATAGGCGGCATTCTCAGTGATGTCACCTCTGATCTCTAGTGATGGATAGGCGGCATTCTCAGTGATGTCACCGCTGATCTCTGGTGATGGATAGGCGGCATTCTCAGTGATGTCACCTCTGATCTCTAGTGATGGATAGGCGGCATTCTCAGTGATGTCACCGCTGATCTCTGGTGATGGATAGGCGGCATTCTCAGTGATGTCACCGCTGATCTCTGGTGATGGATAGGCGGCATTCTCAGTGATGTCACCTCTGATCTCTAGTGATGGATAGGCGGCATTCTCAGTGATGTCACCGCTGATCTCTGGTGATGGATAGGCGGCATTCTCAGTGATGTCACCGCTGATCTCTGGTGATGGATAGGCAGCATTCTCAGTGATGTCACCTCTGATCTCTGGTGATGGATAGGCGGCATTCTCAGTGATGTCACCGCTGATCTCTGGTGATGGATAGGCGGCATTCTCAGTGATGTCACCACTGATCTCTGGTGATGGATAGGCGGCATTCTCAGTGATGTCACCTCTGATCTCTAGTGATGGATAGGCGGCATTCTCAGTGATGTCACCGCTGATCTCTGGTGATGGATAGGCGGCATTCTCAGTGATGTCACCTCTGATCTCTAGTGATGGATAGGCGGCATTCTCAGTGATGTCACCGCTGATCTCTGGTGATGGATAGGCGGCATTCTCAGTGATGTCACCGCTGATCTCTGGTGATGGATAGGCGGCATTCTCAGTGATGTCACCTCTGATCTCTAGTGATGGATAGGCGGCATTCTCAGTGATGTCACCGCTGATCTCTGGTGATGGATAGGTGGCATTCTCAGTGATGTCACCGCTGATCTCTGGTGATGGATAGGAGGCATTCTCAGTGATGTCACCGCTGATCTCTGGTGATGGATAGGCGGCATTCTCAGTGATGTCACCGCTGATCTCTGGTGATGGATAGGTGGCATTCTCAGTGATGTCACCGCTGATCTCTGGTGATGGATAGGCGGCATTCTCAGTGATGTCACCGCTGATCTCTGGTGATGGATAGGAGGCATTCTCAGTGATGTCACCGCTGATCTCTGGTGATGGATAGGTGGCATTCTCAGTGATGTCACCGCTGATCTCTGGTGATGGATAGGCGGCATTCTCAGTGATGTCACCGCTGATCTCTGGTGATGGATAGGCGGCATTCTCAGTGATGTCACCTCTGATCTCTAGTGATGGATAGGCGGCATTCTCAGTGATGTCACCGCTGATCTCTGGTGATGGATAGGTGGCATTCTCAGTGATGTCACCGCTGATCTCTGGTGATGGATAGGCGGCATTCTCAGTGATGTCACCGCTGATCTCTGGTGATGGATAGGAGGCATTCTCAGTGATGTCACCGCTGATCTCTGGTGATGGATAGGTGGCATTCTCAGTGATGTCACCGCTGATCTCTGGTGATGGATAGGCGGCATTCTCAGTGATGTCACCTCTGATCTCTAGTGATGGATAGGCGGCATTCTCAGTGATGTCACCGCTGATCTCTGGTGATGGATAGGTGGCATTCTCAGTGATGTCACCGCTGATCTCTGGTGATGGATAGGCGGCATTCTCAGTGATGTCACCGCTGATCTCTGGTGATGGATAGGAGGCATTCTCAGTGATGTCACCGCTGATCTCTGGTGATGGATAGGTGGCATTCTCAGTGATGTCACCGCTGATCTCTAGTGATGGATAGGCGGCATTCTCAGTGATGTCACTGCTGATCTCTAGTGATGGATAGGCGGCATTCTCAGTGATGTCACCGCTGATCTCTGGTGATGGATAGGCGGCATTCTCAGTGATGTCACCGCTGATCTCTGGTGATGGATAGGCGGCATTCTCAGTGATGTCACCGCTGATCTCTGGTGATGGATAGGCGGCATTCTCAGTGATGTCACCGCTGATCTCTGGTGATGGATAGGCGGCATTCTCAGTGATGTCACCGCTGATCTCTGGTGATGGATAGGCGGCATTCTCAGTGATGTCACCGCTGATCTCTGGTGATGGATAGGCGGCATTCTCAGTGATGTCACCGCTGATCTCTGGTGATGGATAGGCGGCATTCTCAGTGATGTCACCTCTGATCTCTGGTGATGGATAGGCGGCATTCTCAGTGATGTCACCGCTGATCTCTGGTGATGGATAGGAGGCATTCTCAGTGATGTCACCGCTGATCTCTAGTGATGGATAGGCGGCATTCTCAGTGATGTCACCGCTGATCTCTGGTGATGGATAGGAGGCATTCTCAGTGATGTCACCGCTGATCTCTAGTGATGGATAGGCGGCATTCTCAGTGATGTCACCGCTGGTCTCTGGTGATGGATAGGCGGCATTCTCAGTGATGTCACCGCTGATCTCTAGTGATGGATAGGAGGCATTCTCAGTGATGTCACCGCTGATCTCTGGTGATGGATAGGCGGCATTCTCAGTGATGTCACCGCTGATCTCTGGTGATGGATAGGAGGCATTCTCAGTGATGTCACCGCTGATCTCTAGTGATGGATAGGAGGCATTCTCAGTGATGTCACCGCTGATCTCTGGTGATGGATAGGAGGCATTCTCAGTGATGTCACCGCTGATCTCTAGTGATGGATAGGCGGCATTCTCAGTGATGTCACCGCTGATCTCTGGTGATGGATAGGCGGCATTCTCAGTGATGTCACCGCTGATCTCTGGTGATGGATAGGCGGCATTCTCAGTGATGTCACCGCTGATCTCTAGTGATGGATAGGCGGCATTCTCAGTGATGTCACCGCTGATCTCTAGTGTTGGATAGGCGTCATTCTCAGTGATGTCACCGCTGATCTCTAGTGATGGATAGGCGGCATTCTCAGTGATGTCACCGCTGATCTCTAGTGTTGGATAGGAGGCATTCTCAGTGATGTCACTGCTGATCTCTGGTGATGGATAGGCGGCATTCTCAGTGATGTCACCGCTGATCTCTGGTGATGGATAGGCGGCATTCTCAGTGATGTCACCGCTGATCTCTGGTGATGGATAGGAGGCATTCTCAGTGATGTCACCTTCTGATCTCTGGTGATGGATAGGAGGCATTCTCAGTGATGTCACCGCTGATCTCTAGTGATGGATAGGCGGCATTCTCAGTGATGTCACCGCTGATCTCTGGTGATGGATAGGCGGCATTCTCAGTGATGTCACTGCTGATCTCTGGTGATGGATAGGAGGCATTCTCAGTGATGTCACCGCTGATCTCTGGTGATGGATAGGAGGCATTCTCAGTGATGTCACCGCTGATCTCTGGTGATGGATAGGCGGCATTCTCAGTGATGTCACCGCTGATCTCTGGTGATGGATAGGAGGCATTCTCAGTGATGTCACCGCTGATCTCTAGTGATGGATAGGCGGCATTCTCAGTGATGCCACCGATGATCTCTAGTGATGGATAGGCGGCATTCTCAGTGATGTCACCGCTGATCTCTGGTGATGGATAGGCGGCATTCTCAGTGATGTCACCTTCTGATCTCTGGTGATGGATAGATGGCATTCTCAGTGATGTCACCGCTGATCTCTAGTGATGGATAGGCGGCATTCTCAGTGATGTCACCGCTGATCTCTGGTGATGGATAGGCGGCATTCTCAGTGATGTCACTGCTGATCTCTGGTGATGGATAGGAGGCATTCTCAGTGATGTCACCGCTGATCTCTGGTGATGGATAGGCGGCATTCTCAGTGATGTCACCGCTGATCTCTAGTGATGGATAGGCGGCATTCTCAGTGATGTCACCGCTGATCTCTAGTGATGGATAGGCGGCATTCTCAGTGATGTCACCGCTGATCTCTAGTGATGGATAGGCGGCATTCTCAGTGATGTCACCGCTGATCTCTAGTGATGGATAGGCGGCATTCTCAGTGATGTCACCGCTGATCTCTAGTGATGGATAGGCGGCATTCTCAGTGATGTCACCTTCTGATCTCTGGTGATGGATAGGAGGCATTCTCAGTGATGTCACCGCTGATCTCTGGTGATGGATAGGCGGCATTCTCAGTGATGTCACCGCTGATCTCTGGTGATGGATAGGAGGCATTCTCAGTGATGTCACCGCTGATCTCTGGTGATGGATAGACGGCATTCTCAGTGATGTCACCGCTGATCTCTGGTGATGGATAGGAGGCATTCTCAGTGATGTCACTGCTGATCTCTAGTGATGGATAGGTGGCATTCTCAGTGATGTCACCGCTGATCTCTAGTGATGGATAGGCGGCATTCTCAGTGATGTCACCGCTGATCTCTGGTGATGGATAGGCGGCATTCTCAGTGATGTCACCGCTGATCTCTGGTGATGGATAGGCGGCATTCTCAGTGATGTCACCGCTGATCTCTGGTGATGGATAGGCGGCATTCTCAGTGATGTCACCGCTGATCTCTGGTGATGGATAGGCGGCATTCTCAGTGATGTCACCGCTGATCTCTGGTGATGGATAGGCGGCATTCTCAGTGATGTCACCGCTGATCTCTAGTGATGGATAGGCGGCATTCTCAGTGATGTCATCGCTGATCTCTGGTGATGGATAGGCGGCATTCTCAGTGATGTCACCGCTGATCTCTTGTGATGGATAGGCGGCATTGTCAGTGATGTCACCGCTGATCTCTGGTGATGGATAGGCGGCATTCTCAGTGATGTCACCGCTGATCTCTGGTGATGGATAGGAGGCATTCTCAGTGATGTCACCGCTGATCTCTGGTGATGGATAGGCGGCATTCTCAGTGATGTCACCGCTGATCTCTGGTGATGGATAGGCGGCATTATCAGTGATGTCACCGCTGATCTCTGGTGATGGATAGGCGGCATTCTCAGTGATGTCACCTCTGATCTCTGGTGATGGATAGGTGGCATTCTCAGTGATGTCACCGCTGATCTCTAGTGATGGATAGGCGGCATTCTCAGTGATGTCACCGCTGATCTCTAGTGTTGGATAGGCGTCATTCTCAGTGATGTCACCGCTGATCTCTAGTGATGGATAGGAGGCATTCTCAGTGATGTCACCGCTGATCTCTGGTGATGGATAGGCGGCATTCTCAGTGATGTCACCGCTGATCTCTGGTGATGGATAGGAGGCATTCTCAGTGATGTCACCGCTGATCTCTGGTGATGGATAGGCGGCATTCTCAGTGATGTCACCGCTGATCTCTGGTGATGGATAGGCGGCATTCTCAGTGATGTCACTGCTGATCTCTGGTGATGGATAGGTGGCATTCTCAGTGATGTCACCGCTGATCTCTAGTAATGGATAGGCGGCATTCTCAGTGATGTCACCGCTGATCTCTGGTGATGGATAGGCGGCATTCTCAGTGATGTCACCTCTGATCTCTGGTGATGGATAGGCGGCATTCTCAGTGATGTCACCGCTGATCTCTAGTGTTGGATAGGCGGCATTCTCAGTGATGTCACCGCTGATCTCTGGTGATGGATAGGCGGCATTCTCAGTGATGTCACCTCTGATCTCTGGTGATGGATAGGCGGCATTCTCAGTGATGTCACCGCTGATCTCTAGTGTTGGATAGGCGGCATTCTCAGTGATGTCACCGCTGATCTCTAGTGATGGATAGGCGGCATACTCAGTGATGTCACCTCTAATCTCTAGTGATGGATAGGCGGCATTCTCAGTGATGTCACCGCTGATCTCTAGTGATGGATAGGAGGCATTCTCAGTGATGTCTCCGCTGATCTCTGGTGATGGATAGGCGGCATTCTCAGTGATGTCACCGCTGATCTCTAGTGATGGATAGGCGGCATTCTCAGTGATGTCACCGCTGATCTCTAGTGATGGATAGGAGGCATTCTCAGTGATGTCTCCGCTGATCTCTGGTGATGGATAGGCGGCATTCTCAGTGATGTCACCACTGATCTCTGGTGATGGATAGGCGGCATTCTCAGTGATGTCACCGCTGATCTCTGGTGATGGATAGGCGGCATTCTCAGTGATGTCACCGCTGATCTCTAGTGATGGATAGGAGGCATTCTCAGTGATGTCACCGCTGATCTCTAGTGATGGATAGGCGGCATTCTCAGTGATGTCACCGCTGATCTCTAGTGATGGATATGCGGCATTCTCAGTGATGTCACCGCTGATCTCTAGTGATGGATAGGCGGCATTCTCAGTGATGTCACCGCTGATCTCTGGTGATGGATAGGTGGCATTCTCAGTGATGTAACCGCTGATCTCTGGTGATGGATAGGCGGAATTCTCAGTGATGTCACCGCTGATCTCTGGTGATGGATAGGAGGCATTCTCAGTGATGTCACCGCTGATCTCTAGTGATGGATAGGAGGCATTCTCAGTGATGTCACCACTGATCTCTTGTGATGGATAGGCAGCATTCTCAGTGATGTCACCGCTGATCTCTGGTGATGGATAGGAGGCATTCTCAGTGATGTCACCGCTGATCTCTGGTGATGGATAGGTGGCATTCTCAGTGATGTCACCGCTGATCTCTGGTGATGGATAGACGGCATTCTCAGTGATGTCACCGCTGATCTCTGGTGATGGATAGGAGGCAATCTCAGTGATGTCACCGCTGATCTCTAGTGATGGATAGGCGGCATTCTCAGTGATGTCACCGCTGATCTCTAGTGATGGATAGGCGGCATTCTCAGTGATGTCACCGCTGATCTCTGGTGATGGATAGGAGGCATTCTCAGTGATGTCACCGCTGAACTCTAGTGATGGATAGGCGGCATTCTCAGTGATGTCACCGCTGATCTCTGGTGATGGATAGGAGGCATTCTCAGTGATGTCACCGCTGATCTCTAGTGATGGATAGGCGGCATTCTCAGTGATGTCACCGCTGATCTCTAGTGATGGATAGGCGGCATTCTCAGTGATGTCACCGCTGAACTCTAGTGATGGATAGGCGGCATTCTCAGTGATGTCACCGCTGATCTCTGGTGATGGATAGGCGGCATTCTCAGTGATGTCACCGCTGATCTCTGGTGATGGATAGGCGGCATTCTCAGTGATGTCACCGCTGATCTCTGGTGATGGATAGGCGGCATTCTCAGTGATGTCACCGCTGATCTCTAGTGATGGATAGGCGGCATTCTCAGTGATGTCACCGCTGATCTCTAGTGATGGATAGGCGGCATTCTCAGTGATGTCACCGCTGAACTCTAGTGATGGATAGGCGGCATTCTCAGTGATGTCACCGCTGATCTCTAGTGATGGATAGGCGGCATTCTCAGTGATGTCACCGCTGATCTCTGGTGATGGATAGGCGGCATTCTCAGTGATGTCACCGCTGATCTCTGGTGATGGATAGGCGGCATTCTCAGTGATGTCACCGCTGATCTCTGGTGATGGATAGGCGGCATTCTCAGTGATGTCACCGCAGATCTCTGGTGATGGATAGGCGGCATTCTCAGTGATGTCACCGCTGATCTCTGGTGATGGATAGGCGGCATTCTCAGTGATGTCACCGCTGATCTCTGGTGATGGATAGGCGGCATTCTCAGTGATGTCACCGCTGATCTCTAGTGATGGATAGGCGGCATTCTCAGTGATGTCATCGCTGATCTCTGGTGATGGATAGGCGGCATTCTCAGTGATGTCACCGCTGATCTCTGGTGATGGATAGGCGGCATTCTCAGTGATGTCACCGCTGATCTCTGGTGATGGATAGGCGGCATTCTCAGTGATGTCACCGCTGATCTCTAGTGATGGATAGGCGGCATTCTCAGTGATGTCACCTCTGATCTCTAGTGATGGATAGGCGGCATTCTCAGTGATGTTACCGCTGATCTCTAGTGATGGATAGGCGGCATTCTCAGTGATGTCATCGCTGATCTCTGGTGATGGATAGGCGGCATTCTCAGTGATGTCACCGCTGATCTCTAGTGATGGATAGGCGGCATTCTCAGTGATGTCACCTCTGATCTCTAGTGATGGATAGGCGGCATTCTCAGTGATGTCACCGCTGATCTCTGGTGATGGATAGGCAGCATTCTCAGTGATGTCACCGCTGATCTCTGGTGATGGATAGGCGGCATTCTCAGTGATGTCACCGCTGATCTCTGGTGATGGATAGGCGGCATTCTCAGTGATGTCACCGCTGATCTCTGGTGATGGATAGGCGGCATTCTCAGTGATGTCACCGCTGATCTCTAGTGATGGATAGGCGGCATTCTCAGTGATGTAACCGCTGATCTCTGGTGATGGATAGGCGGCATTCTCAGTGATGTCACCACTGATCTCTGGTGATGGATAGGCGGCATTCTCAGTGATGTCACCGCTGATCTCTGGTGATGGATAGGAGGCATTCTCAGTGATGTCACCGCTGATCTCTGGTGATGGATAGGCGGCATTCTCATTGATGTCACCGCTGATCTCTGGTGATGGATAGGCGGCATTCTCAGTGATGTCACCGCTGATCTCTAGTGATGGATAGGCGGCGTTCTCAGTGATGTCACCGCTGATCTCTGGTGATGGATAGTTGGCATTCTCAGTGATGTCACCGCTGATCTCTGGTGATGGATAGGCGGCATTCTCAGTGATGTCACCGCTGATCTCTAGTGATGGATAGGCGGCGTTCTCAGTGATGTCACCGCTGATCTCTGGTGATGGATAGGCGGCATTCTCAGTGATGTCACCTCTGATCTCTGGTGATGGATAGGCGGCATTCTCAGTGATGTCACCGCTGATCTCTAGTGATGGATAGGCGGCATTCTCAGTGATGTCAGCGCTGATCTCTGGTGATGGATAGGCGGCATTCTCAGTGATGTCACCGCTGATCTCTGGTGATGGATAGGCGGCATTCTCAGTGATGTCACCGCTGATCTCTAGTGATGGATAGGCGGCGTTCTCAGTGATGTCACCGCTGATCTCTGGTGATGGATAGGCGGCATTCTCAGTGATGTCACCTCTGATCTCTGGTGATGGATAGGAGGCATTCTCAGTGATGTCACCTCTGATCTCTGGTGATGGATAGGAGGCATTCTCAGTGATGTCACCGCTGATCTCTGGTGATGGATAGGCGGCATTCTCAGTGATGTCACCGCTGATCTCTAGTGATGGATAGGCGGCATTCTCAGTGATGTCACCGCTGATCTCTAGTGATGGATAGGTGGCATTCTCAGTGAAGTCACTGCTGATCTCTGGTGATGGATAGGAGGCATTCTCAGTGATGTCACCGCTGATCTCTGGTGATGGATAGGTGGCATTCTCAGTGATGTCACCTCTGATCTCTGGTGATGGATAGGCGGCATTCTCAGTGATGTCACCTCTGATCTCTGGTGATGGATAGGCGGCATTCTCAGTGATGTCACCGCTGATCTCTGGTGATGGATAGGTGGCATTCTCAGTGATGTCACCTCTGATCTCTGGTGATGGATAGGCGGCATTCTCAGTGATGTCACCTCTGATCTCTGGTGATGGATAGGCGGCATTCTCAGTGATGTCACCGCTGATCTCTGGTGATGGATAGACAGCATTCTCAGTGATGGCACCGCTGATCTCTAGTGATGGATAGGCGGCATTCTCAGTGATGTCACCGCTGGTCTCTGGTGATGGATAGGAGGCATTCTCAGTGATGTCACCTCTGATCTCTGGTGATGGATAGGCGGCATTCTCAGTGATGTCACCGCTGATCTCTGGTGATGGATAGGTGGCATTCTCAGTGATGTCACCTCTGATCTCTGGTGATGGATAGGCGGCATTCTCAGTGATGTCACCTCTGATCTCTGGTGATGGATAGGCGGCATTCTCAGTGATGTCACCGCTGATCTCTGGTGATGGATAGACAGCATTCTCAGTGATGGCACCGCTGATCTCTAGTGATGGATAGGCGGCATTCTCAGTGATGTCACCGCTGGTCTCTGGTGATGGATAGGAGGCATTCTCAGTGATGTCACCTCTGATCTCTGGTGATGGATAGGCGGCATTCTCAGTGATGTCACCTCTGATCTCTGGTGATGGATAGGAGGCATTCTCAGTGATGTCACCTCTGATCTCTGGTGATGAATAGGAGGCATTCTCAGTGATGTCACCGCTGATCTCTAGTGATGGATAGGAGGCATTCTCAGTGATGGCACCACTGATCTCTGGTGATGGATAGGAGGCATTCTCACTGATGTCACCTCTGATCTCTGGTGATGGATAGGCGGCATTCTCAGTGATGTCACCGCTGATCTCTGGTGATGGATAGGCGGCATTCTCAGTGATGTCACCTCTGATCTTTGGTGATGGATAGGCGGCATTCTCAGTGATGTCACCGCTGATCTCTGGTGATGGATAGGTGGCATTCTCAGTGATGTCACCTCTGATCTCTGGTGATGGATAGGCGGCATTCTCAGTGATGTCACCTCTGATCTCTAGTGATGGATAGGCGGCATTCTCAGTGATGTCACCGCTGATCTCTAGTGATGGATAGGCGGCATTCTCAGTGATGTCACCGCTGATCTCTAGTGATGGATAGGCGGCATTCTCAGTGATGTCACCTCTGATCTCTGGTGATGGATAGGCGGCATTCTCAGTGATGTCACCGCTGATCTCTAGTGATGGATAGGCGGCGTTCTCAGTGATGTCACCGCTGATCTCTAGTGATGGATAGGCGGCATTCTCAGTGATGTCACCGCTGATCTCTAGTGATGGATAGGCGGCATTTTCAGTGATGTCACCGCTGATCTCTAGTGATGGATAGGCGGCATTCTCAGTGATGTCACCGCTGATCTCTAGTGATGGATAGGCGGCATTCTCAGTGATGTCACCGCTGATCTCTGGTGATGGATAGGCGGCATTCTCAGTGATGTCACCTCTGATCTCTGGTGATGGATAGGCGGCATTCTCAGTGATGTCACCGCTGATCTCTAGTGATGGATAGGCGGCATTCTCAGTGATGTCACCGCTGATCTCTGGTGATGGATAGGCGGCATTCTCAGTGATGTCACCGCTGATCTCTAGTGATGGATAGGCGGCATTCTCAGTGATGTCACCTCTGATCTCTGGTGATGGATAGGCGGCATTCTCAGTGATGTCACCTCTGATCTCTGGTGATGGATAGGCGGCATTCTCAGTGATGTCACCGCTGATCTCTAGTGATGGATAGGCGGCGTTCTCAGTGATGTCACCGCTGATCTCTGGTGATGGATAGGAGGCATTCTCAGTGATGTCACCTCTGATCTCTAGTGATGGATAGGCGGCATTTTCAGTGATGTCACCGCTGATCTCTAGTGATGGATAGGCGGCATTCTCAGTGATGTCACCGCTGATCTCTAGTGATGGATAGGCGGCATTCTCAGTGATGTCACCGCTGATCTCTGGTGATGGATAGGCGGCATTCTCAGTGATGTCACCTCTGATCTCTGGTGATGGATAGGCGGCATTCTCAGTGATGTCACCGCTGATCTCTAGTGATGGATAGGCGGCATTCTCAGTGATGTCACCGCTGATCTCTGGTGATGGATAGGCGGCATTCTCAGTGATGTCACCGCTGATCTCTAGTGATGGATAGGCGGCATTCTCAGTGATGTCACCGCTGATCTCTGGTGATGGATAGACGGCATTCTCAGTGATGTCACCGCTGATCTCTAGTGATGGATAGGCGGCATTCTCAGTGATGTCACCGCTGATCTCTGGTGATGGATAGGCGGCATTCTCAGTGATGTCACCTCTGATCTCTGGTGATGGATAGGCGGCATTCTCAGTGATGTCACCGCTGATCTCTGGTGATGGATAGGCGGCATTCTCAGTGATGTCACCTCTGATCTCTGGTGATGGATAGGCGGCATTCTCAGTGATGTCACCGCTGATCTCTAGTGATGGATAGGCGGCATTCTCAGTGATGTCACCGCTGATCTCTGGTGATGGATAGGCGGCATTCTCAGTGATGTCACCGCTTATCTCTAGTGATGGATAGGCGGCATTCTCAGTGATGTCACCGCTGATCTCTGGTGATGGATAGGCGGCATTCTCAGTGATGTCACCGCTGATCTCTAGTGATGGATAGGAGGCATTCTCAGTGATGTCACCGCTGATCTCTAGTGATGGATAGGCGGCATTCTCAGTGATGTCACCGCTGATCTCTGGTGATGGATAGGAGGCATTCTCAGTGATGTCACCGCTGATCTCTACTGATGGATAGGCGGCATTCTCAGTGATGTCACCGCTGATCTCTAGTGATGGATAGGAGGCATTCTCAGTGATGTCACCGCTGATCTCTGGTGATGGATAGGCGGCATTCTCAGTGATGTCACCGCTGATCTCTAGTGATGGATAGGCGGCATTCTCAGTGATGTCACCGCTGATCTCTAGTGATGGATAGGCGGCATTCTCAGTGATGTCACCGCTGATCTCTGGTGATGGATAGGCGCCATTCTCAGTGATGTCACCGCTGATCTCTAGTGATGGATAGGAGGCATTCTCAGTGATGTCACCGCTGATCTCTGGTGATGGATAGGAGGCATTCTCAGTGATGTCACCGCTGATCTCTGGTGATGGATAGGCGGCATTCTCAGTGATGTCACCGCTGATCTCTACTGATGGATAGGCGGCATTCTCAGTGATGTCACCGCTGATCTCTAGTGATGGATAGGAGGCATTCTCAGTGATGTCACCGCTGATCTCTAGTGATGGATAGGCGGCATTCTCAGTGATGTCACCGCTGATCTCTAGTGATGGATAGGCGGCATTCTCAGTGATGTCACCGCTGATCTCTAGTGATGGATAGGCGGCATTCTCAGTGATGTCACCGCTGATCTCTGGTGATGGATAGGCGGCATTCTCAGTGATGTCACCGCTGATCTCTAGTGATGAATAGGAGGCATTCTCAGTGATGTCACCGCTGATCTCTAGTGATGGATAGGCGGCATTCTCAGTGATGTCACCGCTGATCTCTGGTGATGGATAGGCGGCATTCTCAGTGATGTCACCGCTGATCTCTGGTGATGGATAGGAGGCATTCTCAGTGATGTCACCGCTGATCTCTACTGATGGATAGGCGGCATTCTCAGTGATGTCACCGCTGATCTCTAGTGATGGATAGGCGGCATTCTCAGTGATGTCACCGCTGATCTCTGGTGATGGATAGGCGCCATTCTCAGTGATGTCACCGCTGATTTCTAGTGATGGATAGGAGGCATTCTCAGTGATGTCACCGCTGATCTCTGGTGATGGATAGGCGGCATTCTCAGTGATGTCACCGCTGATCTCTGGTGATGGATAGGTGGCATTCTCAGTGATGTCACCTCTGATCTCTGGTGATGGATAGGAGGCATTCTCAGTGATGTCACCTCTGATCTCTGGTGATGGATAGGAGGCATTCTCAGTGATGTCACCTCTGATCTCTGGTGATGGATAGGCGGCATTCTCAGTGATGTCACCGCTGATCTCTAGTGATGGATAGGCGGCATTCTCAGTGATGTCACCTCTGATCTCTGGTGATGGATAGGAGGCATTCTCAGTGATGTCACCGCTGATCTCTAGTGATGGATAGGCGGCATTCTCAGTGATGTCACCGCTGATCTCTGGTGATGGATAGGCGGCATTCTCAGTGATGGCACCACTGATCTCTGGTGATGGATAGGAGGCATTCTCAGTGATGTCACCTCTGATCTCTGGTGATGGATAGGCGGCATTCTCAGTGATGGCACCACTGATCTCTGGTGATGGATAGGAGGCATTCTCAGTGATGTCACCTCTGATCTCTGGTGATGGATAGGCGGCATTCTCAGTGATGGCACCACTGATCTCTGGTGATGGATAGGAGGCATTCTCAGTGATGTCACCTCTGATCTCTGGTGATGGATAGGAGGCATTCTCAGTGATGTCACCTCTGATCTCTGGTGATGGATAGGCGGCATTCTCAGTGATGTCACCGCTGATCTCTGGTGATGGATAGGCGGCATTCTCAGTGATGTCACCGCTGATCTCTGGTGATGGATAGGTGGCATTCTCAGTGATGTCACCTCTGATCTCTGGTGATGGATAGGCGGCATTCTCAGTGATGTCACCGCTGATCTCTGGTGATGGATAGGCGGCATTCTCAGTGATGTCACCGCTGATCTCTAGTGATGGATAGGCGGCATTCTCAGTGATGTCACCTCTGATCTCTAGTGATGGATAGGCGGCATTCTCAGTGATGTCACCGCTGATCTCTAGTGATGGATAGGCGGCATTCTCAGTGATGTCACCGCTGATCTCTGGTGATGGATAGGCGGCATTCTCAGTGATGTCACCTCTGATCTCTAGTGATGGATAGGCGGCATTCTCAGTGATGTCACCGCTGATCTCTAGTGATGGATAGGCGGCATTCTCAGTGATGTCACCGCTGATCTCTAGTGATGGATAGGTGGCATTCTCAGTGATGTCACCTCTGATCTCTGGTGATGGATAGGCGGCATTCTCAGTGATGTCACCGCTGATCTCTAGTGATGGATAGGCGGCGTTCTCAGTGATGTCACCGCTGATCTCTGGTGATGGATAGGAGGCATTCTCAGTGATGTCACCGCTGATCTCTAGTGATGGATAGGAGGCATTCTCAGTGATGTCACCGCTGATCTCTGGTGATGGATAGGAGGCATTCTCAGTGATGTCACCGCTGATCTCTGGTGATGGATAGGAGGCATTCTCAGTGATGTCACCGCTGATCTCTAGTGATGGATAGGCGGCGTTCTCAGTGATGTCACCGCTGATCTCTGGTGATGGATAGGAGGCATTCTCAGTGATGGCACCACTGATCTCTGGTGATGGATAGGAGGCATTCTCAGTGATGGCACCACTGATCTCTGGTGATGGATAGGCGGCGTTCTCAGTGATGTCACCGCTGATCTCTGGTGATGGATAGGCGGCATTCTCAGTGATGGCACCACTGATCTCTGGTGATGGATAGGAGGCATTCTCAGTGATGTCACCTCTGATCTCTGGTGATGGATAGGAGGCATTCTCAGTGATGTCACCGCTGATCTCTGGTGATGGATAGGTGGCATTCTCAGTGATGTCACCTCTGATCTCTGGTGATGGATAGGCGGCATTCTCAGTGATGTCACCGCTGATCTCTGGTGATGGATAGGCGGCATTCTCAGTGATGTCACCGCTGATCTCTGGTGATGGATAGGTGGCATTCTCAGTGATGTCACCTCTGATCTCTGGTGATGGATAGGAGGCATTCTCAGTGATGTCACCGCTGATCTCTGGTGATGGATAGGTGGCATTCTCAGTGATGTCACCTCTGATCTCTAGTGATGGATAGGCAGCATTCTCAGTGATGTCACCTCTGATCTCTGGTGATGGATAGGAGGCATTCTCAGTGATGTCACCTCTGATCTCTGGTGATGGATAGGCGGCATTCTCAGTGATGTCACCGCTGATCTCTGGTGATGGATAGGCGGCATTCTCAGTGATGTCACCGCTGATCTCTAGTGATGGATAGGCGGCATTCTCAGTGATGTCACCGCTGATCTCTAGTGATGGATAGGAGGCATTCTCAGTGATGTCACCGCTGATTTCTAGTGATGGATAGGAGGCATTCTCAGTGATGTCACCGCTGATCTCTAGTGATGGATAGGCGGCATTCTCAGTGATGTCACCGCTGATCTCTAGTGATGGATAGGCAGCATTCTCAGTGATGTCACCGCTGATCTCTGGTGATGGATAGGCGGCATTCTCAGTGATGTCACCGCTGATCTCTGGTGATGGATAGGAGGCATTCTCAGTGATGTCACCGCTGATCTCTGGTGATGGATAGGCGGCATTCTCAGTGATGTCACCACTGATCTCTAGTGATGGATAGGCGGCATTCTCAGTGATGTCACCGCTGATCTCTAGTGATGGATAGGCAGCATTCTCAGTGATGTCACCGCTGATCTCTGGTGATGGATAGGAGGCATTCTCAGTGATGTCACCGCTGATCTCTGGTGATGGATAGGCGGCATTCTCAGTGATGTCACCGCTGATCTCTAGTGATGGATAGGCGGCATTCTCAGTGATGTCACCGCTGATCTCTAGTGATGGATAGGCGGCATTCTCAGTGATGTCACCGCTGATCTCTGGTGATGGATAGGCGGCATTCTCAGTGATGTCACCGCTGATCTCTGGTGATGGATAGGAGGCATTCTCAGTGATGTCACCGCTGATCTCTAGTGATGGATAGGAGGCATTCTCAGTGATGTCACCGCTGATGTCTAGTGATGGATAGGTGGCATTCTCAGTGATGTCACCGCTGATCTCTGGTGATGGATAGGAGGCATTCTCAGTGATGTCACCGCTGATCTCTAGTGATGGATAGGAGGCATTCTCAGTGATGTCACCGCTGATCTCTGGTGATGGATAGGAGGCATTCTCAGTGATGTCACCGCTGATCTCTGGTGATGGATAGGCGGCATTCTCAGTGATGTCACCGCTGATCTCTACTGATGGATAGGCGGCATTCTCAGTGATGTCACCGCTGATCTCTAGTGATGGATAGGAGGCATTCTCAGTGATGTCACCGCTGATCTCTAGTGATGGATAGGCGGCATTCTCAGTGATGTCACCGCTGATCTCTAGTGATGGATAGGCGGCATTCTCAGTGATGTCACCGCTGATCTCTAGTGATGGATAGGCGGCATTCTCAGTGATGTCACCGCTGATCTCTGGTGATGGATAGGCGGCATTCTCAGTGATGTCACCGCTGATCTCTAGTGATGGATAGGAGGCATTCTCAGTGATGTCACCGCTGATCTCTAGTGATGGATAGGCGGCATGCTCAGTGATGTCACCGCTGATCTCTGGTGATGGATAGGAGGCATTCTCAGTGATGTCACCGCTGATCTCTAGTGATGGATAGGCGGCATTCTCAGTGATGTCACTGCTGATCTCTAGTGATGGATAGGCGGCATTCTCAGTGATGTCACCGCTGATCTCTGGTGATGGATAGGCGGCATTCTCAGTGATGTCACCGCTGATCTCTAGTGATGGATAGGCGGCATTCTCAGTGATGTCACCGCTGATCTCTAGTGATGGATAGGCGGCATTCTCAGTGATGTCACCGCTGATCTCTGGTGATGGATAGGCGCCATTCTCAGTGATGTCACCGCTGATTTCTAGTGATGGATAGGAGGCATTCTCAGTGATGTCACCGCTGATCTCTGGTGATGGATAGGAGGCATTCTCAGTGATGTCACCGCTGATCTCTGGTGATGGATAGGCGGCATTCTCAGTGATGTCACCGCTGATCTCTACTGATGGATAGGCGGCATTCTCAGTGATGTCACCGCTGATCTCTAGTGATGGATAGGAGGCATTCTCAGTGATGTCACCGCTGATCTCTGGTGATGGATAGGAGGCATTCTCACTGATGTCACCGCTGATCTCTGATGATGGATAGGCGGCTTTCTCACTGATGTCACCGCTGATCTCTGATGATGGATAGGCGGCATTCTCAGTGATGTCACCGCTGATCTCTAGTGGTGGATAGGAGGCATTCTCAGTGATGTCACCGCTGATCTCTGGTGATGGATAGGCGGCATTCTCACTGATGTCACCGCTGATCTCTGATGATGGATAGGCGGCATTCTCAGTGATGTCACCGCTGATCTCTAGTGATGGATAGGAGGCATTCTCACTGATGTCACCGCTGATCTCTAGTGATGGATAGGCGGCATTCTCAGTGATGTCACCGCTGATCTCTGGTGATGGATAGGCGGCATTCTCAGTGATGTCACCGCTGATCTCTAGTGATGGATAGGCGGCATTCTCAGTGATGTCACCGCTGATCTCTGGTGATGGATAGGAGGCATTCTCAGTGATGTCACCTCTGATCTCTGGTGATGGATAGGCGGCATTCTCAGTGATGTCACCGCTGATCTCTGGTGATGGATAGGAGGCATTCTCAGTGATGTCACCGCTGATCTCTGGTGATGGATAGGCGGCATTCTCAGTGATGTCACCGCTGATCTCTAGTGATGGATAGGAGGCATTCTCACTGATGTCACCGCTGATCTCTGATGATGGATAGGAGGCATTCTCACTGATGTCACCGCTGATCTCTAGTGATGGATAGGAGGCATTCTCAGTGATGTCACCGCTGATCTCTGGTGATGGATAGGAGGCATTCTCACTGATGTCACCGCTGATCTCTGATGATGGATAGGAGGCATTCTCACTGATGTCACCGCTGATCTCTAGTGATGGATAGGCGGCATTCTCAGTGATGTCACAGCTGATCTCTAGTGATGGATAGGCGGCATTCTCAGTGATGTCACCGCTGATCTCTGGTGATGGATAGGAGGCATTCTCAGTGATGTCACCTCTGATCTCTGGTGATGGATAGGCGGCATTCTCAGTGATGTCACCGCTGATCTCTAGTGATGGATAGGAGGCATTCTCACTGATGTCACCGCTGATCTCTAGTGATGGATAGGAGGCATTCTCACTGATGTCACCTCTGATCTCTGGTGATGGATAGGCGGCATTCTCAGTGATGTCACCTCTGATCTCTGGTGATGGATAGGCGGCATTCTCAGTGATGTCACCGCTGATCTCTAGTGATGGATAGGCGGCATTCTCAGTGATGTCACCTCTGATCTCTGGTGATGGATAGGCGGCATTCTCAGTGATGTCACCACTGATCTCTAGTGATGGATAGGCGGCATTCTCAGTGATGTCACCACTGATCTCTAGTGATGGATAGGAGGCATTCTCACTGATGTCACCGCTGATCTCTAGTGATGGATAGGAGGCATTCTCACTGATGTCACCGCTGATCTCTGATGATGGATAGGAGGCATTCTCACTGATGTCACCGCTGATCTCTAGTGATGGATAGGCGGCATTCTCAGTGATGTCACAGCTGATCTCTAGTGATGGATAGGCGGCATTCTCAGTGATGTCACCGCTGATCTCTGGTGATGGATAGGAGGCATTCTCAGTGATGTCACCTCTGATCTCTGGTGATGGATAGGCGGCATTCTCAGTGATGTCACCGCTGATCTCTAGTGATGGATAGGAGGCATTCTCACTGATGTCACCGCTGATCTCTAGTGATGGATAGGAGGCATTCTCACTGATGTCACCTCTGATCTCTGGTGATGGATAGGCGGCATTCTCAGTGATGTCACCTCTGATCTCTGGTGATGGATAGGCGGCATTCTCAGTGATGTCACCGCTGATCTCTAGTGATGGATAGGCGGCATTCTCAGTGATGTCACCTCTGATCTCTGGTGATGGATAGGCGGCATTCTCAGTGATGTCACCACTGATCTCTGGTGATGGATAGGCGGCATTCTCAGTGATGTCACCACTGATCTCTGGTGATGGATAGGCGGCATTCTCAGTGATGTCACCACTGATCTCTAGTGATGGATAGGCGGCATTCTCAGTGATGTCACCTCTGATCTCTGGTGATGGATAGGCGGCATTCTCAGTGATGTCACCTCTGATCTCTGGTGATGGATAGGAGGCATTCTCAGTGATGTCACCTCTGATCTCTGGTGATGGATAGGCGGCATTCTCAGTGATGTCACCGCTGATCTCTGGTGATGGATAGGCGGCATTCTCAGTGATGTCACCGCTGATCTCTGGTGATGGATAGGCAGCATTCTCAGTGATGTCACCACTGATCTCTAGTGATGGATAGGAGGCATTCTCAGTGATGTCACCGCTGATCTCTGGTGATGGATAGGCGGCATTCTCAGTGATGTCACCGCTGATCTCTAGTGATGGATAGGCAGCATTCTCAGTGATGTCACCACTGATCTCTAGTGATGGATAGGAGGCATTCTCAGTGATGTCACCACTGATCTCTAGTGATGGATAGGCGGCATTCTCAGTGATGTCACCTCTGATCTCTGGTGATGGATAGGCGGCATTCTCAGTGATGTCACCTCTGATCTCTGGTGATGGATAGGCGGCATTCTCAGTGATGTCACCGCTGATCTCTGGTGATGGATAGGCGGCATTCTCAGTGATGTCACCGCTGATCTCTGGTGATGGATAGGCGGCATTCTCAGTGATGTCACCGCTGATCTCTGGTGATGGATAGGCGGCATTCTCAGTGATGTCACCGCTGATCTCTGGTGATGGATAGGAGGCATTCTCACTGATGTCACCGCTGATCTCTGATGATGGATAGGCGGCATTCTCAGTGATGTCACCGCTGATCTCTAGTGATGGATAGGCGGCATTCTCAGTGATGTCACCGCTGATCTCTGGTGATGGATAGGCGGCATTCTCAGTGATGTCACCGCTGATCTCTAGTGATGGATAGGCGGCATTCTCAGTGATGTCACCGCTGATCTCTAGTGATGGATAGGAGGCATTCTCAGTGATGTCACCGCTGATCTCTGGTGATGGATAGGCGGCATTCTCAGTGATGTCACCGCTGATCTCTGGTGATGGATAGGAGGCATTCTCAGTGATGTCACCGCTGATCTCTGGTGATGGATAGGAGGCATTCTCAGTGATGTCACCGCTGATCTCTGGTGATGGATAGGCGGCATTCCTGGTTTGGATTCTCCTCTAGAAGGAAACAATGAAGTAAAGTCCATTATTAGGGGAAGCCTTTTATATCTTCTTCCCCATCACTTTACTCTCCGCAGTGACCCTCTCGTCTGAGTATTCGGGGTCTCGGCTACTCGGGTAATGAGTCTAATAAGAGACATGTGTGCGGAGACGTCAGAGATGGTTTCTCCTGTAAATCACTTATTGAGTTAGTGGTGGTCCCACACGCTCCATTTATAACCAGGAACCTTGGGGACGTTTGGGAAAGAGGATTTCTGCCAAGTCTTATCTCCAGCTGTTGTCAGATTCCCAGTATGAGGGGCATCAGGAGACGGGAGGAGCCTGGGATGGGGGTCTTACCATCTAGTGGACCCTCGGTTGGAGGCCGTGGCCCCGCAGGATTTTTATTGTTTGATGCCACATCTGGGGCGCGGTCCCTACATCTCCTTATTTATGACGCCGCGGCTCTGGAGTCCGGAAGGAGTAATTTACTAATTATTACCTGACCTGATGTTCTTAATGGCCTGCCAGGAAGAGCAGATGTTCCTGTGGCTCGCTGTCAGGTCTGGAGGCCACTGCCGAGACCTCCTCCACCAGCCTCCATCCTTACCAGTAAATGCCCATGATGGAAAGGCTGGGACCCCCCGAAGCTGGATGTAGAATGGACTTAACCTCTTCCTGTCTGCCCCAGCTGCAGAGATTTTAGGTTACAATCTAGATTTGTATTTCACCATTTTACGGAGACTTTCCCAGGAGCCGTCATAGGGATGAAGACATTTGTTGTCATTTCTTTCTTTCTTGGCCCACGTCAGTAATTTCGGGGGTTGGTGAGATATTCTGGGCGCTCGGCTTCCCTATAAGCTCCTGTGATTAGGAGTTCAGACGCTGAAGACATGTTGCAATTTTGTGACGTAAATGCGTCAATCAAAGAATAATCAATGACGAGCGAATCTGACGACGTTACAATCCGACACTTTGCTGGAATTGGGTGACTTGTATCGAATGTTCATTATTACATTGTGGGATCTCCCCGGACTTCAGAACATAAGGAACGGTCACACAGACGAATCCAGGACATGGGCTACAAGAGTCGCATTCCTTGTGTCCAGCCACTCATGACCAATAGAAGCGTCTTACCTGGGCCAAGGAGAAGAAGACCTGGACTGTTCTCAGTGCTCCAAGGTGTTGTTTTCAGAAGTAAATTTAGCATTTCATTTGGAAATCAAGGTCCTTTAGTCTGTTTCAGTAGGCTCCACAATCATGGGGAAGACTGCTGACGTGACAGATGTCCAGAAGGCAGTCATTGACACACTCCACAAGGTCCCAGAGTCTGGAGGAAGAGTGGAGAGGCCACAATCCAAGCTGCTGGAGGTCTAGTGTGAGGTCTCCACCATCAGTGATGGTTTGGGGGGCCATGTCATCTGCTGGTGGAGGTCCACTGTGTTTTATCAAGACCAAAGTCAGCGCAGCCGTCTACCAGGACATTTTACAGCACTTCATGCTTCCCTCTGCCGACAAGCTTTCTGGAGATGGAAATGTCATTCTCCAGCAGGACTTGGCCCCTGTCCACACGGCCAAAAGTACCAATACCTGGTTCACACACAACAATATCACTGTGCTTGATTGTCAGCAAACTCGCCTGACCTTAACCCCATAGAGAATCTATTATAGAGAATCTATGGGGTATTGTCAAGAGGAAGATGAGACCCCAGAGCCAACAATGCAGACGAGCTGAAGGCTGCTATCAAAGCCACCTGGGCTTCCATAACCCCTCAGCAGCCACAGGCTGATCCCTCCATGCCACAGGCTGATCCCTCCATGCCACAGGCTGATCCCTCCATGCCACAGGCTGATCCCTGCATGCAACAGGCTGATCCCTCCATGCCACAGGCCGATCCCTGCATGCCACAGGCTGATCCCTCCATGCCACAGGCTGATCCCTGCATGCCACAGGCTGATCCCTCCATGCCACAGGCCGATCCCTGCATGCCACAGGCTGATCCCTGAATGCCACAGGCTGATCCCTCCATGCCACAGGCTGATCGCCTCCATGCCACAGGCTGATCCCTCAATGCCACATTGCCGCATTGATGCAGTAATTGATGCACAAGGAGCCCGACCAAGTATTGAGGCATTTACTGAACAGACATTTCAGATTATAAAATCATTTTTCAAGCTGTTATAAAGTATTCTAATTTACTGAGATAATGACTTTTGTGTTTTCATTGGCTGTAAGCCATAATCATCAACATTAACAGAAATAAACAAGTGACATAGATCCCTCTGTGTGTAATGACTCTATAATAGATCCCTCTGTGTGTAATGACTCTATATAATAGATCCCTCTGTGTGTAATGACTCTATATAATAGATCACTGTGTGAAATGACTCTATATAATAGATCCCTCTGAGTGTAATGACTATATATAATAGATCCCTCTGTGTGTAATGACTCTATATAATAGATCCCTCTGTGTGTAATGACTCTGTATAATAGATAACTGTGTGTAATGACTCTATATAATAGATCCCTCTGTGTGTAATGACTCTATATAATAGATCCGTCTGTGTGTAATGACTCTGTATAATAGATCACTCTGTGTGTAATGACTCTATATAATAGATCCCTCTGTGTGTAATGACTCTATATAATAGATCCCTCTGTGTAATGACTCTATATAATAGATCCCTCTGTGTGTAATGACTCTATATAATAGATCCCTCTGTGTAATGACTCTATATAATAGATCCCTCTGTGTGTAATGGCTCTATATAATAGATCCCTCTGTGTGTAATGACTCTATATAATAGATCCCTCTGTGTGTAATGACTCTATATAATAGATCCCTCTGTGTGTAATGACTCTATATAATAGATCCCTCTGTGTGTAATGACTCTATATAATAGATCCCTCTGTGTGTAATGACTCTATATAATAGATCCCTCTGTGTAATGACTCTATATAATAGATTCCTCTGTGTGTAATGGCTCTATATAATAGATCCCTCTGTGTGTAATGACTCTATATAATAGATCCCTCTGTGTGTAATGACTCTATATAATAGATCCCTCTGTGTGTAATGACTCTATATAATAGATCCCTCTGTGTGTAATGACTCTATATAATAGATCCCTCTGTGTGTAATGACTCTATATAATAGATCCCTCTGTGTAATGACTCTATATAATAGATTCCTCTGTGTGTAATGGCTCTATATAATAGATCCCTCTGTGTGTAATGACTCTATATAATAGATCCCTCTGTGTGTAATGACTCTATATAATAGATCCCTCTGTGTGTAATGGCTGTATATAATAGATCCCTCTGTGTGTAAAAACTCTATATAATAGATCGCTCTGTGTGTAATGACTCTATATAATAGATCCCTCTGTGTGTAATGACTCTATATTATAGATCCCTGTGTGTGTAATGACTCTATATAATAGATCCCTCTGTGTGTAATGGCTCTATATAATAGATCCCTCTCTGTGTAATGGCTGTATATAATAGATCCCTCTGTGTGTAATGACTCTATATAATAGATCCCTCTGTGTGTAATGACTCTATATAATAGATCCCTCTGTGTAATGACTCTATATAATAGATTCCTCTGTGTGTAATGATTCTATATAATAGATCCCTCTGTGTGTAATGGCTCTATATAATAGATCCCTCTGTGTGTAATGACTATATATAATAGATCCCTCTGTGTGTAATGACTCTATATAATAGATCCCTCTGTGTGTAATGACTCTATATAATAGATCCCTCTGTGTGTAATGACTCTATATAATAGATCGCTCTGTGTGTAATGACTCTATATAATAGATCCCTCTGCGTGTAATGACTCTATATAATAGATCCCTCCGTGTGTAATGACTCTATATAATAGATCCCTCTGTGTGTAATGACTCTATATAATAGATCCCTCTGTGTGTAATGACTATATAATAGATCCCTCTGTGTGTAATGACTCTTTATAATAGATCCCTCTGCGTGTAATGACTATATAATAGATCCCTCTGTGTGTAATGACTCTATATAATAGATCCCTCTGCGTGTAATGACTATATAATAGATCCCTCTGTGTGTAATGACTCTATATAATAGATCCCTCTGCGTGTAATGACTATATAATAGATCCCTCTGTGTGTAATGACTCTATATAATAGATCCCTCTGTGTGTAATGACTCTATATAATAGATCCCTCTGTGTGTAATGACTATATAATAGATACCTTTGTGTGTAATGACTGTATATAATAGATCCCTCCGCGTGTAATGACTCTATATAATAGATCCCTCTGCGTGTAATGACTCTATATAATAGATCCCTCTGTGTGTAATGACTGTATATAATAGATCCCTCCGCGTGTAATGACTCTATATAATAGATCCCTCTGTGTGTAATGACTGTATATAATAGATCCCTCCGCGTGTAATGACTCTATATAATAGATCCCTCTGTGTGTAATGACTCTATATAATAGATCCCTCTGCGTGTAATGACTCTATATAATAGATCCCTCTGTGTGTAATGACTCTATATAATAGATCCCTCTGTGTGTAATGGCTCTATATAATAGATTCCTCTGTGTGTAATGACTCTATATAATAGATCACTCTGTGTGTAATGACTCTATATAATAGATCCCTCTGTGTGTAATGACTCTATATAATAGATCCCTCTGTGTGTAATGACTCTATATAATAGATCCCTCTGTGTAATGACTCTATATAATAGATCCCTCTGTGTGTAATGACTCTATATAATAGATCCCTCTGTGTGTAATGGCTCTATATAATAGATCCCTCTGTGTGTAATGACTCTATATAATAGATCCCTCTGTGTAATGACTCTATATAATAGATCCCTCTGTGTGTAATGACTCTATATAATAGATCCCTCTGTGTGTAATGGCTCTATATAATAGATCCCTCTGTGTGTAATGACTCTATATAATAGATCCCTCTGTGTGTAATGACTCTATATAATAGATCCCTCTGTGTGTAATGGCTGTATATAATAGATCCCTCTGTGTGTAATGACTCTATATAATAGATCCCTCTGTGTGTAATGACTCTATATAATAGATCCCTCTGTGTGTAATGACTCTATATAATAGATCCCTCTGTGTAATGACTCTATATAATAGATTCCTCTGTGTGTAATGATTCTATATAATAGATCCCTCTGTGTGTAATGGCTCTATATAATAGATCCCTCTGTGTGTAATGACTGTATATAATAGATCCCTCTGTGTGTAATGACTCTATATAATAGATCCCTCTGTGTGTAATGACTCTATATAATAGATCCCTCCGTGTGTAATGACTCTATATAATAGATCCCTCCGTGTGTAATGACTCTATATAATAGATCCCTCTGTGTGTAATGACTCTATATAATAGATCCCTCTGTGTGTAATGACTATATAATAGATCCCTCTGTGTGTAATGACTCTATATAATAGATCCCTCTGCGTGTAATGACTATATAATAGATCCCTCTGTGTGTAATGACTCTATATAATAGATCCCTCTGCGTGTAATGACTATATAATAGATCCCTCTGTGTGTAATGACTCTATATAATAGATCCCTCTGCGTGTAATGACTATATAATAGATCCCTCTGTGTGTAATGACTCTATATAATAGATCCCTCTGTGTGTAATGACTCTATATAATAGATCCCTCTGTGTGTAATGACTATATAATAGATCCCTTTGTGTGTAATGACTCTATATAATAGATCCCTCTGTGTGTAATGACTCTATATAATAGATCCCTCTGTGTGTAATGACTCTATATAATAGATCGCTCTGTGTGTAATGACTCTATATAATAGATCCCTCTGTGTGTAATAACTCTATATAATAGATCCCTCTGTGTGTAATGACTCTATATAATAGATCCCTCTGTGTGTAATGACTCTATATAATAGATCCCTCTGTGTGTAATGGCTCTATATAATAGATCCCTCTGTTTGTAATGACTCTATATAATAGATCCCTCTGTCTGTAATGACTCTATATAATAGATCCCTCTGTGTGTAATGACTCTATATAATAGATCCCTCTGCGTGTAATGACTCTATATAATAGATCCCTCTGTGTGTAATGACTCTATATAATAGATCCCTCTGTGTGTAATGACTCTATATAATAGATCCCTCTGTGTGTAATGGCTCTATATAATAGATCCCTCTGTTTGTAATGACTCTATATAATAGATCCCTCTGTCTGTAATGACTCTATATAATAGATCCCTCTGTGTGTAATGACTCTATATAATAGATCCCTCTGCGTGTAATGACTCTATATAATAGATCCCTCTGTGTGTAATGACTCTATATAATAGATCCCTCTACGTGTAATGACTCTATATAATAGATCCCTCTGTGTGTAATGACTCTATATAATAGATCCCTCTGTGTGTAATGGCTCTATATAATAGATCACTCTGTGTGTAATGACTGTATATAATAGATCCCTCTGCGTGTAATGACTCTATATAATAGATCCCTCTGTGTGTAATGGCTCTATATAATAGATCCCTCTGTTTGTAATGACTCTATATAATAGATCCCTCTGTGTGTAATGACTCTATATAATAGATCCCTCTGCGTGTAATGACTCTATATAATAGATCCCTCTGTGTGTAATGACTCTATATAATAGATCCCTCTGTGTGTAATGACTCTATATAATAGATCCCTCTGTGTGTAATGGCTCTATATAATAGATCCCTCTGTTTGTAATGACTCTATATAATAGATCCCTCTGTCTGTAATGACTCTATATAATAGATCCCTCTGTGTGTAATGACTCTATATAATAGATCCCTCTGCGTGTAATGACTCTATATAATAGATCCCTCTGTGTGTAATGACTCTATATAATAGATCCCTCTACGTGTAATGACTCTATATAATAGATCCCTCTGTGTGTAATGACTCTATATAATAGATCCCTCTGTGTGTAATGACTCTATATAATATAGGAGTTTCACTTTTTGTATTGAGGAACTGAAATAAATGAACTTTTTGATGATATTCTAATTTAGTGAGAAGCGCCTGTAGCTATATGGCCCATAACCTCTACTGTGGGTAAAATCCTGGAGGGTTTCCTAAGAGATGCTATACTAGAGTATCTGAAGAAGAATAACCTCCTGACCCAATATCAACATGGGTTTACGAGGGACCGTTCCTGTCAGACTAATCTGATCAGTTTTTATGAGGAGGCAAGTTCTGGACTGGACCGAGGAAATGCAGTGGATGTTGTGTATATGGAGTTTTCAAAAGCTTTTGATCCGGTTCCACACAAAAGGTTGATACATAAAATGAGAACAATGGGGATAGGGGAAAATATATGTATGTGGGTTAAGAATTGGCTCAGTGATAGGAAACAAAGGATGGTTATTAATGGAAAACACTCAGACTGGGTCTCAGTTAACAGTGGGGTACCACAGGGGTCAGTATTGGGCCCCCTTCTTTTTAACATATTTATTAATGACCTTGTAGGGGGCATACAGAGTAGTATTTCAATATTTGCAGATGACACTAAACTCTACAGGGTAATCAATACAGAGGAGGACAATTTTATATTACAGGAGGATCTATGTAAACTAGAAGCTTGGGCTGATAGATGGCAAATGAGCTTTAATGGGGATAAATGTAAGGTAATGCACTTGGGCAGAGGAAATAAAATGTATAATTATATGCTTAATTGTAAAACACTGGGCAAAACTGTCACTGAAAAAGACCTGGGTGTATTGGTGGACGACAAGCTCACGTTTAGTGGCAAGTGTCAGGCAGGTGCTGCAAAGGCAAATAAAATAATGGGATGCATTAAAAGAGGCATAGATGCTCATGAGGAGAAGATATTTTTACCTCTATACAAGTCACTAGTGCGACCACACTTAGAATACTGTGTACAGTTCTGGTCTCCGGTGTATAAGAAAGACATAGCTGAACTAGAGCGGGTGCAGAGAAGAGCGACCAAGGTTATTAGAGGACTGGGGGGTCTGCAATACCAAGACAGGTTATTAGAGGACTGGGGGGTCTGCAATACCAAGACAGGTTATTAGAGGACTGGGGGGTCTGCAATACCAAGACAGGTTATTAGAGGACGGGGGGGTCTGCAATACCAAGACAGGTTATTAGAGGACTGGGGGGTCTGCAATACCAAGACAGGTTATTAGAGGACTGGGGGGTCTGCAATACCAAGACAGGTTATTAGAGGACTGGGGGGTCTGCAATACCAAGACAGGTTATTAGAGGACTGGGGGGTCTGCAATACCAAGACAGGTTATTAGAGGACTGGGGGGTCTGCAATACCAAGACAGGTTATCAGAGGACTGGGGGGTCTGCAATACCAAGACAGGTTATTAGAGGACTGGGGGGTCTGCAATACCAAGACAGGTTATTACACTTGGGGTTATTTACTGTGGAAAAAAGGCTTAGGGGTGATCTTATTACTATGTACAAGTATATGAGGGGACAGTACAAAGACCGGTCTACTGATCTTTTTACTCTGAGGCCTGAGACAGGGATGTGGCGCCCCTGCGGGTTCAGTCACCACAGAGGTACTGCATCTCATCCAGAGGTGTGGTATCCCACTCTCAGGTAAGGATGGAGTACTAACCAGGACCCAAACACCTGCATCCAACACATTCCACTTCAGTAGGGCAGGGCGAGATTGCTCGTAAGGGAGAGCACAGTCCCTGCTCCCTAGCTTGAGGGTGGAACTATGTAGTGGGTGTGGGTGGAGGACGTAGTTTAGGGGAGCACAGACAGAAGGAGGACATAAAAGCGGGAACCATCTTGGAAGTGAGGGCTTAGTCTGAGGAGAAGGAGTGGGAGCAGGAGCTCTGCTCAGGGAGGAGTGGGCCTGAGTGAGAGAGGCCCAGGAGGTTAGACTGAAGAGGAGAGGAGCAGGAAGGAAGGCTCCAGAAGGAAAGAGAGGATCCTAGGGGTACGGGCCGTGCTGGAGGCCACCCATATGCCCGAATCTACCAGGAGTGGAAGGATCAGGCCGCAGAGGGGACCGGCCCCTTACTAGTGAGAATTGCAGTATTCAACTAGAAACCGGAGGCTTGTACATTTCCAGGGTGTAGTTGCCACAGCCGCAATTAATCGCCAAAAAGGTAGCTGCACAAGATCCAGGGAACTCCAGGTTGACCGCCAAGATCTGCGGTTACCGGCTCGGGACCATCACCGCACCGCCCTGGAGCTAAGCTCTACCTGTGGAGAGCTGAACCAACTCTGCTGCATTAACATAAGCTCCAGAGGATCTGCACCGCAGCGCTGCCTCCACATAGCCGCATACCACAGGTGGCGTCACGGACATTTCATAAAAACTATAATCCCCTTTCAATAACCCCTTTTTATTGACCGGCCTGGGTCACGGACCGGGTCACTGCCACTGTGACATCACCCAGCACCGACCGGCAAGGTTACCGAGTGACCCACGGCCCAGGGGGCATGTCAGGGACAAGGGGGCATCTTCTACGTCTGGAGGAAAGAAGGTTTAATCATAATCACAGAAGGGGATTCTTTACTGTAAGAGCAGTGAGACTATGGAGCTCTCTGCCGCATGATGTGTAATGAGGGATTCACTTCTAACATGTAAGACGGGCCTGGATGCCTTTCCTGAAAAGTATAATATTACAGGTTATATATACTAGATTCCTTGATAGGGCGTTGATCCAGGGAACTAGTCTGATTGTCGTATGGAGTCGGGAAGGAATTTTTTTCCCCAATGTGGAGCTTAGTGTTTGCCACATGGTTTTTTTGGGCTTCCTCTGCATCAACATGTTAGGCCATGGGGTGAACTAGATGGACTTAGTCTTCCTTCAACCTTAAAAACTATGTTACTATATTAGAGGTCTTGTTGGTGTGAAATGTGTTTTTAGGCTGTGTGCCCACTATGCGTTTTTCAAGCGTTTTTGCCGCGGAATTTCCGCAGCGAAAACGCTTAAAAAACGCTTAGTAATCCGTGCCCCATGGTCCCCAATGATAATCCGCGTGTGCTGTGCACATGCTGCGGAAATTTCCACTGTGGATTATCATTGCGGAAAAATACGCAGCATGTCCATTAATTTTGCGGACACGCAGCGTAATCACCGCCATTGACTTGCATTGAAACACTTCATATCCGCATCACTGCATGTGCACACGCGTATATGAAGCGATTCAATGTGCGGATGGTACCCGGGTCTGGAGAAGAGGAGACTGTCATCCAGACCTGGGTACCATAGTACCTGTAAAAAAAAGAATTTAATAGAAAAAATAAAGATTATACTTACTTTCTGATGGCCCCCGGCCTCCTCAGCGATGCGTGCAGTGTGTTGGGCGGCTCGCGGTGGTGTGAGGATCTGACATGACGTCATTGAGTCATGTGACAGGTCACGCAACCGCCGACGTCAGCGGTCGCGTGACCTGTCACATGACTCAATGACGTCATCGCAGGTCCTTTCACACCACCGCGAGACACCGGGGAGACCGGACGGAGCGGAGAAGGAGACCGGGGGCCATCGGAAGGTAAGTATAATCTTTATTTTTTATTTTTCACCATTCTTATTCTTTTTTTTTAACTATAACTTGGTCACACTATATATGCCGGTTGCCGGTTGCATGGATTTATATAGTGTGACCAAGTTGTAAAGCACTTTCCAAGTGATGCTAAAATCGCTTGTCAACCCGCATGCGGAAATGCATGTGTGGCGCCCAGGGCCTTAATGCCTGGTCTTGGGGGAAGTCGCGGTGGTTGGCTCCCGGGCCCGTACCCTGGGGTCTCTCTTTACCCTAGAACACATACCTGGGGCCTCGCAGGCCCGCCCTGTTAATTGTATTCTATTTTCTGCAAGATTACTTTAGTTAGAGTTTTGAAACTCTAGGTATTCCTCAGGTATATAGTTGTTTGTCATTTCCAGTTGTTCATTTATTTATTATTTGCACACGGGCCTAAAAGGCCCCAGGTATGTGAAAGTGTAGATTTTTATGGTCATGCGTTCTAGGGTTAAAAAAGGGGAAAATAAAATGTCAAAGTTCGTGACGCCACCTGTGGTGTCTGGTGAGGATCACCAGCGCTGCGGCAGTCCACTGAGGCCAGTGTTACGGCAGCTTTGATGGTGTAGCTCCCCACAGGTGGAGCTAGGCCTCAGGGCAGTGATGTTTGACGAGGTGCACGATATGGCGGTGACCCAGCCGGGTCCAAGGAAGGACAGGGGACACACACACACGGTTTGCTTCTGTACCTTTTACTGGTGGAAATGCAGGTACCGTCCGGAGCACTGTAGGGTGAGGGGTGCACTGCAGGACTCTCCCCAGTGAGCAGGTGTAGGGCCTCCTGTTTCTTCGCCGCTTAGTGTTAGTCTCTGGCCTGCCTGGAGCTAGGCCTAACTTAATCTCTGTTATGCACCGGCTGATCCTGTGGTAGGGCCTTCTGTTGGGGTACACACTCCCTGGTATATGTGGCCTTGGTAACTCCCGACCCTGGTATAACAGTCAGCATTTGGTATTCCTGGGACATGTAGTTCGCCAGGGGTTCCGGTTGTCTTCTGCTGGGTGTAAAGAATCCCTGCAGACTCGGACCCTGTGTCCGGTATATGGTTTCTGGGGTGAGCTGGTAAAGCTCCTCTGCCCCCAATGCTACTCACTCCTCTAGACTTCGGCCTACTCGGGCCCTCACTAGGCTATACACACTGGCAGTTAGCTGGCTGCCTCTTCTGCTGCTCTCTGAGTGTCAGCATCGCTCCTAGCTCACTTCACTCGAGCTGCTTGAGTTTGACTGAGCTCCACTGCAGACTGACCTGTTTCTCTGTGTCTCACTCTGCAGGAACTGGCTGTGGACTCCAGACTGTTCTATCTCCACTCACTTCCTGAGGAGAACTAACTCACAGACTGACTCTGCCTAGCTCCACCCTCCGTATTTATATCCCTATCCGGGCTCCCTCTGGTGGTCTGAGGTAGGGTGGAGATATGTGTATGCTGTGAGGGCCTCTTGGGGAGAAAACCTGAAATGCACCCCTCCAGGATCTGTGGCTCCATGCGCAGCAGGGCGTCACACATGTGAAGAACGCTTCATTTCCGCATGTCCCTGGCAGGAAAAACGCATGTACTATCCGCATGTACAATCCGCATGTACAATCCGCATGTACAATCTGCATGCATTTTTCCTGCCAGGGAGAAGCGGAAAAAATATGCAGCATTTCTGCATCGTGGGCACTTAGCCTTATTCAGTGAGTTTTCTCATTCTTGCCATCGGGGGACCGGAAGAAATCGCCACCTGCTTTGCTAAGTTCAGTGTTCCCTTCCCTGCACAGGGCCGGGTGTCGTGCGGTTCGGCTCCCGGATCCCGCGCATATCACCTATACTGCGAGCCGCACTTTTTTTCTCCCGGCTATGGTTTTCCATCGGTGATCTTGCGCGCAGGCGCCGGGGAGTCACGCTGATTTCCTGGCGATCGTTTCTCATTGACAGTCTGAATCCCGTGACTTGTAATCGATGTAAATACAGCGAGATCATGGCCATCACCGATGGTCTGGAGATAACCGGGATGTGCACTGAACCCTGGACCTGCCGCCCCATTAACCGTAAACGATTATGGTAATTAGCGCGGCCTCGTTACATGTCATTGTTAACGAGGGCTTGTGACTAATGAGTGTACCATGGTTGAGGGGGCCTCGGCGAGGACGGGCGGAGCAATGCTGAGAACTGACCCCCTCACTATAATCACTCGTCTGCCCAGAACGCAGCGGTCCGGCCTTTCCCACATCCCCCCAGAGATGTTGTGTCTGGGAAAATCCTTTCTAGCGGAGCCAGCTCCGGCGGCAGCCAAGTCCGGGACCTCCCAGCTCTGCGCTGTCTACTCCCCGTGACACCATCTCGCCTGATCCCGCTGAGTGCGGAGGCCGCAGGACATCTTCCCATAATCCCGATATATGGGATTAGCCTTAAAGGGGCGCACCATGTCAATCCAGCAACTATCAATTAGACTTTATGTTTCCATTCCCTGCTTGCTGTAGGTGAATGGAAGCTTATTTACATCCAGAGGAATTAGGTGCTTTCAGACGCTCCGAGACTATGATGCATGGACGGCCCGAACGCTGCCGGCCTCATAGGCATATATGGTGCCGTCAAGGCCTGGCGCCGCTGGGCAGTCCACCATCACGTCCGTACTCGGCCTGAGACCAGACCAGCACTCGCTCGCAGCTGGACAATGTATCCGCGCAGCCAGGTAACGTCTGTCAGAAGTCCGGACGGATCACAGAGGATCGCTGGATATATAACAAGGGGCGACTGAGCTCCACGGGGAATTTACACCTGACATCGTCCTGATCGCACCGCCGAAGGCTTCTTAGGCAGCGTTCACACTGCATCCATTTCAGAAGTCGCTTCCTTTTCTCTGGAGCTTTGTAAATCTGACGAGTATTTTTTTTTGTGTTTTTTTTTTTTTTTTGTTTCTTCAATGTTTTTTTAAACCATTTTTTTGTGTGATTTTTTTGTGGACGTCTATTTAATGTTTTTAATTTGGGACTTTTAAAAATCAATTAACTAAATAAAACTCTAGTATTTTTTGAAGCAGAAACCCTGAAAAAATATTCACAATAATGCCGGCGTCTCTCCGGTGTCTTTTCAGCTTTTCCATCAACTATTTGTGGTAAAATACGGAACGTTTTCTTATCAGAAAATGCAAGAAGAATGGACAAGTCTGAACATACGAACAGCACTCGGTCCAGATGAACGGGAACGTTCTTTTGATTGTTTTGTTACTGCTTTTTGTGCCATTTTTTTGAGAAAACTAGATCAAAACACGTCATGAATACACGCAGTGTGAACAGACCCTTGAAGTAATACAGTGTAGGTAACAGCCTAAGTCAATAGGGAGATTAGGGCTTATTCTTTGCGAAACTTCTGGAGGTTTGTCAACAATATATACAGCTATGGAAGGTGCGGAGGAAGTGGCAGCACCCAAACCCTGACGCTCCACATCTCATACAGCCGCCTCCACCCTCCACAACCCATGCACCTGCATCCCACCCTCCACATCTCATACAGCTGCATCCCACCCTCCACATCTCATACAGCCGCCTCCCACCCTCCACATGTCATACAGCCGCCTCCCACCCTCCACATGTCATACAGCCGCCTCCCACCCTCCACATCTCATACAGCCGCCTCCCACCCTCCACATCTCATACAGCTGCATCCCACCCTCCACATCTCATACAGCTGCATCCCACCCTCCACATCTCATACAGCTGCATCCCACCCTCCACATCTCATACAGCCTCCCCCCACCCTCCACATCTCATACAGCTGCATCCCACCCTCCACATCTCATACAGCCGCCTCCCACCCTCCACATCTCATACAGCTGCCTCCCACCCTCCACATCTCATACAGCCTCCCCCCACCCTCCACATCTCATACAGCTGCCTCCCACCCTCCACATCTCATACAGCCTCCCCCCACCCTCCACATCTCATACAGCTGCATCCCACCCTCCACATCTCATACAGCCGCCTCCACCCTCCACATCTCATACAGCTGCATCCCACCCTCCACATCTCATACAGCTGCATCCCACCCTCCACATCTCATACAGCTGCATCCCACCCTCCACATCTCATACAGCTGCATCCCACCCTCCACATCTCATACAGCTGCATCCCACCCTCCACATCTCATACAGCCTCCCCCCACCCTCCACATCTCATACAGCTGCATCCCACCCTCCACATCTCATACAGCCTCCCCCCAACCTCCACATCTCATACAGCTGCATCCCACCCTCCACATCTCATACAGCCTCCCCCCACCCTCCACATCTCATACAGCCTCCCCCCACCCTCCACATCTCATACAGCTGCATCCCACCCTCCACATCTCATACAGCTGCCTCCCACCCTCCACATCTCATACAGCCTCCCCCCAACCTCCACATCTCATACAGCTGCATCCCACCCTCCACATCTCATACAGCCTCCCCCCACCCTCCACATCTCATACAGCTGCATCCCACCCTCCACATCTCATACAGCCTCCCCCCACCCTCCACATCTCATACAACCTCCCCCCACCCTCCACATCTCATACAGCTGCATCCCACCCTCCACATCTCATACAGCTGCATCCCACCCTCCACATCTCATACAGCTGCATCCCACCCTCCACATCTCATACAGCCGCCTCCACCCTCCACATCTCATACAGCTGCATCCCACCCTCCACATCTCATACAGCTGCATCCCACCCTCCACATCTCATACAGCTGCATCCCACCCTCCACATCTCATACAGCTGCATCCCACCCTCCACATCTCATACAGCTGCATCCCACCCTCCACATCTCATACAGCCTCCCCCCACCCTCCACATCTCATACAGCTGCATCCCACCCTCCACATCTCATACAGCCTCCCCCCAACCTCCACATCTCATACAGCTGCATCCCACCCTCCACATCTCATACAGCCTCCCCCCACCCTCCACATCTCATACAGCCTCCCCCCACCCTCCACATCTCATACAGCTGCATCCCACCCTCCACATCTCATACAGCTGCATCCCACCCTCCACATCTCATACAGCTGCATCCCACCCTCCACATCTCATACAGCCTCCCCCCACCCTCCACATCTCATACAGCTGCATCCCACCCTCCACATCTCATACAGCCGCCTCCCACCCTCCACATCTCATACAGTTGCCTCCCACCCTCCACATCTCATACAGCCTCCCCCCACCCTCCACATCTCATACAGCTGCCTCCCACCCTCCACATCTCATACAGCTGCATCCCACCCTCCACATCTCATACAGCCGCCTCCACCCTCCACATCTCATACAGCTGCATCCCACCCTCCACATCTCATACAGCTGCATCCCACCCTCCACATCTCATACAGCTGCATCCCACCCTCCACATCTCATACAGCTGCATCCCACCCTCCACATCTCATACAGCCTCCCCCCACCCTCCACATCTCATACAGCTGCATCCCACCCTCCACATCTCATACAGCCTCCCCCCAACCTCCACATCTCATACAGCTGCATCCCACCCTCCACATCTCATACAGCCTCCCCCCACCCTCCACATCTCATACAGCCTCCCCCCACCCTCCACATCTCATACAGCTGCATCCCACCCTCCACATCTCATACAGCTGCCTCCCACCCTCCACATCTCATACAGCCTCCCCCCAACCTCCACATCTCATACAGCTGCATCCCACCCTCCACATCTCATACAGCCTCCCCCCACCCTCCACATCTCATACAGCTGCATCCCACCCTCCACATCTCATACAGCCTCCCCCCACCCTCCACATCTCATACAACCTCCCCCCACCCTCCACATCTCATACAGCTGCATCCCACCCTCCACATCTCATACAGCTGCATCCCACCCTCCACATCTCATACAGCTGCATCCCACCCTCCACATCTCATACAGCCGCCTCCACCCTCCACATCTCATACAGCTGCATCCCACCCTCCACATCTCATACAGCTGCATCCCACCCTCCACATCTCATACAGCTGCATCCCACCCTCCACATCTCATACAGCTGCATCCCACCCTCCACATCTCATACAGCTGCATCCCACCCTCCACATCTCATACAGCCTCCCCCCACCCTCCACATCTCATACAGCTGCATCCCACCCTCCACATCTCATACAGCCTCCCCCCAACCTCCACATCTCATACAGCTGCATCCCACCCTCCACATCTCATACAGCCTCCCCCCACCCTCCACATCTCATACAGCCTCCCCCCACCCTCCACATCTCATACAGCTGCATCCCACCCTCCACATCTCATACAGCCTCCCCCCAACCTCCACATCTCATACAGCTGCATCCCACCCTCCACATCTCATACAGCCTCCCCCCACCCTCCACATCTCATACAGCCTCCCCCCACCCTCCACATCTCATACAGCTGCATCCCACCCTCCACATCTCATACAGCTGCATCCCACCCTCCACATCTCATACAGCTGCATCCCACCCTCCACATCTCATACAGCCTCCCCCCACCCTCCACATCTCATACAGCTGCATCCCACCCTCCACATCTCATACAGCCGCCTCCCACCCTCCACATCTCATACAGCTGCCTCCCACCCTCCACATCTCATACAGCCTCCCCCCACCCTCCACATCTCATACAGCTGCCTCCCACCCTCCACATCTCATACAGCTGCATCCCACCCTCCACATCTCATACAGCCGCCTCCACCCTCCACATCTCATACAGCTGCATCCCACCCTCCACATCTCATACAGCTGCATCCCACCCTCCACATCTCATACAGCTGCATCCCACCCTCCACATCTCATACAGCTGCATCCCACCCTCCACATCTCATACAGCCTCCCCCCACCCTCCACATCTCATACAGCTGCATCCCACCCTCCACATCTCATACAGCCTCCCCCCAACCTCCACATCTCATACAGCTGCATCCCACCCTCCACATCTCATACAGCCTCCCCCCACCCTCCACATCTCATACAGCCTCCCCCCACCCTCCACATCTCATACAGCTGCATCCCACCCTCCACATCTCATACAGCTGCCTCCCACCCTCCACATCTCATACAGCCTCCCCCCAACCTCCACATCTCATACAGCTGCATCCCACCCTTCACATCTCATACAGCCTCCCCCCACCCTCCACATCTCATACAGCTGCATCCCACCCTCCACATCTCATACAGCCTCCCCCCACCCTCCACATCTCATACAACCTCCCCCCACCCTCCACATCTCATACAGCTGCATCCCACCCTCCACATCTCATACAGCTGCATCCCACCCTCCACATCTCATACAGCTGCATCCCACCCTCCACATCTCATACAGCCGCCTCCACCCTCCACATCTCATACAGCTGCATCCCACCCTCCACATCTCATACAGCTGCATCCCACCCTCCACATCTCATACAGCTGCATCCCACCCTCCACATCTCATACAGCTGCATCCCACCCTCCACATCTCATACAGCTGCATCCCACCCTCCACATCTCATACAGCCTCCCCCCACCCTCCACATCTCATACAGCTGCATCCCACCCTCCACATCTCATACAGCTGCATCCCACCCTCCACATCTCATACAGCTGCATCCCACCCTCCACATCTCATACAGCTGCATCCCACCCTCCACATCTCATACAGCCTCCCCCCACCCTCCACATCTCATACAGCTGCATCCCACCCTCCACATCTCATACAGCCTCCCCCCAACCTCCACATCTCATACAGCTGCATCCCACCCTCCACATCTCATACAGCCTCCCCCCACCCTCCACATCTCATACAGCCTCCCCCCACCCTCCACATCTCATACAGCTGCATCCCACCCTCCACATCTCATACAGCTGCATCCCACCCTCCACATCTCATACAGCTGCATCCCACCCTCCACATCTCATACAGCTGCATCCCACCCTCCACATCTCATACAGCCTCCCCCCACCCTCCACATCTCATACAGCTGCATCCCACCCTCCACATCTCATACAGCTGCATCCCACCCTCCACATCTCATACAGCTGCATCCCACCCTCCACATCTCATACAGCCTCCCCCCACCCTCCACATCTCATACAGCTGCATCCCACCCTCCACATCTCATACAGCCTCCCCCCAACCTCCACATCTCATACAGCTGCATCCCACCCTCCACATCTCATACAGCCTCCCCCCACCCTCCACATCTCATACAGCCTCCCCCCACCCTCCACATCTCATACAGCTGCATCCCACCCTCCACATCTCATACAGCCTCCCCCCAACCTCCACATCTCATACAGCTGCATCCCACCCTCCACATCTCATACAGCCTCCCCCCACCCTCCACATCTCATACAGCCTCCCCCCACCCTCCACATCTCATACAGCTGCATCCCACCCTCCACATCTCATACAGCTGCATCCCACCCTCCACATCTCATACAGCTGCATCCCACCCTCCACATCTCATACAGCCTCCCCCCACCCTCCACATCTCATACAGCTGCATCCCACCCTCCACATCTCATACAGCCGCCTCCCACCCTCCACATCTCATACAGCTGCCTCCCACCCTCCACATCTCATACAGCCTCCCCCCACCCTCCACATCTCATACAGCTGCCTCCCACCCTCCACATCTCATACAGCTGCATCCCACCCTCCACATCTCATACAGCCGCCTCCACCCTCCACATCTCATACAGCTGCATCCCACCCTCCACATCTCATACAGCTGCATCCCACCCTCCACATCTCATACAGCTGCATCCCACCCTCCACATCTCATACAGCTGCATCCCACCCTCCACATCTCATACAGCCTCCCCCCACCCTCCACATCTCATACAGCTGCATCCCACCCTCCACATCTCATACAGCCTCCCCCCAACCTCCACATCTCATACAGCTGCATCCCACCCTCCACATCTCATACAGCCTCCCCCCACCCTCCACATCTCATACAGCCTCCCCCCACCCTCCACATCTCATACAGCTGCATCCCACCCTCCACATCTCATACAGCTGCCTCCCACCCTCCACATCTCATACAGCCTCCCCCCAACCTCCACATCTCATACAGCTGCATCCCACCCTCCACATCTCATACAGCCTCCCCCCACCCTCCACATCTCATACAGCTGCATCCCACCCTCCACATCTCATACAGCCTCCCCCCACCCTCCACATCTCATACAACCTCCCCCCACCCTCCACATCTCATACAGCTGCATCCCACCCTCCACATCTCATACAGCTGCATCCCACCCTCCACATCTCATACAGCTGCATCCCACCCTCCACATCTCATACAGCCGCCTCCACCCTCCACATCTCATACAGCTGCATCCCACCCTCCACATCTCATACAGCTGCATCCCACCCTCCACATCTCATACAGCTGCATCCCACCCTCCACATCTCATACAGCTGCATCCCACCCTCCACATCTCATACAGCTGCATCCCACCCTCCACATCTCATACAGCCTCCCCCCACCCTCCACATCTCATACAGCTGCATCCCACCCTCCACATCTCATACAGCCTCCCCCCAACCTCCACATCTCATACAGCTGCATCCCACCCTCCACATCTCATACAGCCTCCCCCCACCCTCCACATCTCATACAGCCTCCCCCCACCCTCCACATCTCATACAGCTGCATCCCACCCTCCACATCTCATACAGCTGCATCCCACCCTCCACATCTCATACAGCTGCATCCCACCCTCCACATCTCATACAGCCTCCCCCCACCCTCCACATCTCATACAGCTGCATCCCACCCTCCACATCTCATACAGCCGCCTCCCACCCTCCACATCTCATACAGCTGCCTCCCACCCTCCACATCTCATACAGCCTCCCCCCACCCTCCACATCTCATACAGCTGCCTCCCACCCTCCACATCTCATACAGCTGCATCCCACCCTCCACATCTCATACAGCCGCCTCCACCCTCCACATCTCATACAGCTGCATCCCACCCTCCACATCTCATACAGCTGCATCCCACCCTCCACATCTCATACAGCTGCATCCCACCCTCCACATCTCATACAGCTGCATCCCACCCTCCACATCTCATACAGCCTCCCCCCACCCTCCACATCTCATACAGCTGCATCCCACCCTCCACATCTCATACAGCCTCCCCCCAACCTCCACATCTCATACAGCTGCATCCCACCCTCCACATCTCATACAGCCTCCCCCCACCCTCCACATCTCATACAGCCTCCCCCCACCCTCCACATCTCATACAGCTGCATCCCACCCTCCACATCTCATACAGCTGCCTCCCACCCTCCACATCTCATACAGCCTCCCCCCAACCTCCACATCTCATACAGCTGCATCCCACCCTCCACATCTCATACAGCCTCCCCCCACCCTCCACATCTCATACAGCTGCATCCCACCCTCCACATCTCATACAGCCTCCCCCCACCCTCCACATCTCATACAACCTCCCCCCACCCTCCACATCTCATACAGCTGCATCCCACCCTCCACATCTCATACAGCTGCATCCCACCCTCCACATCTCATACAGCTGCATCCCACCCTCCACATCTCATACAGCCGCCTCCACCCTCCACATCTCATACAGCTGCATCCCACCCTCCACATCTCATACAGCTGCATCCCACCCTCCACATCTCATACAGCTGCATCCCACCCTCCACATCTCATACAGCTGCATCCCACCCTCCACATCTCATACAGCTGCATCCCACCCTCCACATCTCATACAGCCTCCCCCCACCCTCCACATCTCATACAGCTGCATCCCACCCTCCACATCTCATACAGCCTCCCCCCAACCTCCACATCTCATACAGCTGCATCCCACCCTCCACATCTCATACAGCCTCCCCCCACCCTCCACATCTCATACAGCCTCCCCCCACCCTCCACATCTCATACAGCTGCATCCCACCCTCCACATCTCATACAGCCTCCCCCCAACCTCCACATCTCATACAGCTGCATCCCACCCTCCACATCTCATACAGCCTCCCCCCACCCTCCACATCTCATACAGCCTCCCCCCACCCTCCACATCTCATACAGCTGCATCCCACCCTCCACATCTCATACAGCTGCATCCCACCCTCCACATCTCATACAGCTGCATCCCACCCTCCACATCTCATACAGCCTCCCCCCACCCTCCACATCTCATACAGCTGCATCCCACCCTCCACATCTCATACAGCCGCCTCCCACCCTCCACATCTCATACAGCTGCCTCCCACCCTCCACATCTCATACAGCCTCCCCCCACCCTCCACATCTCATACAGCTGCCTCCCACCCTCCACATCTCATACAGCTGCATCCCACCCTCCACATCTCATACAGCCGCCTCCACCCTCCACATCTCATACAGCTGCATCCCACCCTCCACATCTCATACAGCTGCATCCCACCCTCCACATCTCATACAGCTGCATCCCACCCTCCACATCTCATACAGCTGCATCCCACCCTCCACATCTCATACAGCCTCCCCCCACCCTCCACATCTCATACAGCTGCATCCCACCCTCCACATCTCATACAGCCTCCCCCCAACCTCCACATCTCATACAGCTGCATCCCACCCTCCACATCTCATACAGCCTCCCCCCACCCTCCACATCTCATACAGCCTCCCCCCACCCTCCACATCTCATACAGCTGCATCCCACCCTCCACATCTCATACAGCTGCCTCCCACCCTCCACATCTCATACAGCCTCCCCCCAACCTCCACATCTCATACAGCTGCATCCCACCCTCCACATCTCATACAGCCTCCCCCCACCCTCCACATCTCATACAGCTGCATCCCACCCTCCACATCTCATACAGCCTCCCCCCACCCTCCACATCTCATACAACCTCCCCCCACCCTCCACATCTCATACAGCTGCATCCCACCCTCCACATCTCATACAGCCTCCCCCCAACCTCCACATCTCATACAGCTGCATCCCACCCTCCACATCTCATACAGCCTCCCCCCACCCTCCACATCTCATACAGCCTCCCCCCACCCTCCACATCTCATACAGCTGCATCCCACCCTCCACATCTCATACAGCCTCCCCCCAACCTCCACATCTCATACAGCTGCATCCCACCCTCCACATCTCATACAGCCTCCCCCCACCCTCCACATCTCATACAGCCTCCCCCCACCCTCCACATCTCATACAGCTGCATCCCACCCTCCACATCTCATACAGCTGCATCCCACCCTCCACATCTCATACAGCTGCATCCCACCCTCCACATCTCATACAGCCTCCCCCCACCCTCCACATCTCATACAGCTGCATCCCACCCTCCACATCTCATACAGCCGCCTCCCACCCTCCACATCTCATACAGCTGCCTCCCACCCTCCACATCTCATACAGCCTCCCCCCAACCTCCACATCTCATACAGCTGCATCCCACCCTCCACATCTCATACAGCCTCCCCCCACCCTCCACATCTCATACAGCCTCCCCCCACCCTCCACATCTCATACAGCTGCATCCCACCCTCCACATCTCATACAGCTGCATCCCACCCTCCACATCTCATACAGCTGCATCCCACCCTCCACATCTCATACAGCCTCCCCCCACCCTCCACATCTCATACAGCTGCATCCCACCCTCCACATCTCATACAGCCTCCCCCCACCCTCCACATCTCATACAGCCTCCCCCCACCCTCCACATCTCATACAGCTGCATCCCACCCTCCACATCTCATACAGCTGCATCCCACCCTCCACATCTCATACAGCTGCATCCCACCCTCCACATCTCATACAGCCTCCCCCCACCCTCCACATCTCATACAGCTGCATCCCACCCTCCACATCTCATACAGCCGCCTCCCACCCTCCACATCTCATACAGCTGCCTCCCACCCTCCACATCTCATACAGCCTCCCCCCACCCTCCACATCTCATACAGCTGCCTCCCACCCTCCACATCTCATACAGCTGCATCCCACCCTCCACATCTCATACAGCCGCCTCCACCCTCCACATCTCATACAGCTGCATCCCACCCTCCACATCTCATACAGCTGCATCCCACCCTCCACATCTCATACAGCTGCATCCCACCCTCCACATCTCATACAGCTGCATCCCACCCTCCACATCTCATACAGCCTCCCCCCACCCTCCACATCTCATACAGCTGCATCCCACCCTCCACATCTCATACAGTCTCCCCCCAACCTCCACATCTCATACAGCTGCATCCCACCCTCCACATCTCATACAGCCTCCCCCCACCCTCCACATCTCATACAGCCTCCCCCCACCCTCCACATCTCATACAGCTGCATCCCACCCTCCACATCTCATACAGCTGCCTCCCACCCTCCACATCTCATACAGCCTCCCCCCAACCTCCACATCTCATACAGCTGCATCCCACCCTCCACATCTCATACAGCCTCCCCCCACCCTCCACATCTCATACAGCTGCATCCCACCCTCCACATCTCATACAGCCTCCCCCCACCCTCCACATCTCATACAACCTCCCCCCACCCTCCACATCTCATACAGCTGCATCCCACCCTCCACATCTCATACAGCTGCATCCCACCCTCCACATCTCATACAGCTGCATCCCACCCTCCACATCTCATACAGCCGCCTCCACCCTCCACATCTCATACAGCTGCATCCCACCCTCCACATCTCATACAGCTGCATCCCACCCTCCACATCTCATACAGCTGCATCCCACCCTCCACATCTCATACAGCTGCATCCCACCCTCCACATCTCATACAGCTGCATCCCACCCTCCACATCTCATACAGCCTCCCCCCACCCTCCACATCTCATACAGCTGCATCCCACCCTCCACATCTCATACAGCCTCCCCCCAACCTCCACATCTCATACAGCTGCATCCCACCCTCCACATCTCATACAGCCTCCCCCCACCCTCCACATCTCATACAGCCTCCCCCCACCCTCCACATCTCATACAGCTGCATCCCACCCTCCACATCTCATACAGCTGCCTCCCACCCTCCACATCTCATACAGCCTCCCCCCAACCTCCACATCTCATACAGCTGCATACCACCCTCCACATCTCATACAGCCTCCCCCCACCCTCCACATCTCATACAGCTGCATCCCACCCTCCACATCTCATACAGCCTCCCCCCACCCTCCACATCTCATACAACCTCCCCCCACCCTCCACATCTCATACAGCTGCATCCCACCCTCCACATCTCATACAGCCACCTCCCACCCTCCACATCTCATACAGCTGCATCCCACCCTCCACATCTCATACAGCCTCCCCCCACCCTCCACATCTCATACAGCTGCATCCCACCCTCCACATCTCATACAGCCTCCCCCCACCCTCCACATCTCATACAACCTCCCCCCACCCTCCACATCTCATACAGCTGCATCCCACCCTCCACATCTCATACAGCCGCCTCCCACCCTCCACATCTCATACAGCCTCCCCCCACCCTCCACATCTCATACAGCTGCATCCCATCCTCCACATCTCATACAGCCTCCCCCCACCCTCCACATCTCATACAGCTGCATCCCACCCTCCACATCTCATACAGCCTCCCCCCACCCTCCACATCTCATACAGCTGCATCCCACCCTCCACATCTCATACAGCCGCCTCCCACCCTCCACATCTCATACAGCCTCCCCCCACCCTCCACATCTCATACAGCCTCCCCCCACCCTCCACATCTCATACAGCTGCATCCCACCCTTCACATCTCATACAGCTGCCTCCCACCCTCCACATCTCATACAGCCTCCCCCCACCCTCCACATCTCATACAGCTGCCTCCCACCCTCCACATCTCATACAGCCGCCTCCCACCCTCCACATCTCATACAGCCGCCTCCCACCCTCCACATCTCATACAGCTGCATCCCACCCTCCACATCTCACACAGCCTCCCCCCACCCTCCACATCTCATACAGCTGCATCCCACCCTCCACATCACATACAGCTGCATCCCACCCTCCACATCTCATACAGCCGCCTCCCACCATCCACATCTCATACAGTTGCATCCCACCCTCCACATCTCATACAGCTGCATCCCACCCTCCGCATCTCATACAGCTGCATCCCACCCTCCACATCTCATACAGCTGCATCCCACCCTCCACACCTCATACAGCCTCCCCCCACCCTCCACATCTCATACAGCTGCATCCCACCCTCCACATCTCATACAGCTGCCTCCACCCTCCACACCTCATACAGCTGCATCCCACCCTCCACATCACATACAGCAGCCTCCCACCCTCCGCATCTCATACAGCAGCCTCCCACCCTTCACATCTCATACAGCCGCCTCCCACCCTCCACATCACATACAGCAGCCTCCCACCCTTCACATCTCATACAGCCGCCTCCCACCCTCCACATCTCATACAGCAGCATCCCACCCTCCACATCTCATACATCCGCCTCCCACCCTCCACATCTCATACAGCCGCCTCCCACCCTCCACACCTCATACAGCCTCCCCCCACCCTCCACATCTCATACAGCTGCCTCCCACCCTCCACATCTCATACAGACTCCTTCCACCCTCCACATCTCATACAGCTGCATCCCACCCTCCACATCTCATACAGCCGCCTCCCACCCTCCACATCTCATACAGCCGCCTCCCACCCTTCACATCTCATACAGCCGCCTCCCACCCTCCACACCTCATACAGCCTCCCCCCACCCTCCACATCTCATACAGCTGCCTCTCACCCTCCACATCTCATACAGCTGCCTCCCACCCTCCACACCTCATACAGCCTACCCCCACCCTCCACATCTCATACAGCTGCCTCCCACCCTTCACATCTCATACAGCCATCTCCCACCCTCCACATCTCATACAGCAGCCTCCCACCCTCCACATCACATACAGCAGCATCCCACCCTCCACATCTCATACAGACGCCTCCCACCCTCCACATCTCATACAGCTGCATCCCACCCTCCACATCTCATACAGCCGCCTCCCACCCTCGCACCTCATACAGCTGCCTCCCACCCTCCACATCTCATACAGCCGCCTCCCACCCTTCACATCTCATACAGCTGCCTCCCACCCTCCACATCTCATACAGCTGCCTCCCACCCTCCACACCTCATACAGACGCCTCCCACCCTCCACATCTCATACAGCTGCATCCCACTCTCCACATTTCAGCCGCCTCGCACCCTCCGCACCTCATACAGCTGCCTCCCACCCTCCACATCTCATACAGCCGCCTCCCACCCTTCACATCTCATACAGCTGCCTCCCACCCTCCACACCTCATACAGCCACCTCCCACCCTTCAAAGCTCATACAGCTGCCTCCCCCCACTCTTCCCATCTCATACAGCCGCCTCCCACCCCCCCCACATCACATACAGCCACCTCCCACCCTCCACATCTCATGCAGCCGCCTCCCACCCTCCACATCACATACAGCAGCCTCCCACCCTTCACATCTCATACAGCCGCCTCCCACCCTTCACACCTCTTACAGCTGCCTCCCACCCTCCACATCTCATGCAGCCTCCCCCCACCCTCCACATCTCATACAGCTACCTCCCACCCTCCACATCACATACAGCCGCCTCCCACCCTCCACATCTCATACAGCCGCCTCCCACCCTTCACACCTCATACAGCCTCCCACCCTTCACATCTCATACAGCCGCCTCCCACCCTCCACATCTCATACAGCCGCCTCCCACCCTTCACATCTCATACAGCCGCCTCCCACCCTCCACATCTCATACAGCTGCCTCCCACCCTTCACATCTCATACAGCCGCCTCCCACCCTCCACATCTCATACAGCTGCCTCCCACCCTCCACATCTCATACAGCCGCCTCCCACCCTCCACATCTCATACAGCTGCATCCCACCCTCCACATCTCATACAGCTGCATCCCACCCTCCACATCTCATACAGCTGCCTCCCACCATCCACATCTCATACAGCCTCCCCCCACCCTCCACATCTCATACAGCTGCCTCCCACCCTCCACATCTCACATAGCCGCCTCCCACCCTCCACACCTCATACAGCTGCCTCCCACCCTCCACATCTCACATAGCCGCCTCCCACCCTCCACATCTCATACAGCCTCCCCCCACCCTCCACATCTCATACAGCTGCATCCCACCCTCCACATCTCATACAGCCGCCTCCCACCCTTCACATCTCATACAGCCTCCCCCCACCCTCCACATCTCATACAGCTGCATCCCATCCTCCACATCTCATACAGCCTCCCCCCACCCTCCACATCTCATACAGCTGCATCCCACCCTCCACATCTCATACAGCCTCCCCCCACCCTCCACATCTCATACAGCTGCATCCCACCCTCCACATCTCATACAGCCGCCTCCCACCCTCCACATCTCATACAGCCTCCCCCCACCCTCCACATCTCATACAGCCTCCCCCCACCCTCCACATCTCATACAGCTGCATCCCACCCTTCACATCTCATACAGCTGCCTCCCACCCTCCACATCTCATACAGCCTCCCCCCACCCTCCACATCTCATACAGCTGCCTCCCACCCTCCACATCTCATACAGCCGCCTCCCACCCTCCACATCTCATACAGCCGCCTCCCACCCTCCACATCTCATACAGCTGCATCCCACCCTCCACATCTCACACAGCCTCCCCCCACCCTCCACATCTCATACAGCTGCATCCCACCCTCCACATCACATACAGCTGCATCCCACCCTCCACATCTCATACAGCCGCCTCCCACCATCCACATCTCATACAGTTGCATCCCACCCTCCACATCTCATACAGCTGCATCCCACCCTCCGCATCTCATACAGCTGCATCCCACCCTCCACATCTCATACAGCTGCATCCCACCCTCCACACCTCATACAGCCTCCCCCCACCCTCCACATCTCATACAGCTGCATCCCACCCTCCACATCTCATACAGCTGCCTCCACCCTCCACACCTCATACAGCTGCATCCCACCCTCCACATCACATACAGCAGCCTCCCACCCTCCGCATCTCATACAGCAGCCTCCCACCCTTCACATCTCATACAGCCGCCTCCCACCCTCCACATCACATACAGCAGCCTCCCACCCTTCACATCTCATACAGCCGCCTCCCACCCTCCACATCTCATACAGCAGCATCCCACCCTCCACATCTCATACATCCGCCTCCCACCCTCCACATCTCATACAGCCGCCTCCCACCCTCCACACCTCATACAGCCTTCCCCCACCCTCCACATCTCATACAGCTGCCTCCCACCCTCCACATCTCATACAGACTCCTTCCACCCTCCACATCTCATACAGCTGCATCCCACCCTCCACATCTCATACAGCCGCCTCCCACCCTCCACATCTCATACAGCCGCCTCCCACCCTTCACATCTCATACAGCCGCCTCCCACCCTCCACACCTCATACAGCCTCCCCCCACCCTCCACATCTCATACAGCTGCCTCTCACCCTCCACATCTCATACAGCTGCCTCCCACCCTCCACACCTCATACAGCCTACCCCCACCCTCCACATCTCATACAGCTGCCTCCCACCCTTCACATCTCATACAGCCATCTCCCACCCTCCACATCTCATACAGCAGCCTCCCACCCTCCACATCACATACAGCAGCATCCCACCCTCCACATCTCATACAGACGCCTCCCACCCTCCACATCTCATACAGCTGCATCCCACCCTCCACATCTCATACAGCCGCCTCCCACCCTCGCACCTCATACAGCTGCCTCCCACCCTCCACATCTCATACAGCCGCCTCCCACCCTTCACATCTCATACAGCTGCCTCCCACCCTCCACATCTCATACAGCTGCCTCCCACCCTCCACACCTCATACAGACGCCTCCCACCCTCCACATCTCATACAGCTGCATCCCACTCTCCACATTTCAGCCGCCTCGCACCCTCCGCACCTCATACAGCTGCCTCCCACCCTCCACATCTCATACAGCCGCCTCCCACCCTTCACATCTCATACAGCTGCCTCCCACCCTCCACACCTCATACAGCCACCTCCCACCCTTCAAAGCTCATACAGCTGCCTCCCCCCACTCTTCCCATCTCATACAGCCGCCTCCCACCCCCCCCACATCACATACAGCCACCTCCCACCCTCCACATCTCATGCAGCCGCCTCCCACCCTCCACATCACATACAGCAGCCTCCCACCCTTCACATCTCATACAGCCGCCTCCCACCCTTCACACCTCTTACAGCTGCCTCCCACCCTCCACATCTCATGCAGCCTCCCCCCACCCTCCACATCTCATACAGCTACCTCCCACCCTCCGCATCACATACAGCCGCCTCCCACCCTCCACATCTCATACAGCCGCCTCCCACCCTTCACACCTCATACAGCCTCCCACCCTTCACATCTCATACAGCCGCCTCCCACCCTCCACATCTCATACAGCCGCCTCCCACCCTTCACATCTCATACAGCCGCCTCCCACCCTCCACATCTCATACAGCTGCCTCCCACCCTTCACATCTCATACAGCCGCCTCCCACCCTCCACATCTCATACAGCTGCCTCCCACCCTCCACATCTCATACAGCCGCCTCCCACCCTCCACATCTCATACAGCTGCATCCCACCCTCCACATCTCATACAGCTGCATCCCACCCTCCACATCTCATACAGCTGCCTCCCACCATCCACATCTCATACAGCCTCCCCCCACCCTCCACATCTCATACAGCTGCCTCCCACCCTCCACATCTCATACAGCCGCCTCCCACCCTCCACATCTCATACAGCTGCCTCCCACCCTCCACATCTCATACAGCCGCCTCCCACCATCCACATCTCATACAGCCGCCTCCCACCCTCTACATCTCATACAGCTGCCTCCCACCCTCCACATCTCATACAGCTGCATCCCACCCTCCACATCTCATACAGCTGCCTCCCACCATCCACATCTCATACAGCCTCCCCCCACCCTCCACATCTCATACAGCCGCCTCCCACCCTCCACATCTCATACAGCTGCCTCCCACCCTCCACATCTCATACAGCTGCCTCCCACCCTCCACATCTCATGCAGCTGCCTCCCACCCTCCACATCTCATACAGCTGCATCCCACCCTCCACATCACATACAGCTGCATCCCACCCTCCACATCACATACAGCTGCCTCCCACCCTCCACATCTCATACAGCTGCATCCCACCCTCCACTTCTCATACAGCTGCATCCCACCCTCCACATCACATACAGCTGCATCCCACCCTCCACATCTCATACAGCTGCCGCCCACCCTCCACACCTCATACAGCTGCCTCCCACCCTCCACATCACATACAGCTGCATCCCACCCTCCACATCTCATACAGCTGCCTCCCACCCTCCACTTCTCATACAGCTGCATCCCACCATCCACATCTCATACAGCCACCTCCCACCCTCCACATCTCATACAGCTGCCTCCCACCCTCCACATCTCATACAGCTGCCTCCCACCCTCCACATCTCATACAGCTGCATCCCACCCTCCACATCTCATACAGCTGCCTCCCACCCTCCACATCTCATACAGCTGCATCCCACCCTCCACTTCTCATACAGCTGCCTCCCACCCTCCACATCACATACATCCGCCTCCCACCCTCCACATCTCATACAGCCGCCTCCCACCCTCCACATCTCATACAGCCGCCTCCCACCCTCCACATCTCATACAGCTGCCTCCCACCCTCCACACCTCATACAGCTGCCTCCCACCCTCCACATCTCATACAGCCTCCCCCACCCTCCACATCTCATACAGCTGCCTCCCACCCTCCACATCTCATACAGCTGCATCCCACCCTCCACATCTCATACAGCTGCATCCCACCCTCCACATCTCATACAGCCGCCTCCCACCCTCCACATCTCATACAGCTGCCTCCCACCCTCCACATCTCATACAGCCGCCTCCCACCCTCCACACCTCATACAGCTGCCTCCCACCCTCCACATGTCATACAGCTGCATCCCACCCTCCACATCTCATACAGCTGCATCCCACCCTCCACATCTCATACAGCTGCCTCCCACCCTCCACATCTCATACAGCTGCCTCCCACCCTCCACATCTCATACAGCTGCCTCCCACACCTCATACAACTGCATCCCACCCTCCACATCTCATACAGCTGCATCCCATCCTCCACATCTCATACAGCTGCCTCCCACCCTCCACATCTCATACAGCTGCATCCCATCCTCCACATCTCATACAGCTGCCTCCCACCCTCCACATCACATACATCCGCCTCCCACCCTCCACATCTCATACAGCTGCATCCCACCCTCCACTTCTCATACAGCTGCCTCCCACCCTCCACATCACATACATCCGCCTCCACCCTCCACATCTCATACAGCCGCCTCCCACCCTCCACATCTCATACAGCCGCCTCCCACCCTCCACATCTCATACAGCCGCCTCCCACCCTCCACATCTCATACAGCTGCCTCCCACCCTCCACACCTCATACAGCTGCCTCCCACCCTCCACATCTCATACAGCCTCCCCCCACCCTCCACATCTCATACAGCTGCCTCCCACCCTCCACTTCTCATACAGCTGCATCCCACCCTCCACATCTCATACAGCCGCCTCCCACCCTCCACATCTCATACAGCTGTATCCCACCCTCCACTTCTCATACCGCTGCATCCCACCCTCCACATCTCATACAGCTGCCTCCCACCCTCCACATCTCATACAGCCGCCTCCCACCCTCCACATCTCATACAGCTGCCTCCCACCCTCCACATCTCATACAGCCGCCTCCCACCCTCCACATCTCATACAGCTGCATCCCACCCTCCACATCTCATACAGCTGCCTCCCACCATCCACATCTCATACAGCCTCCCCCCACCCTCCACATCTCATACAGCTGCATCCCACCCTCCACATCTCATACAGCCGCCTCCCACCCTCCACTTCTCATACAGCTGCATCCCTCCCTCCACATCTCATACAGCCGCCTCCCACCCTCCACATCTCATACAGCTGCCTCCCACCCTCCACATCTCATACAGCCGCCTCCCACCCTCCACATCACATACAGCTGCCTCCCACCCTCCACATCTCATACAGCCGCCTCTCACCCTCCACACCTCATACAGCCGCCTCCCAGCCTCTACATCTCATACAGCTGCCTCCCACTCTCCACTTCTCATACAGCTGCCTCCCACCCTCCACATCTCATACAGCTGCATCCCACCCTCCACTTCTCATACAGCTGCCTCCCACCCTCCACATCTCATACAGCTGCCTCCCACCCTCCACATCTCATACAGCTGCCTCCCACCATCCACATCTGATACAGCTGCATCCCACCCTCCACATCTCATACAGCTGCATCCCACCCTCCACATCTCATACAGCTGCATCCCACCCTCCACATCTCATACAGCTGCATCCCACCCTCCACTTCTCATACAGCTGCATCCCACCCTCCACATCTCATACAGCTGCATCCCACCCTCCACATCTCATACAGCTGCCGCCCACCCTCCACACCTCATACAGCTGCCTCCCACCCTCCACATCTCATACAGCTGCATCCCATCCTCCACTTCTCATACAGCTGCCTCCCACCCTCCACTTCTCATACAGCTGCCTCCCACCCTCCACATCACATACATCCGCCTCCCACCCTCCACATCTCATACAGCTGCACCCCACCTTCCACTTCTCATACAGCTGCCTCCCACCCTCCACTTCTCATACAGCTGCCTCCCACCCTCCACATCACATACATCTGCCTCCCACCCTCCATATCTCATACAGCTGCATCCCACCCTCCACTTCTCATACAGCTGCCTCCCACCCTCCACATCACATACATCCGCCTCCCACCCTCCACATCTCATACAGCCGCCTCCCACCCTCCACATCTCATACAGCCGCCTCCCACCCTCCACATCTCATACAGCTGCCTCCCACCCTCCACACCTCATACAGCTGCCTCCCACCCTCCACATCTCATACAGCCTCCCCCACCCTCCACATCTCATACAGCTGCCTCCCACCCTCCACATCTCATACAGCTGCATCCCACCCTCCACATCTCATACAGCTGCATCCCACCCTCCACATCTCATACAGCCGCCTCCCACCCTCCACATCTCATACAGCTGCCTCCCACCCTCCACATCTCATACAGCCACCTCCCACCCTCCACACCTCATACAGCTGCCTCCCACCCTCCACATCTCATACAGCTGCATCCCACCCTCCACATCTCATACAGCTGCATCCCACCCTCCACATCTCATACAGCTGCCTCCCACCCTCCACATCTCATACAGCTGCCTCCCACCCTCCACATCTCATACAGCTGCCTCCCACACCTCATACAACTGCATCCCACCCTCCACATCTCATACAGCTGCATCCCATCCTCCACATCTCATACAGCTGCCTCCCACTCTCCACATCTCATACAGCTGCATCCCATCCTCCACATCTCATACAGCTGCCTCCCACCCTCCACATCACATACATCCGCCTCCCACCCTCCACATCTCATACAGCTGCATCCCACCCTCCACTTCTCATACAGCTGCCTCCCACCCTCCACATCACATACATCCGCCTCCACCCTCCACATCTCATACAGCCGCCTCCCACCCTCCACATCTCATACAGCCGCCTCCCACCCTCCACATCTCATAGAGCCGCCTCCCACCCTCCACATCTCATACAGCTGCCTCCCACCCTCCACACCTCATACAGCTGCCTCCCACCCTCCACATCTCATACAGCCTCCCCCCACCCTCCACATCTCATACAGCTGCCTCCCACCCTCCACTTCTCATACAGCTGCATCCCACCCTCCACATCTCATACAGCCGCCTCCCACCCTCCACATCTCATACAGCTGCATCCCACCCTCCACTTCTCATACCGCTGCATCCCACCCTCCACATCTCATACAGCTGCCTCCCACCCTCCACATCTCATACAGCCGCCTCCCACCCTCCACATCTCATACAGCTGCCTCCCACCCTCCACATCTCATACAGCCGCCTCCCACCCTCCACATCTCATACAGCTGCATCCCACCCTCCACATCTCATACAGCTGCCTCCCACCATCCACATCTCATACAGCCTCCCCCCACCCTCCACATCTCATACAGCTGCATCCCACCCTCCACATCTCATACAGCCGCCTCCCACCCTCCACTTCTCATACAGCTGCATCCCTCCCTCCACATCTCATACAGCCGCCTCCCACCCTCCACATCTCATACAGCTGCCTCCCACCCTCCACATCTCATACAGCCGCCTCCCACCCTCCACATCACATACAGCTGCCTCCCACCCTCCACATCTCATACAGCCGCCTCTCACCCTCCACACCTCATACAGCCGCCTCCCAGCCTCTACATCTCATACAGCTGCCTCCCACTCTCCACTTCTCATACAGCTGCCTCCCACCCTCCACATCTCATACAGCTGCATCCCACCCTCCACTTCTCATACAGCTGCCTCCCACCCTCCACATCTCATACAGCTGCCTCCCACCCTCCACATCTCATACAGCTGCCTCCCACCATCCACATCTGATACAGCTGCATCCCACCCTCCACATCTCATACAGCTGCATCCCACCCTCCACATCTCATACAGCTGCATCCCACCCTCCACATCTCATACAGCTGCATCCCACCCTCCACTTCTCATACAGCTGCATCCCACCCTCCACATCTCATACAGCTGCCGCCCACCCTCCACACCTCATACAGCTGCCTCCCACCCTCCACATCTCATACAGCTGCCTCCCACCCTCCACATCTCATACAGCCGCCTCTCACCCTCCACACCTCATACAGCCGCCTCCACCCTCCACATCTCATACAGCTGCCTCCCACCCTCCACACCTCATACAGCTGCATCCCACCCTCCACTTCTCATACAGCTGCATCCCACCCTCCACATCTCATACAGCTGCATCCCACCCTCCACATCTCATACAGCTGCATCCCACCCTCCACTTCTCATACAGCTGCATCCCACCCTCCACATCTCATACAGCTGCATCCCACCCTCCACATCTCATACAGCTGCCGCCCACCCTCCACACCTCATACAGCTGCCTCCCCCCCTCCACATCTCATACAGCTGCATCCCATCCTCCACTTCTCATACAGCTGCATCCCACCCTCCACATCTCATACAGCTGCCTCCCACCCTCCACATCTCATACAGCCGCCTCCCACCCTCCACATCTGATACAGCTGCCTCCCACCCTCCACATCTCATTCAGCTGCATCCCACCCTCCACATCTCATACAGCTGCCTCCCACCATCCACATCTCATACAGCCTCCCCCCACCCTCCACATCTCATACAGCTGCATCCCACCCTCCACATCTCATACAGCCGCCTCCCACCCTCCACATCTCATACAGCTGCATCCCACCCTCCACTTCTCATACAGCTGCATCCCACCCTCCACATCTCATACAGCCGCCTCCCACCCTCCACATCTCATACAGCTGCATCCCACCCTCCACTTCTCATACCGCTGCATCCCACCCTCCACATCTCATACAGCTGCCTCCCACCCTCCACATCTCATACAGCCGCCTCCCACCCTCCACATCTCATACAGCTGCCTCCCACCCTCCACATCTCATACAGCCGCCTCCCACCCTCCACATCTCATACAGCTGCATCCCACCCTCCACATCTCATACAGCTGCATCCCACCCTCCACATCTCATACAGCTGCATCCCACCCTCCACATCTCATACAGCTGCCTCCCACCCTCCACATCTCATACAGCTGCCTCCCACCCTCCACATCTCATACAGCTGCCTCCCACACCTCATACAACTGCATCCCACCCTCCACATCTCATACAGCTGCCGCCCACCCTCCACACCTCATACAGCTGCCTCCCACCCTCCACATCTCATACAGCCGCCTCCCACCCTCCACATCTCATACAGCTGCCTCCCACCCTCCACATCTCATACAGCCGCCTCTCACCCTCCACATCTCATACAGCTGCCTCCCACCCTTCACATCTCATACAGCTGCATCCCACCCTCCACATCTCATACAGCTGCATCCCACCCTCCACATCTCATACAGCTGCATCCCACCCTCCACATCTCATACAGCTGCATCCCACCCTCCACTTCTCATACAGCTGCATCCCACCCTCCACATCTCATACAGCTGCATCCCACCCTCCACATCTCATACAGCTGCCGCCCACCCTCCACACCTCATACAGCTGCCTCCCACCCTCCACATCTCATACAGCTGCCTCCCACCCTCCACATCTCATACAGCCGCCTCCCACCCTCCACATCTCATACAGCTGCCTCCCACCCTCCACATCTCATACAGCCGCCTCTCACCCTCCACATCTCATACAGCTGCCTCCCACCCTTCACATCTCATACAGCTGCATCCCACCCTCCACATCTCATACAGCTGCATCCCACCCTCCACATCTCATACAGCTGCATCCCACCCTCCACTTCTCATACAGCTGCATCCCACCCTCCACATCTCATACAGCTGCATCCCACCCTCCACATCTCATACAGCTGCCGCCCACCCTCCACACCTCATACAGCTGCCTCCCACCCTCCACATCTCATACAGCTGCATCCCATCCTCCACTTCTCATACAGCTGCCTCCCACCCTCCACTTCTCATACAGCTGCCTCCCACCCTCCACATCACATACATCCGCCTCCCACCCTCCACATCTCATACAGCTGCACCCCACCTTCCACTTCTCATACAGCTGCCTCCCACCCTCCACTTCTCATACAGCTGCCTCCCACCCTCCACATCACATACATCCGCCTCCCACCCTCCACACCTCATACAGCTGCATCCCACCCTCCACATCTCATACAGCTGCATCCCACCCTCCACATCTCATACAGCTGCATCCCACCCTCCACTTCTCATACAGCTGCATCCCACCCTCCACATCTCATACAGCTGCATCCCACCCTCCACATCTCATACAGCTGCCGCCCACCCTCCACACCTCATACAGCTGCCTCCCACCCTCCACATCTCATACAGCTGCATCCCATCCTCCACTTCTCATACAGCTGCCTCCCACCCTCCACTTCTCATACAGCTGCCTCCCACCCTCCACATCACATACATCCGCCTCCCACCCTCCACATCTCATACAGCTGCACCCCACCTTCCACTTCTCATACAGCTGCCTCCCACCCTCCACTTCTCATACAGCTGCCTCCCACCCTCCACATCACATACATCCGCCTCCCACCCTCCATATCTCATACAGCTGCATCCCACCCTCCACTTCTCATACAGCTGCCTCCCACCCTCCACATCACATACATCCGCCTCCCACCCTCCACATCTCATACAGCCGCCTCCCACCCTCCACATCTCATACAGCCGCCTCCCACCCTCCACATCTCATACAGCTGCCTCCCACCCTCCACACCTCATACAGCTGCCTCCCACCCTCCACATCTCATACAGCCTCCCCCACCCTCCACATCTCATACAGCTGCCTCCCACCCTCCACATCTCATACAGCTGCATCCCACCCTCCACATCTCATACAGCTGCATCCCACCCTCCACATCTCATACAGCCGCCTCCCACCCTCCACATCTCATACAGCTGCCTCCCACCCTCCACATCTCATACAGCCACCTCCCACCCTCCACACCTCATACAGCTGCCTCCCACCCTCCACATCTCATACAGCTGCATCCCACCCTCCACATCTCATACAGCTGCATCCCACCCTCCACATCTCATACAGCTGCCTCCCACCCTCCACATCTCATACAGCTGCCTCCCACCCTCCACATCTCATACAGCTGCCTCCCACACCTCATACAACTGCATCCCACCCTCCACATCTCATACAGCTGCATCCCATCCTCCACATCTCATACAGCTGCCTCCCACCCTCCACATCTCATACAGCTGCATCCCATCCTCCACATCTCATACAGCTGCCTCCCACCCTCCACATCACATACATCCGCCTCCCACCCTCCACATCTCATACAGCTGCATCCCACCCTCCACTTCTCATACAGCTGCCTCCCACCCTCCACATCACATACATCCGCCTCCACCCTCCACATCTCATACAGCCGCCTCCCACCCTCCACATCTCATACAGCCGCCTCCCACCCTCCACATCTCATACAGCCGCCTCCCACCCTCCACATCTCATACAGCTGCCTCCCACCCTCCACACCTCATACAGCTGCCTCCCACCCTCCACATCTCATACAGCCTCCCCCCACCCTCCACATCTCATACAGCTGCCTCCCACCCTCCACTTCTCATACAGCTGCATCCCACCCTCCACATCTCATACAGCCGCCTCCCACCCTCCACATCTCATACAGCTGCATCCCACCCTCCACTTCTCATACCGCTGCATCCCACCCTCCACATCTCATACAGCTGCCTCCCACCCTCCACATCTCATACAGCCGCCTCCCACCCTCCACATCTCATACAGCTGCCTCCCACCCTCCACATCTCATACAGCCGCCTCCCACCCTCCACATCTCATACAGCTGCATCCCACCCTCCACATCTCATACAGCTGCCTCCCACCATCCACATCTCATACAGCCTCCCCCCACCCTCCACATCTCATACAGCTGCATCCCACCCTCCACATCTCATACAGCCGCCTCCCACCCTCCACTTCTCATACAGCTGCATCCCTCCCTCCACATCTCATACAGCCGCCTCCCACCCTCCACATCTCAAACAGCTGCCTCCCACCCTCCACATCTCATACAGCCGCCTCCCACCCTCCACATCACATACAGCTGCCTCCCACCCTCCACATCTCATACAGCCGCCTCTCACCCTCCACACCTCATACAGCCGCCTCCCAGCCTCTACATCTCATACAGCTGCCTCCCACTCTCCACTTCTCATACAGCTGCCTCCCACCCTCCACATCTCATACAGCTGCATCCCACCCTCCACTTCTCATACAGCTGCCTCCCACCCTCCACATCTCATACAGCTGCCTCCCACCCTCCACATCTCATACAGCTGCCTCCCACCATCCACATCTGATACAGCTGCATCCCACCCTCCACATCTCATACAGCTGCATCCCACCCTCCACATCTCATACAGCCGCCTCCCACCCTCCACATCTCCTACAGCTGCCTCCCACCCTCCACACCTCATACAGCTGCCTCCCACCCTCCACATCTCATACAGCCTCCCCCCACCCTCCACATCTCATACAGCTGCCTCCCACCCTCCACATCTCATACAGCTGCATCCCACCCTCCACATCTCATACAGCCGCCTCCCACCCTCCACATCTCATACAGCTGCCTCCCACCCTCCACATCTCATACAGCCGCCTCCCACCCTCCACACCTCATACAGCTGCCTCCCACCCTCCACATCTCATACAGCTGCATCCCACCCTCCACATCTCATACAGCTGCATCCCACCCTCCACATCTCATACAGCTGCCTCCCACCCTCCACATCTCATACAGCTGCCTCCCACCCTCCACATCTCATACAGCTGCCTCCCACACCTCATACAACTGCATCCCACCCTCCACATCTCATACAGCTGCCGCCCACCCTCCACACCTCATACAGCTGCCTCCCACCCTCCACATCTCATACAGCCGCCTCCCACCCTCCACATCTCATACAGCTGCCTCCCACCCTCCACATCTCATACAGCCGCCTCTCACCCTCCACACCTCATACAGCCGCCTCCACCCTCCACATCTCATACAGCTGCCTCCCACCCTCCACACCTCATACAGCTGCATCCCACCCTCCACATCTCATACAGCTGCATCCCACCCTCCACATCTCATACAGCTGCATCCCACCCTCCACTTCTCATACAGCTGCATCCCACCCTCCACATCTCATACAGCTGCATCCCACCCTCCACATCTCATACAGCTGCCGCCCACCCTCCACACCTCATACAGCTGCCTCCCACCCTCAACATCTCATACAGCTGCATCCCATCCTCCACTTCTCATACAGCTGCCTCCCACCCTCCACTTCTCATACAGCTGCCTCACACCCTCCACATCACATACATCCGCCTCCCACCCTCCACATCTCATACAGCTGCACCCCACCCTTCACTTCTCATACAGCTGCCTCCCACCCTCCACATCACATACATCCGCCTCCCACCCTCCATATCTCATACAGCTGCATCCCACCCTCCACTTCTCATACAGCTGCCTCCCACCCTCCACATCACATACATCCGCCTCCCACCCTCCACATCTCATACAGCCGCCTCCCACCCTCCACATCTCATACAGCCGCCTCCCACCCTCCACATCTCATACAGCTGCCTCCCACCCTCCACACCTCATACAGCTGCCTCCCACCCTCCACATCTCATACAGCCTCCCCCACCCTCCACATCTCATACAGCTGCCTCCCACCCTCCACATCTCATACAGCTGCATCCCACCCTCCACATCTCATACAGCTGCATCCCACCCTCCACATCTCATACAGCCGCCTCCCACCCTCCACACCTCATACAGCTGCCTCCCACCCTCCACATCTCATACAGCCACCTCCCACCCTCCACACCTCATACAGCTGCCTCCCACCCTCCACATCTCATACAGCTGCATCCCACCCTCCACATCTCATACAGCTGCATCCCACCCTCCACATCTCATACAGCTGCCTCCCACCCTCCACATCTCATACAGCTGCCTCCCACCCTCCACATCTCATACAGCTGCCTCCCACACCTCATACAACTGCATCCCACCCTCCACATCTCATACAGCTGCATCCCATCCTCCACATCTCATACAGCTGCCTCCCACCCTCCACATCTCATACAGCTGCATCCCATCCTCCACATCTCATACAGCTGCCTCCCACCCTCCACATCACATACATCCGCCTCCCACCCTCCACATCTCATACAGCTGCATCCCACCTTCCACTTCTCATACAGCTGCCTCCCACCCTCCACATCACATACATCCGCCTCCCACCCTCCACATCTCATACAGCCGCCTCCCACCCTCCACATCTCATACAGCCGCCTCCCACCCTCCACATCTCATACAGCTGCCTCCCACCCTCCACACCTCATACAGCTGCCTCCCACCCTCCACATCTCATACAGCCTCCCCCCACCCTCCACATCTCATACAGCTGCCTCCCACCCTCCACATCTCATACAGCTGCCTCCCACCCTCCACATCTCATACAGCTGCATCCCACCCTCCACATCTCATACAGCTGCATCCCACCCTCCACATCTCATACAGCCGCCTCCCACCCTCCACATCTCATACAGCTGCCTCCCACCCTCCACATCTTATACAGCCACCTCCCACCCTCCACACCTCATACAGCTGCCTCCCACCCTCCACATCTCATACAGCTGCATCCCACCCTCCACATCTCATACAGCTGCATCCCACCCTCCACATCTCATACAGCTGCCTCCCACCCTCCACATCTCATACAGCTGCCTCCCACACCTCATACAACTGCATCCCACCCTCCACACCTCATACAACTGCATCCCACCCTCCACATCTCATACAGCTGCATCCCATCCTCCACATCTCATACAGCTGCCTCCCACCCTCCACATCTCATACAGTTGCATCCCATCCTCCACATCTCATACAGCTGCATCCCACCCTCCACATCTCATACAGCTGCCTCCCACCCTCCACATCTCATACAGCCGCCTCCCACCCTCCACATCTCATACAGCTGCCTCCCACCCTCCACATCTCATACAGCCGCCTCCCACCCTCCACACTTCATACAGCTGCCTCCCACCCTCCACATCTCATACAGCTGCCTCCCACCCTCCACATCTCATACAGCCGCCTCCCACCCTCCACATCTCATACAGCTGCCTCCCACCCTCCACATCTCATACAGCCGCCTCCCACCCTCCACATCTCATACAGCTGCCTCCCACCCTCCACATCTCATACAGCCGCCTCCCACCCTCCACATCTCATACAGCTGCCTCCCACCATCCACATCTCATACAGCTGCCTCCATATCTCATACAGCCTCCCCCCACCCTCCACATCTCATACAGCTGCCTCCACCCTCCACATCTCATACAGCTGCCTCCCACCCTCCACATCTCATACAGCTGCCTCCCACCCTCCACATCTCATACAGCTGCCTCCCACCCTCCACATCTCATACAGCTGCCTCCCACCCTCCACATCTCATACAGCCGCCTCCCACCCTCCACATCTCATAAAGCTGCCTCCCACCCTCCACATCACATACAGCCGCCTCCACCCTCCACATCTCATACAGCTGCCTCCCACCCTCCACATCTCATACAGCCGCATCCCACCCTCCACATCTCATACAGCTGCCTCCCACCCTCCACATCACATACAGCCGCCTCCACCCTCCACATCTCATACAGCTGCCTCCCACACCTCATACAGCCGCCTCCCACCCTCCACATCTCATACAGCTGCATCCCACCCTCCACATCTCATACAGCTGCATCCCACCCTCCACATCTCATACAGCCGCCTCCACCCTCCACATCTCATACAGCTGCATCCCACCCTCCACATCTCATACAGCTGCCTCCCACCCTCCACATCTCATACAGCTGCATCCCACCCTCCACATCTCATACAGCTGCATCCCACCCTCCACATCTCATACAGCCGCCTCCACCCTCCACATCTCATACAGCTGCATCCCACCCTCCACATCTCATACAGCTGCCTCCCACCCTCCACATCTCATACAGCTGTGACGCGCCCCTGGGCCTACTTGGTGTAGCGTTGCGCACGCGGGGACTACCCGGAGCCGGGCCTGTTGGGTGTAGTAGTCTCGTGGCGGTGACCCGGTCCGTGCCCAGGGAGTCAAACTGTGTGGCTGAGTATTAGCAGTAGATGTTGGACGACTACGCCACCCGTTGAATGCAGCTATGGAGCTGCCGCTGCAGGGCAGACCGCTGAGGCCGGTGGTACGATTGTGCAGCGTAGATGGTATAACCCCCAACGGGAGGGGTATGGCCTCAGGGCAGCCGACGTGGATGATGGGGGTAGCAGGAACCACTCAGAGACGATGCGGTGTAGTTCAGGGTCTTTACTGGTAATCAAGATAGACCCTCCCGGAGTACTGGCTAGCGATCGGGGCCTGGTCAGTCTTTGAGCAGATGGGATCTCCCCTGGCCAGGCGGAGTTGTAGGCCTCCCCAACTAATTGTACTCTTCTGGCTACCTTGCTAGAGGCGGGTAAAAGTAGCCCACATCCCTGAGTGTACCGTGTGGTGCTCACCCGTATGGCCGGTGACTCGGGGCCTTCTGGTAGCTTCCGCTCCACGACGGCTGTGCTGGTCCCTTGCGTGTGACCGTGCCTTCGGGTTTCTTGGCCAGAGGACCTGAAATCCCTTGCCGGTCGGTTTCTGCTGCTGGGTAAGGATTCGCCCCCGCAGCCTCGGACTCCGGGTCCGGTGATAATTCTTCAATCAGGGCGAGCTCTACAGCTGCCAGCCCCTGATTCCTTTTAGCACGACTTCCCCAGAGCTCCTGATCTCTCTTTCCTATAGCTGCTTCTCCTCTTCTCTCTGTACTCTTTCTCTCTAACCCTGCCTCAGCCCCAGCTTTATATAGGGGAAGTTCTTCCCCTCCCAGGACTGGGCAGGAGGTGTGGCATGCATAGGATGTCTGACCAGGAAACCTCCCACCTGCTCTCAGACATAATATTGCTATTACTGTGGAAACCAGACCCCTGGGGTGCCACATTCCCCCCTAGTGAATTTTAGTACTCCGGGACTAAACATATTTTTGTAACATAACAAATTACAAACAGAAACAACGCAATAAAGAAAAACACATTAAGATGGTCACGGCATGTCCGCAACCGGGTGCAGTCTTTGAAGAAAACAAAGGTGTCCATTTCACCATGAGTCCGGGAGCCGTAACCAGGTAGGGGTCTGTCCTACCCCGAGTCCTTAACAGTCTTAGTCCTTTCCTGGGTTACGCTCCAACATATGTACAAAGGATTCCGGATAATCCCTAAACGACACCTATAAAATAACTAAAAATACACAATTATTTACAAGTAACAATAAACAGGTAAACATTAATAAAATAGCTTAAACATTTAGATCCTCCACCGTATGGGCAACTGGCCTCTAGTGACCCTAGTGGACCTACGGAGCTGGCTGACTGGTCCTGAGCTACAGGGTATAGGAGCTGTCAAGGGTAAACTGGGCAGCCGTCTACGGACTCTTTGGCTCACTAGAGGTATGGCAGGCTCACTATAAGCAGAGGGTTGATTCTCCTGGTCTGCTTGTGTGGGGTCTTCTGCCTCCTGGACCGGCTGCTCTTCCAGCTCTACCTGTGTCTCCGTAGGCACTTGGGATGCTGGTTGGAGGAACGTGAGGACGGGTACCACAACAGCACCATTGACTTGAGTCCAAGACCGAGGGAAGTCTCCGAGCACAGTACTAACCATATCTTCCCTTTCCTCTACGGGTCGAGGGTCTTCTTGTTCCTCTTCAGGGTTCCGTAGCTGTTCGGGACACTTCTTCAGGTGATCCCGGGATACAATGGCTGTGGTTTCCCCTCCGTCTTTACTGATTGTACAGATCTTTGGGTTGTCGTGGCTTGAGGGCAGTACGGTGTACGGGTCCTTCTCCCACTGGTCGTCCAACTTGTGGAGCCGTCTTTTCCTCTTCAAGACCTGCTCTCCGGGCACCAGGGGAACAGCGGGAGCATACTGGTTGTAAGTTTTCTCTTGCCTTTCCCTAGCTTGACAGAGACTTCGCTCCACGCTCTCCTGTACTTTCCGGTACTGCTGCTGCCTCTCTGTGTCCCAGTCTGCTTCTGGTGAAGTGTCCTCGGGTGTCAGGACTCCCATCTCCAGATCAACAGGAAGCTTACCAGGTCTTGCCCTCATTAGGTAAGCCGGGGTACAGTTGATGGAACCTACAGGGATGTGGTTGTATAGGTCCACCAGGTCGGGCAGCTTTTCAGGCCACAGACTACGTTCTTCCAGGGGCAATGTTTTCAGAAGATCTATCACCACCTGGTTCATTTTCTCACAAAGTCCATTAGTTTGCGGGTGATAGGGTGTTGTTCTTATCTTCCGGCAGCCATACAGGGTGCAGAACTCCTGGAAGACTTCCGCTTCAAAGGCAGGCCCCTGGTCCGTCAGCACCTGCTCCGGGTATCCATGCGGACGGCAGAAGTGCTGCTGGAAGGCTCTAGCTGCTGTGTGAGCCGTTAAGTCCTTGACGGGGACGACAACCAAGAACCGGGAGTAGTGATCCACGATGGTTAACGCGTAGACGTAGCCACTTCTGCTTGGGGCCAGTTTTACATGATCCAAGGCTACCAGTTCCAACGGCTGTCTGGTGATGATGGACTGCAGGGGAGTCTTCTGGCTGGCACGGTCCCTCCTTCTTAGGTTGCATGGGCCACAGTCTCTGCACCACCTCTCGATGGTTCCTCTCATGCCTACCCAATGGAACCGCCCGCGCAGCAGGAACTCCAGCTTCTTCCATCCGAAGTGCCCAGCTCCGTCGTGGTATGCCTCCATCACCATAGCTGCGTCTCTTCTTGGCACCACTACTTGCCAGATTAGTTCATGCGTCCGGGAGTTAACCATTCTGCGGCACAACTTCCCCTTGTAAAGGAACAGTCGACTCTTCTCAGCCCACAGTTGCTTGGCTTCCTCCGGAGCGTCTGGGTCAAGCCGTGCATCTGGCCGAGTCAGCATCTCCTTTACCAGACGGACGGCAGGGTCACTGTCTTGCGTCTCCACCCAGTTGTAATGAGGTAATGGGTTGAACGTAGCGGATTGCTTACTCCTTACACGGTGGGAATACTGGATAGTCCCATGACGGTGGAACGCGGGGAGTTCAACTTCTTCCAATCCCTCTGAATCTTCCCCTACGTCCGGTAGGTTTGGCATCCTGGACAGGGCGTCCGCGTTGGTATTGGAGCGTCCTGCCCGGTATTTGATTGTAAACTCATAGTTGGACAAGCGGGCCATCCACCTCTGCTCTAGGGCACCGAGTCTTGCAGTGTCCAGGTGTGTCAACGGGTTGTTATCCGTGTACACGGTGAACCGGGAAGCAGCGAGGTAGTGCTTAAAGCGTTCGGTGACTGCCCACACCACTGCCAGGAACTCTAGCTTAAATGAGCTGTAATTCTCAGGGTTTCTTTCGGTGGGTCGCAGTTTTCGGCTGGCGTAAGCAATTACCCGTTCCTTCCCCTGCTGGATCTGGGACAGTACGGCTCCTAGCCCGATGTTACTGGCGTCGGTGTAGAGGATAAAGAGCTGGCTATAATCAGGGTACGCCAGGATTTCATCCCCCGTGAGGGCCATCTTCAGCTGGCGGAAGGACTCTTCTTCCAGCTTCTCCCATCTGAAGGGTGGCTTCTGGTTCTTGGCCTTCCTGGACTGGCCTATCAGGAGGTCCTGCATAGGAGCTGCCTTTTTGGTGAAACCGGGAATGAACCTTCGGTAGTAGCCTACCAACCCGAGGAACTGCCTCACTTCCTTTACGCTGGAGGGGCTTGGCCATTCCTTAATTGCGGTGATCTTATCAGGGTCGGGAGCCACTCCGTCAGCACTCACCACGTGTCCCAGGTACTGCACCTTTGGCTTCAGGAGGTGACACTTGGAGGGTTTCACCTTTAGGCCGTAACTTGCCAGAGCTTCGAACACTTCCGCCAGGTGTTTCAGGTGGTCCTCGTAGGTCTTGGAATAGACGATGACATCGTCCAGGTATAACAGGACCGTCTCAAAGTTTCGGTGTCCCAGACAGCATTCCATCAATCGCTGGAAGGTTCCTGGTGCGTTTAGAGTCCGAACGGCATGCAGGTAAACTCGCTAAGTCCCATCGGGGTGGTGAATGCGGTCTTCTCCCGGTCCGCCTCTGCTACAGGAACCTGCCAGTACCCGCTAATGAGATCCAAAGTGGAGAAGAAGTTAGCAGATTTTAAAGCGGCCAAAGACTCCTCTATCCTTGGTAAGGGGTACGCATCTTTGTGTGTGATACGGTTAATTTTCCGGTAATCTACACACATTCTCATGGTGTTGTCTTTCTTTTTAACCAAGACTAGTGGAGCTGCCCAGGGGCTACAGCTATCCCTGATTACTCCAGCCTCCTTCATGTCTCTAAGCATCCCCTTGGCGTGTTGGTAGTGTGCAGGGGGTACGGGTCGGTATCTCTCCTTTATGGGAGGATGGTCTCCCGTGGGGATGTGGTGTTCTACCCCCTTTACTCGCCCGAAGTCTAACGGGTGTTTACTAAACACTCTCTCGTACTCTTGAACCACCCGATAGACTCCCTGTTTCTGGTGTGAGGGAGTGGAGTCAGTACCCAGATGTAGTTGCTGACACCAGTCCTCCATTGGTTTCTTAGAGCCGTTACCTTCCTCCGGGTAAGATGGAGGCAAGGGTTCCACAGACTGTATAGAATTTTGGTTGATAGTATATAATTTGGCTAGCGTAGCATACCGGGGCAGGTATACTTCCCTTTTCCCGATATTTATTATACGAACGGGCACCCTCCCATGGCGTACATCAACCACCCCCCGTGCTGTCAAAATGGTGGGCCTACTGTCTGAGTAGACGGGTTCTACCATTGCTTGGTAGTCTCTACCTCTCAGACCAATAGCTGCCCGGCACCAAATCATCATTTCACTTTTCGGGGGCATGGCAATAGGGAAAGGGTCACACATTCTTACGCTACCAATCTCACCACCGGAGAGTTCCACCTGTTGCCGTCGCATCAGTGCCCGGATCTCTTTCTGGAGCACTCGCTGCTGGCCGGAGCTGGCGTTCTTGGCAACCTGCTGTAAAATGAAAATCACCTCTGCAAGACAATTTTCAATCACATTAGTTCCTAGAGTTATCTTTGGGTGACTCTCGCGCTTGTCAATGTCTACAATCAATAGTCCCTGTGCTGCCAGTTCGACTCTACCGATTTTAATGGTCATTTCTTTAAATCCGATCTGTGGCACGGGCTGACCATTACTGGCGATGATACTCAAGTCGTCGTCTGGATAGCGGGTTATATCCGAGTCATTCCAGTACTGCTTGAAGAGCACGTACGGGATGGTGGTGACCTGTGACCCGGTGTCAAGTAGGGCACTCATAGGAATGCCATCCAGTACCACAGGCAAGACTGGACGTCCTCCCACATATTTGTCACGCCAGTTCGATGGGCCTGGTGATCTTTTTCCTGGGGGTTGGCCCTCTACCCCAGGTTGTGCCAGTTTAAAGGACAGTACCTTGCCATATGTCCGGGTTGATTGCAGCGGCGGCAGATGAGTTGTCCGTCCTCGTTATATCGGTCGCTGGGTCTTCCTCTGGCCGGTGGGGTCCTCCTTGGTCGACGCCACGGGATGTCCTCCGGTCCGGATGCCAGCTGGATCTTCCCTGGAGCAGAAACCTGTAAAGACTGCACAGTTCGGGTTAGCGCAGCAACGCTTTTAGCTAGCTCTTGGACCTGATGGTGCAGGTCTGGAGCCGGGTCACTGTTTAAAGCCTGCGCATCAGCTCCCACAGGCCCTGCCGACAAGGGCGCCGCCTCCTGGTGGTAAGTGGTAGTAGGGCGCCTGTGGGTCACAACGCCACCCGGTGCCGGTTCTCGGAGCACCCGGATGGCTCTGTCCTTGAACTGTGCAAAGTCCAGATGAGGATCCTGTAAGGCCATTGCCCGCAACTGGGTTCGGTGGGCATTGCAATATAGTCCCTCTATAAATTGTTAGGTCAACAGCCTGTCCTCGTTTCCCACGCCGTCAGGGTCGGTCTGCTTAATGGCTCTCAGGGCCTCTTGTAGGTTTAAAGCATAGTCTCTTATACTCTCATGTGCTCGCTGTTTGCACCCGTAGAATCTGAGCTTAATCTCGGCTGAGGTGCGGGTATCAAAGGTGTCCCTCAGCCGGGTTAGTATCCCTGCGACAGTCCTCCTCCCAGGTGGCCAGGACTTTACCTCCCTTTGGGCTGCCCCGGTTAGTTGGGCCACCAGGATGCTCACTTTTTGCTCTTCTGTGAGGGGGTACACCTGGAAGAGGCTATCCAGCTTTTCTTTAAAGTCATTCAGGGTATGTGACTCCCCTGAGTACTGGGGTAGCCAGGCTGCTCCCGGGATATAGGGCATGGTGAAAGGCATGACTGCAGCAGCGGTGGCGCTGGCGGGGGTTGAGGCAGTGAAGCTCTCCTCCGTATCCGACATCTTTCTCCCCCCCTAGTGGACCGTGGCCTACCTTGCGATGATCCTCTTCCGTAGGCCGCGGCTCCGCAGTGGATCGTCAGGGTTCAGGACCTTCCGTCGCGCTCCTGTGACGTCGGCGTCTGCTGGGCTCCTTCCAGGACCTTACGCAACGTCCGGACGTGAGGCGGGGCTTCAGTTCTCGCGCGCTTTCGGAGTCCACGCCCCTCTTCTTCCCGCGCGGCGTCTTCAAGATGGCGTCCAACGGCGGGAAAACTCCACGGAAGGCGGGAAGAAGGCAGAAGATGGCGCCGGATGGCGGGAAAACTTCGCGGATGGCGGGAAGAAGGTAGAAGATGGCGCCGGATGGCGGGAAACCTCCACGGATGGCGGGAATCTTCACCACTGGTAAGTTTGAACAGTCTTTTTCAGGCACGCAGTACCCGGTGGTTGCGGGCACGAAATCCTGCCGACTACGCCAAAAAGTTGACGCGCCCCTGGGCCTACTTGGTGTAGCGTTGCGCACGCGGGGACTACCCGGAGCCGGGCCTGTTGGGGTAGTAGTCTCGTGGCGGTGACCCGGTCCGTGCCCAGGGAGTCAAACTGTGTGGCTGAGTATTAGCAGTAGATGTTGGACGACTACGCCACCCGTTGAATGCAGCTATGGAGCTGCCGCTGCAGGGCAGACCGCTGAGGCCGGTGGTACGATTGTGCAGCGTAGATGGTATAACCCCCAACGGGAGGGGTATGGCCTCAGGGCAGCCGACGTGGATGATGGGGGTAGCAGGAACCACTCAGAGACGATGCGGTGTAGTTCAGGGTCTGGTAATCAAGATAGACCCTCCCGGAGTACTGGCTAGCGATCGGGGCCTGGTCAGTCTTTGAGCAGATGGGATCTCCCCTGGCCAGGCGGAGTTGTAGGCCTCCCCAACTAATTGTACTCTTCTGGCTACCTTGCTAGAGGCGGGTAAAAGTAGCCCACGTCCCTGAGTGTACCGTGTGGTGCTCACCCGTATGGCCGGTGACTCGGGGCCTTCTGGTAGCTTCCGCTCCACGACGGCGGTGCTGGTCCCTTGCGTGTGACCGTGCCTTCGGGTTTCTTGGCCAGAGGACCTGAAATCCCCTGCCGGTCGGTTTCTGCTGCTGGGTAAGGATTCGCCCCCGCAGCCTCGGACTCCGGGTCCGGTGATAATTCTTCAATCAGGGCGAGCTCTACAGCTGCCAGCCCCTGATTCCTTTTAGCACGACTTCCCCAGAGATCCTGATCTCTCTTTCCTATAGCTGCTTCTCCTCTTCTCTCTGTACTTTTTCTCTCTAACCCTGCCTCAGCCCCAGCTTTATATAGGGGAAGTTCTTCCCCTCCCAGGACTGGGCAGGAGGTGTGGCATGCATAGGATGTCTGACCAGGAAACCTCCCACCTGCTCTCAGACATAATATTGCTATTACTGTGGAAACCAGACCCCTGGGGTGCCACAGCTGCATCCCACCCTCCACATCTCATACAGCCGCCTCCACCCTCCACATCTCATACAGCCGCCTCCCACCCTCCACACCTCATACAGCTGCCTCCCACCCTCCATATCTCATACAGCCGCCTCCCACCCTCCACATCTCATACAGCCGCCTCCCACCCTCCACATCTCATACAGCCTCCCCCCACCCTCCACACCTCATACAGCTGACTCCCACCCTCCACATCTCATACAGCCTCCCCCCACCCTCCACATCTCATACAGCTGCCTCCCACCCTCCACATCTCATACAGCTGCCTCCCACCCTCCACATCACATACAGCTGCATCCCACCCTCCACATCTCATACAGCCGCCTCCCACCCTCCACACTTCTTACAGCTGCCTCCCACCCTCCACACCTCATACAGCTGCCTCCCACCCTCCACACCTCATACAGCTGCCTCCCACCCTCCACATCTCATACAGCCGCCTCCCACCCTCCACATCTCATACAGCTGCCTCCCACCCTCCACATCTCATACAGCTGCCTCCCACCCTCCACATCACATACAGCTGCATCCCACCCTCCACATCTCATACAGCCGCCTCCCACCCTCCACACCTCATACAGCTGCCTCCCACCCTCCACATCTCATACAGCTGCCTCCCACCCTCCACATCTCATACAGCCTCCCCCCACCCTCCACACCTCATACAGCTGCCTCCCACCCTCCACATCTCATACAGCTGCCTCCCACCCTCCACATCTCATACAGCTGCATCCCACCCTCCACATCTCATACAGCCGCCTCCCACCCTCCACATCTCATACAGCTGCATCCCACCCTCCACATCTCATACAGCCGCCTCCCACCCTCCACACCTCATACAGCTGCCTCCCAGCCTCCACATCTCATACAACTGCCTCCCAACCTTCACATCTCATACAACTGCCTCCCACCCTCCACACCTCATACAGCTGCCTCCCACCCTCCACATCTCATACAGCTGCCTCCCACCCTCCACATCTCATACAGCCTCCCCCCACCCTCCACACCTCATACAGCTGCCTCCCACCCTCCACATCTCATACAGCTGCCTCCCACCCTCCACATCTCATACAGCTGCATCCCACCCTCCACATCTCATACAGCCGCCTCCCACCCTCCACATCTCATACAGCTGCATCCCACCCTCCACATCTCATACAGCCGCCTCCCACCCTCCACACCTCATACAGCTGCCTCCCACCCTCCACATCTCATACAGCTGCATCCCACCCTCCACACCTCATACAGCTGCCTCCCACCCTTCACATCTCATACAGCTGCCTCCCACCCTCCACATCTCATACAGCCGCCTCCCACCCTCCACACCTCATACAGCTGCCTCCCACCCTCCACATCTCATACAGCTGCATCCCACCCTCCACACCTCATACAGCTGCCTCCCACCCTCCACATCTCATACAGCTGCCTCCCACCCTCCACATCTCATACAGCTGCATCCCACCCTCCACATCTCATACAGCTGCCTCCCAGCCTCCACATCTCATACAACTGCCTCCCACCCTTCCATCCTCCTGTTTACTATTCTTTTTTTTTTCATTCGGTCTTGATGTCAAACTCATAAATTGAGCGGTTACCGGATCCTAGTAAAGTTATCTGAATGCTACTATGTTTTAGAAACAGAAAGTCATGTTTCTTAAGCCGAGGGCAGTCATGCTGCTAAGTTATATTTTCAGGTATAAAATTCCTTTAAATTGATCATGGCTGGTTGTATCTGTATGTAATACAGGTGTCGAGATGCAACACACAGAGGTCACAGAAGTATATACAGCAATGACTTTAAACGATTAGCGTTAGTAACGAGGCAAATCAACAGAAGAACTAATATCAATAATCTTGGAATAGTAGGAAAAGTCTTTCACTAATTAACTGTGATGTTCTTTCCACAAAAGTGGTGTGCCCAGTCGTGGAGGTCACCATGTTAGTTCTCTATCCCGATCTAGCCCTGGCGGGAGTCACTGGGTTTTCCCTCTAGGCCTCAGGTCTCTTTCTGATGGAGTCTATCCAGGCCCGTTCAGCCTCCCACGCACCGACCGACCTCCTCCCAACCTGTAATCCTAGTCCCAGCCGACCTTGGTACCGTAGGTTATAGTTGGAAGTGACAACCCTGCCCTTCGTGCTATTCCTCCGCAATCACAGGCGCGTCTCTCGTGTCGTAGTCTTCTCATGGCCCTTCTCGGCTTGTCCGTCAGTGGTAGTCTCTTAGGCTTGGGGCGATCCTGGTCCTGACCAATGTCAGCGGAACTTGGAGTTCTCCTGCAGGGGATCCGGACCTTGACATGAGGTGACCAGCACCAGGGTGGTACAGACTTCCTCCCGAGGCCTGTCATGCTGGACTCAGCGGCGTCTCTACAGCAAATCTGCTCCACTCTCTTCCTTGGCGTCAAATCTGCCTGCGGTTTGATGAGCAGGGTTTTTATATCAATGAAGTCCTTCGTGTGAGTCACCTGATCAGGTCCAGCACACAAAGTCGCTCCCCCTGCAAATCTACCAACCCAATTGGGTTCTGCTTTATTTCTCCTGGCCAGCAGATGGCAGTCTTTCCTCATTAATGGCTGATCCTGCAATTGTTCTTCACGGAATTCACTGCTTCTTATTACATGTAGGCAGATGGGGTCTCCGGTCAGTGATGACCTTCACTGTGTTCATACACTTGTATTGTACGTGCAGGACCTGTGATCCCAGGCCCTCAGTGTAGGACAGGGGAGAACTTGCTGGAAAAAGCGTCATTGGGCCTCCTGAGTGCAGGTATGAACGCTGTGCAAGGATCTGTGCATGGAGAGTAAGAGGCTATGGCTCTAATATGTTAATTCCTGGCAGTGGGTGAAAGTCCTGGACCCTCAAACTTGTGTTTGACTGGAGACGACTGTTTCCCGAGGGCGGTAGTGTCGGCGGCGGCAGAGACCTGTCGAAAGGTTTTGGTTCTGCCACTGGTCATTACTGAAAAGACAGCAATCTTGTGTAACCGCGAAGCATCTGTTCCAGGGCAATAATGGCCAAAAATTTGTACCAAATACTGTAAATACCAAGTATCTACTATGGCATAAATTATAGCCACTGAGGGTCTGTGCCAATGGACTGTAACTATTGATAGTCTGTGCCAGTGCTCAGGTGCGGTACCGAAGGTCCTGAGGCCAAAAACCAACCTTCTGCGGTTAAGTTCCCAGTAGTGATGGGCGAGCACTCAAATGCTCGGGTGCTCGGGTCGAGCAAATTGGAATACTCGGGTGCTCGACCTATGTCTATGGGAAACTCAAGCATTTTTCAGGTGGCTCCCGAGGCGGTCTGCAGAAGGCCTAAAATTGCCCAAATCGATGGGAACAGTGCTCAAATGACATGGGGACAGCATGTGGAAGACCCCTGGAAGCATCTCTGACTCCCAGGTCACTGCTGTCAGCAACGTTGTCAGAGTATTACGCCACTTTTACGGACTCACAATAAAACATACAAAAACGAAACCAAAATGGATTTTCCTGGGAAATATGTTAAGGAACATCCTTTCCAGGGTAATGACTTGTATATAAGGCAAAATAAATAACCAAAAACAAAAATGCTCCTCCACACCTTGGGCTATGTTCAAACGTAGCATTTTTGATGCGTTTTTGCACTTTTGCATTGCTTTCAACCGTGACAAATGCATTCACCAGGAAATGTAATTTTAACATTTTACAACCTTATCTGGCCATGTGGTGTGTGACACGTCATCAGACACATTGTGTTTCATTTATGAAGGAGGGACTCTGAAAGTCACAAAGCCTATTTTTATAGGGCCATCACGCGGCTTTTACTAATCTTCATCTCATCGTGCTCCGCCTGCAATGCATCCTCTTTGATTGTGAGCAGAGAGCGTTTCAGAAGACAGAGAAGCGGGGTGGTGACGCTAATTATGGCGTCATCGCCGCTCACCATCTTGGTGGAGTCCTCAAAGTTTGTCAGGATGGTACATATGTCTGAGGCATCCATGTCCACTCCTGAGGTCTTATGTGTGGAGTCTGAACTGAATACCGACGGCCTTGTTGATGCTGGTACTCAACAACTGCCCTCTTCTGCTCACAAATCCTTCCCAACATCTGCAGTGTAGACTTCCAACACTTGGGAACATCACACATCAGTCTGTGAGCCCGAAGCTGCAAACACTGCTGAAACACGGCAAGGGTGGCGGAAGCTGTAGGTGACTTTCTAAAATGGGCACACAGGCGGAATACTTTAACAAGCAGATCCGGCAGCTCCGGGTAGGATTTGAGAAACCACTGAACCACGAGGTTAAGCACATGGACCAGGCATGGTACGTGTGTTAGCTCGCCTCTCCTCAGAGCCGCCACCAGGTTCCGGCCATTGTCACACACGACCATGCCTGGCTGTAAGTTCCGCCGTGTGAGCCACAGATCTGCCTGCTCTTTCAGAGCTGTCCACAACTCTTCAGCATTGTGCGGTTTGTCACCTAAGCATATTAGCTTCAGCACAGCCTGTTGTCGCTTGGCTGAGGCTGTGTTGCAGTGCTTCCAGCTTGTGACTGATGTGGTCATTTTGGAGATGGAGGCTGAAGAGGAGGTGGAGGCTGAGGAGGATGAGGTGCGGGAGCTGTAGACCGTGGGGGTAACCCTGATTGACCTACGGCCCGCAATCCTTGGCTTTGGGAGGACGTGTTCCGTCCCAAGATCCGACTGGGTCCCGGCTTTCACTATGTAAACCCAGTGTGCCGTCAGCCAGATGTACCGTTCCTGCCCACAAGCACTTGTCCACGTGTCAGTGGTTAGGTGGACTTTCCCGGTAACTGCGTTGTTGAGGGCACGGCTAATTTTTGGGATACGTGCTTGTGTAATGCGGGAACGGCACACCGGGAGAAATAGTGGTGGCTGTGTACCGAGGGACGGCCACCGCCATCAGGTTGCAGAATGCTTCCGTCTCCACGAGCCTAAAAGGCAACATTTCGAGCGCAAGCAGTCACGAAATGTGGGAATTTAGTAGTGTGGCCTGTGGGGCGTTGGCTGCATATTTGCGCTTGCGTTCCAAGGAATGGGGTATTGACAACTGAACGCTGCGCTGGGACAAGGACATGGACGTGCTTCCTGATGCTGCTACTTGAGAGTGTGCAACGACAGGTGCAGGGCAGGAGGCGTCTTCGCATGTACCATGGACAGGGGATTGGCTTGCATGCACAACAGCGGAAGAATCAATGGTGCCACCCGCAGACACTGTTCCTGGACCCTGGGGTTCGGTGCCCAAAGTCGAGTGCTTTGCTGCCATGTGCCTGATCATGCTGGTGGTAGTCAGGCTGGTCGTTTTGCCACCCCTGCTGATGCTGGCCTGGCAGGTGGTGCAAATCGCCTTTTTGGGGTTATTGGTAGAGTCTTTAAAAAACAACCAGACTTGGGAAGACCTGACAGTTGTACTGGCAACTTCCTTCATGTAGGTGTTAAGGGCAACGGTTGCCTGCCTTCTGTCTGCGGCCATCACACTGCTTCTTCCTGCCTGTTGGGGTGCTCTGCCTCCCTCCCCCTGTGTGCTGCTGTCCTCGCTCTGCATGTCCTCCTGCCAGGTTGGGTCAGTTACTAGCTCATCCACCACCTCCTCCTCTTCCACTTCCGCACCCTGGTCCTCCTCCTGACTTTCTGTCAGTTGTGTCTCATCATCGTCCACCTCTTGTGACACTTTCCCACCGTCGCCTTCGTGTGACCGTGGCTGCTCAAATATTTGGGCATTGCTACATGCGATCTCCTCTTGCCCCGCTTCAAGTGGACCGGGCGAGAGGCCCGAATATATAAATGGAAAAGTGAACAGATCTTCACAGTGTCCAAGTGTGGGATCAGTTGTCTCCGGGTACTCGGCATGGTGAGTTCCCCGTCCCTTGCCACGTGCCTTGCCCATTTTAAATGGAAAACAGTATCTTCCACACTCACTACAAATGGCTGAATTTGGAGCAAAGTTATATGTGATCCGTGTGACAGACAAACCACAGTTTTAAATACCTGGCCTGTAGGTAACTATTTTGAACAGCAAACTGGTGTCAATAACTTCACTGACACACTGAAACAAAATTTAAATGGAGGCCAGCAATGGCTGAATTTGGAGCAAACTTATATGTGATCCGTGTGACAGACAAACCACAGTTTTAAATAGCTGGATTTCCAGCGCTGTAATATGGAAAGGACCTGGCTGTATTCTGCAGTGCCAACAAGCAAATGATGCAGAAAAACTGTGTTCTCTGGATTGCTTTTTAAGCAAATAATGATGATTAAGATCTAAAAAAAATTATTCCTGGCCCCTGAGACCTGGGCCTTTGTATAGAAATATCTAACAGCAGCAGCCGACAGAACTGGAATGGAGCCTCTTGTGCTGTATGCACTGCAGTCTGCTATATACCCTGCCTGCCTATATACACTGCCTGCATGATATCTTTGCAGATGGATTAGTCCTCAGAAGGACTGTTTGTTGAGATGGATATGTGTAATGTAGGGTTTTTCTCCCTACACTACCTAATAAACAACCAAATCTCTCCCTAGCTCAGCAGCCGCTCTCCCTACACTGTCTGATCTGGAGTAGACTGTGACGAGCATGGCGGCGCCCGGACTGATATAGACCCGATGACGCTGTGCGGCCAGCCAATCACTGTAATGCCACAACCAACATGGCTACTACATTACAGTGAGTGGCAGGCAATCCCCGCATGTTCATTGGCTCTCTAAAGAGCGCCAAACATGCAGGGAGGGGACCCGAGCTCCCGCCGAGCAACCCCGGAAATACTCGGCGAGCATCTCGAGTAGTGATAAGCTCGGGCGAGTACTTGCGAGTATGCTCGCTCATCACTAGTTCCCAGGATGAGTTTTTGAAGCTGTTGTGCAAAAGACGCATCATAGAAATTCTAGAAAAGTTGACGGGATTTATAGAGATCTCGTGCACACTGCGCTGTTTTTTGCGGAGCGTAAACTGCCCTGCGGTGCGTGTTTGAAATCCCCAACATTTCACTTTCTCTTGCCGGTACAATGAGTTTTATGTGCAGATCTTCCACTTAAATTGCATTAGATGCGGAAAATCTGCAGGTAAGAAACCCATGCAGCCTATAAGACATATTGCAGAGATCCTGAGAAGTGCTCAGGGCGGTGGAGAGGGAGGACGTGTTACTGTCCTCTAACACCTCATAGTAAGATTTACTCCTTTCATTGCTGTAAGGCCACGTTCACACGGTCAGTATTTTACATCAGTATCTGTAACCAGGAGTGGGTGATAAATGCAGGAGTTGTGACGTGTTTTTATTATTATTTTCCTCCAGGTTTTGGCTACAAACACTGATGTAAAATACTGATTAAATACTGAATGTGTGAACGTGGCCTTACAATCACTCTGTAGACGATCTCTGCAGTCCCGGATGCCTCTGTGATCCTGTGGGGAGAAGTCTCAGGTTTCCTACATCTTCTGTTGGTCAGATGATGACTAATTTCCTAAAATCCCGTCCACCTGATGATTGACAGCCCGCGTCACCCCCACATGCTCCATATTCGCCAGCGGACCCTCTGACCTCAGCCTTTCCATGCACGCTGTAATGATTCAGGTCTCCGGATCTGCGGCTTTTACTGACACGACTGTTGCAAGCAGCGGCTGCTGACAATTCCTGCTAAACTGATGCAAGGAGGGAAAGTCATTCCTGCATCATCCGAGCCCCCCCCCCACCACGGACTTTCCCCTTCTTCAATAGCAGCCTTAAAGAAACAGTCTGCATTTCCACATAGGTGACTTCATCATGATACATACTCCGCTTTCCCAGCCCCCTTAACGGCACGTCCATGCAGTCATCTGGAGATGTGTCTGTATTACTAGGTTGATATTGTTCCACCTGTCGAATCTGTCATAAGTTAGAGACATGATGAGCATATACCCTACTGTAACTAAATAAGGAAATAGCAAAAGTGCATTAAAATTAAATTGGGGACTTAGTAAACACTGTTTTTGATCAAAAAAAAAAAGCATAAAAGCCATCCCACCACCGGCAAGGTGACCCTATTCGGGATGGTCCTACACTGTCTAATATTAAAACCTTACCATGTGTCAGATGTGACGTCAGTGTGAATAAGGGCAGGCAAAGGACTGGGCCCCGATGTCACGGGGACACCACGACAGAGAGGGGTCAGAAGACCGCGGTGTCTGATTTCACGAACTCCTGCACTGGTTAGAAGTCCTTCACCATGATAGAATATCATAGAATGTTCTCGTTGGAGGGGACCTCCGGGGTCCTCGTGTCCAACTCCCGGCTCAATGCAGGAGTCACTAAACCATCTCAGATAGATGTCTGTCCGGCCTCTGTTTGAAGACGTCCATTGAAGGAGAACTCACCACCTCTCGTGGCCGCCTGTTCCACTCATTGATCTCCTCACTGTCATACAGTGTCTTCTAATATCTGATCTGTATCTTCTCCCTTTCAGTTTCATCCCATTGCTTCTCGTCTTTCTTTGTGCAGATGAGAATAAGGATGATCCTTCTACAATGTGACAGCCCTGCAGATATCTGTAGACAGCTATTAAGTCTCCTCTCAGTCTTCTCTTTTGCAAGCAGTGGTGTACCGCCAATGGCGGCAGGCCACGCAACTGCTATGGGGTCCAACGGGTGAGGGGGCCCGGTGCGGTCTGGCAGCTGTGTGGTGTGCTTGCCTTTGATTAAATGTCAGCACCGCCGTGTGCCTCCTCGCTCCCCCTCATACTCAGAACTCCCCCTGCTCTGCCTCCGGCCCCACTACCTGCCTGGATTTGCATAAGCGTGCCTCCTGGCTGATGTAGCTTTCCAGCCAGAGAGGAGCTGTATCCAGGGCCCGGAAGCCATTAATTGCAATGTGATGAATGGGGAAGCGCTGCCAGTGAAGACGCAAGACGATGATCCGGGCCCCACATTGTTACGCTCACGCCCGGGCTGAGTGGCGTGTGCGTGTTTAGTGATCCCACTGTGCCATGAACCGGAGAGTGCCCGGAGGGGCGTAACTAAGTATCTGCCCGATCCGACCAAGGTCGCACGACGGCATACGACGCCAGTGCACCAGGGAGGAACCGAGCAGAGGGACCAGGTGCTACTCCAGGACAGACCCCGGACACGGCTGTCGACCCACACCGGGGAATACTGGAACAGGCAGGTTAGGCTGGCACACTGACTGGTGGGTATAGGCAGACACGGCTAGAATGCAGACGGGTGGATGCTGGCAAGCACGACTGGTATGCAGGCAGGGAGGTACTGGCAGGTACGACAGGTTGGAGCACAGAGTGGATAGGACCCAGTTCAGACTGGGACTCAGGAACAGAACCGCAGATAAGGTGGACAAACACAGCAGAGTGAGACCGCCCGGAGCGGTGAGCAAGAGCAGAGCAAGACGAGACCGTCAGTAGCGGTGAGCGAGAGTAGAGCAGGACAAGGCCCCCTGGAGCGGTGAGCAAAGGGTCAGAGCAGAGCGAGACTGCCGGAGCAGTGAGCAAAGGGTCAGAGCAGAGCGAGACTGCCGGAGCAGTGAGCAAAGGGTCAGAGCAGAGCGAGACTGCCGGAGCAGTGAGCAAAGGGTCAGAGCAGAGCGAGACTGCCGGAGCAGTGAGCAAAGGGTCAGAGCAGATCGAGACTGCCGGAGCAGTGAGCAAAGGATCAGAGCAGAGCGAGACTGCCGGAGCAGTGAGCAAAGGGTCAGAGCAGAGCGAGACCAGCCGGAGCAATGAGCAAAGGGGCAGAGCGAGACCCGCCGGAGCAGTGAGCAAAGGGGCAGAGCAGGCTAGAACCGCCGGAGCGGTGAGCAAGGCAGAGCAGGCTAGAACCGCCGGAGCGGTGAGCAAGGCAGAACAGGCTAGAACCGCCGGAGCGGTGAGCAAGGCAGAGCAGGCTAGAACCGCCAGAGCGGTGAGCAAGGCTGAGCAGGCTAGAACCGCGGGACCGGTGAGCAAGGCAGAGCGGGCTAGAACCGCCGGAGCGATGAGCAAGGCAGAGCGGGCTAGAACCGCCGGAGTGGTGAGCAAGGCAGAGCGGGCTAGAACCGCCGGAGCGGTGAGCAAGACAGAGCGGGCTAGAACCGCCGGAGCGGTGAGCAAGGCAGAGCAGGCTAGAACCGCCGGAGCGGTGAGCAAGGCAGAGCAGGCTAGAACCGCCGGAGCAGTGAGCAAGGCAGAGCGGGCTAGAACCGCCGGAGCGGTGAGCAAGGCAGAGCGGGCTAGAACCGCCGGAGCGGTGAGCAAGGCAGAGCAGGCTAGAACCGCCGGAGCGGTGAGCAAGGCAGAGCAGGCTAGAACCGCTGGAGTGGTGAGCAAGGCAGAGCGGGCTAGAACCGCCGGAGCGGTGAGCAAGGCAGAGCAGGCAAGAACCTCCGGAGCGGTGAGCAAGGCAGAGCAGGCTAGAACCGCCGGAGCGGTGAGCAAGGCAGAGCAGGGGGGACAGGGCTCTGTTCACACGGAACAGACAGGAAGGGGAAGGCAGAACCAGATACACACAAGATACTTGCAATGAAGTGGCGAGTGGACTCTAAACTCACAAACGGAAGTACAACGACAACGAGTAGGAGTTAGTTGCAGGTTCAGACTCTGCAGAAAAAGGGAAGGTACGGACATAGAGAAAAACAGGAGACAGGTTAGGAGACAGTTCAGACAGGAATTGTTACTGCAACAAATATAGGAACGAGCCAAGGTAAAGCCAAGTGCTGGTTCAGACAATGCAGGAGGAAGGGAAGGTACGGGCAAAGAGGAAAACAGGAAGCAGGTTAGGAGACAGTTCAGACAGGAACTGTTACTGTAGCGAGATATCGGAGCGAGTCAGAGTATGCGGCTCCCAGAGGGCGGGACGAACAGGCTAAGAGCATGTTCACACGGGCCTGGAAATACAGCCTCCAGGAAAGGCAGAAAGACAGCTGGCAAGAGTGCACAGACAGGACACAGTTCAGACACGGGAACTGATACCGCAAGGCAGGAAACATAGACAGGACCTGGCACATCAGTGACAAGATGCCAACTGATAGAACAAGATGCTCAGGCAAGGATTCCAGGAAAGAGCTGGGTTAAATATCAGGTGACAGACAGCAATAGGCTGAGGACGCACAAGGGGTGTGCCTGCAGCAGCTACAAGAAGCAGGAAGTGATCGGGCGCCGCCCTTAAGCAGAAGAAACAGAGGCAAGCAGACAGCATGGAGGGAAGCCAGAGAGACATTCTGGACTGGAAATCAAGTGCGCGCTCTTGCACAGTGGGAGATGGACCACTATGCAAGGACGCCGCCAGGTATGTTACATGGGGCCATTATACTGTATGGAGGACTATGTGGTGCCCATAATACTGTATGGAGGACTATGTGGTGCTCATAATACTGTATGGAGGACTATGTGGTGCCCATAATTCTGTATGGAGGACTATGTGGTGCCCATAATACTGTATGGAGGACTATGTGGTGCTCATAATACTGTATGGAGGACTATGTGGTGCCCATAATTCTGTATGGAGGACTATGTGGTGCCCATAATACTGTATGGAGGACTATGTGGTTCCCATAATACTGTATGGAGGACCATGCTGTGGCCATAATACTGTATGGAGGACTATGTGGTGCCCATAATACTGTATGGATGACTATGCTGTGGCCATAATATTGTGTAGAGGACTATGCTGTGGCCATAATACTGTATGGAGGACTATGTGGGGCCATTACACTGTATGGAGGACTATGCGGTACCTGCCCATAATACTGTATGGAGGAATATGTGGTGGCCACAAAACTGTATGGAGGACTATAAAGGAGAAAAATAACTTTGTAGGGGCTGCAAAGTTGTGAGATATGCTCTTCTATGAGTCTGCCGAATTTTAAGGTTTTTGGAGGGTTTTTTTGGGGGGTGGGGGGTGCGCATGGAACTTCTGCTATGGGGCCCCATGATTTCTATGTACATCCCTGCCTGCAAGCTAAACATTCCCAAATCCTCTAACCGTTCCTCATAGGACATTGTTTGTAGACCAGTCACCATCCTGGCAGCTCTTCTCTGAACTTGTTGCTTGTAGTTTTGTTTTTGTACGCATCCTCATCCTCTCCTATTCGGTTTCTCCTTCCTTAACTTCCCTATGTCCCACTCTGTTGTTTGGTGTGTGTATTTTGTGTGGTTGGTATTTTCAATTATTACTGTCCATCTTTCCTTGTTTGTCTGGTTAATGTTTTCCTGTACACTTTGCCTTTCCACCTCCCTGGATGGGGGAAGGAGACATATAAGGGTTGATATAGGAGCATAGCAAGGCACGTGAACTTGGCGTCTCCACCTTCAGGAGTAATCCAGGGGACAGTGATAGACTAGGCTCTTGGGCAACCTCTTGTGGAGCTCAGTATCGTTCTACCGGATAGGTTTTCTGGGGATCAAGATAAGTTTGTTGTTTTCAGGGAGGCCTGTAAACTCTATTTTAAATTACGTCCTCATTCCTCAGGTACCAAGGAGCAACAGGTGGGGATCATAATTTCACTCGTCCAGGGTGACCCCCAAGCCTGGACATTTTCTCTACCATCTGACTCTCAGTTGCTTCAGACGGTTGAGGAATTTTTTCTGGCTCTGTGTCATATATACGATGACCCCGACTACGTCTCTCTTGCAGAATCTACACTACGTCAGCTTCAGCAGGGAGACCTGACAGCGGAGGAGTATTGCTCCGAGTGCCGTAGGTCAGGGTTCCCCAACTCCAGTCCTCAAGGTCCACCAACAAGTCATGTTTTCAGGATTTCCTTAGTATTCCATCACCTGCACAGGCAATAATTCCATCACCTGTGCAATACTAAGGAAATCCTGAAAACATGACCTGTTGGTGGGCTTTGAGGACTGGAGTTGGGGATCACTGCCGTAGGTGGTTCACGGATACTAATTGGAATGACCCCGCGCTCCGTAACCAGTTCTGTCAGGGGGTTTCTGTGAGGATAAAGGATGCCTTTGCTCTGTATGAGACAGCGGTTTCTCTGGAGATGGCCATGTCTCTGGCCGCCTTTATCAGAGACATAAAGAAACCCTCCAACTTTCGTGAGGCCTGAGGTCAAGGGAACCTAGGTCTGAGTCAACTGAGGAACTCATGCAGTTGGGGACGACGACTCATTTTACTGGTCCTCCTGTAGTTCGGTGTAAAAGGAGAGTATGTTTTTTCTGTAGTGTGAAGGGTCATTTTGTGGGTACTTGTCCTTCCATACCTAACCTCAAACAGCCACCGGAAAACTAAGGAGCCCGGGTTGCGGGAAGGTTAGCAACCCAGGTGTACATATTTCCTCTGTGGGTAGGTCACAATTTTTTTTTCCAGCTGAGATCCATGTTGTCAAATGTGAGGTGGTTATTTCAGCCTTTCTAGACAGTGGGGCGGGGTTTAATCTGATTGACCCTAGGTTCATCCAGGACCATGGTCTCAAGCCACATAAACTGTCTAGACCAATACCCATCATCATTATAGATTCTGCACCTTTGAGCCAGGGGTATTTTACTCAGGTGGTCCGAGTGATACGTCTGCAGGTAGGGGCCATGCACTCGGAATCAGTCAATTGTTATGTGCTAGAGGGCTTGCCCTCTCCTGTGGTTCTTGGACTACTGTGGCTGACGTTACACAATCCCATGGTGGACTGGCAGACTAAAATGGAGCGAGTATTGACAAGGACACTGCTTGGGCACCCGGTTAGCCAGGGTGGATACCCAGTCTCTGTCGGAATAGCTGTCTGACTTCGAGTATGTGTTTACGGAACAGGGGTGTCAAGAACTTCCTCCACATCATCCTTATGGTTGCGCTGTTAATCTAATTGCTGAGGGCAAGCTGCCTAAGAGCAGGTTATATAATATTTCTGGTCCGGAGAGACAGGCCATGAAGGACTATATCGCCGAAAGTCTGGCAAAGGGCCATATCAAACCTTCCTCAACGTCCATTGCAGCAGGTTTTTTCTTTGTTAAGAAACAAGACAAAGGGATATGCCCCTGCCTAGATTTCCGCGAACTTAATCGGATCACACGGTCTGGGATCCATATCTACTCCCTCTCATTCTGGACCTCTTCAACCAGATCATAGGGGCAAAATAGTTTTCTAAACTGGATCTCAGTGGGGCATATTATCTCATTCACATTCAGGAGTTGTATGAGTGGGAGACAGCCTTTAATACACCTGAGGGACTCTATGAAAACCTTGTGATGCCATTCGGGTTGACTAATGCCCTCGCCGTCTTTCAACACTTTGTTAATGACATTTTCTGTCACCTGGCAGGTAGATTTATTCACCTGACCTCGAGTCACATCAGGCAGGTCTTACAGATACTCAGAGACAATAATTTATTTGTCAAAACAGAGAAATGTATGTTCTCGGTTCAGTAGATCCCTTTTCCTGGGTTATTTCTTATCGTCCACCGGTTTTCGCATGGATCCGGCGAAAGTCCAGGTGGTACTGGATTGGGATCTTCCTAAGGACTTAAAAGCTTTACAAAGGTTGTTAGGTTTCACCAATTACTACGGTAAGTTCATCAAAAACTTTTCAGAAGTGGCCAAATCTCTGACGAATATTGTCACGCTGGGTATGGGGGAAACCCAGCATATAACGACAGGAAAAGGGAAGGGTGTCCTACAAGTAGGCAAAGCGGGAGTGGATAGCCCTAAACAGCTCAAACGACAAACCCTGACTCCCCTATGGACCCTATATAGGTTTTGCACCTATCGCCGAGCAGTAAACCTTGCCCTAGCTGACCCTAAAGCTAGGCGCTAGGTGAGGAGGGGTGAGCACTAGTCAGTCCCACTGCAAATGAAAGTACACACAAGGGAAACAAACAAGGGGATACACTTAGCTTTAAGATGACACCGGAGAGAACATGACAACAATCTACAAAGGAACTCCAAGAAATTCTAGCTGGCTGCTAGAATTCCAGGCCTGAATAGAAGAAGAACACTCTATCACCAGCAACTCTCTGGAGAAACTGAGTGTATTTAAGGATACAGCAAGGGTGTGGTAATTAGCAGCAGAAGGTGAGGATCACTGCTGAGTCCTAAAGATATAATCCCCAAGCAAGGTGAGGATCGCCGCTGGGTCCTAGAGAGAGAGGGATCATGAAAGGATTAGGAAGATGTTTGTAAGGCCAAATGCAGTGACCTTCTACAGCCGGACCCCTTATGACTGACACACCCATGACAGATATGACCAGGAAAGGGACAGATCTTTCCAAATGGTCCAGTCCGGCCCAGGAGGCATTTGATACCTTAAAAAAATTTTTGCTTCCATGCTGATTCTTATACAGCCTGATGTCACTCAGCCATTCATTGTAGAGGTTGTCGCGTCTGAAGTGGGTCTTGGGGCTGTATTGTTGCAGGGTGCATCTCTAAGTAAATGGTGTCCATGTGCATACTTTTCAAAGAAACTGTCGTCCGCTGAAAAAAACGGTTATAGGAAGTTTTGCCCCCAGCAATTTGCCCCCAGGTATATTTCGCCCCCGCACATTTCACCCCTATCATTTCGCCCCAGGAAGATTCGCCCCCGCACATATCGCCCCCGCACGTTTCGCCCCCGGATGTTTCGAACTGAGGGTGATTTGTGCGGAGGTGAGATGTGCGAGGGCAAAACGTCCTGGGGGCCAAATGCTGGGGACGAAATGTACCCAGGGGCGAATTGCTGGGGCCGAACTTCTGGGGGCGAAACATCCAATTCCCGAAAAAAAACTATGACATTGGTAACAGGGAACTCTTGGCAATAAAGTGCGCTTTTGAAGAGTGGCGACATTTTTTGGAGGGGGCAGTTCATCCGGTTATGGTAATCACCAATCATAAAAATCTGTTATATTTAGAATCTGCTAAGCGTCTGACACCTAGACAGGCAAGGTGGTTATTGTTCTTGACCAGATTGAACTTTTTTGTGACATATAAGCCGGGGAGAGGTTGTAGAGGCTCAGGGGGACGTCCTGGCTTCCTGTCCTTTAGGTAAACTCTTCATGCTTGTGAATCTCCATCTTAGAGTACTAAGAAAACATTATGATTTGGTCTTGGCTTGACATCCTGGTAGTAAAGCCACCACAGATCTTCTTACCTGGCGTTTTTGGTGGTCCGCGACGCATCAAGATGTTGGGGAGTACGTAGCCGCCTGCAGTGTATGTGCGCGTTCTGAGACCTCTCATACTCGTCAGTCTGGGTCTCTCCAATCATTGGCGATTCCCAGTAGACCTTGGACTCACTTGCCAGTAGATTTCATCACTGATCTACCTGTGTCGGCAGGTGATACTGTAATATTGGTGGTGGTGGAAAGGTTCAGCAAGATGTCTCATTTCATTGAGCTACACGCATTACCTAACGCCAAGACCTTGGTGCAAATTTTTTGTAAAGAAATCATGAAATTACATGGGATTCCTACCATTCCTATTGTTTCTGACCGGGGTTGCAATTTATTTCCAAATTTTGGAAAGCATTTTGCGCTCATTTGGGAATCCATCTGTCATTTTCTTCAGCATTTCATCCTCAACCTAATGGGGAAACTGAACGTGTTAACCAGAATCTTGAGACTTATCTTAGGTGTTTTGTGTCTGAGATTCAGGAATATTGGGTTACTACTTACCTCTAGCTGAATTTGTGGTGAATAATCGTTATCATTAGTCTACCGGTAAGTCCCCGTTCTTTGGGGCATACGGGTTTCATCCTCAGTTCAGCTCGATTAATAGGAATAGTTCTTCAGGAATACCTGAAGAGGAACAGTTTTCATCATCTATTACATCTGTGTTGCAAGGGGTTCTTGATAGCTTGAGGAAGATGGGGTCCAAATATAAGCATGTGGCTGATCGGAGACATTTGGTGGGTCTGGACCTGTGTGTTGGTGATTTGGTGTGGTTATCCTCGAGGAGCAGTGTTACTGAGAACCCTATGTTATTTAAATGCACTTTTGCTTTTTACTTATTTAGTTACAGTTGGGTATATGATCATCTAGTTTCTTGTAGGTTTTGTCTGTTTAATGGCCAATCTGAACATGCATTTATGTGTTGCATATATACCATCTTAAATCCCAGCTCAATTTTGTGTTTTTTTGTGTAAGTTAGAGACATATGTTGACAGGGTGATCAATGAGTGGAACAGGCGGTCACGAGAGGTGGTGAGTTCTCCTTCAATGGACGTCTTCAGAGGCTGGACAGATATCTGTCTGAGATGGTTTAGTGACTCCTGCATTGAGCAGGAGGTTGGACCAGATGACCAAGGAGGTCCCCTCCAACGCTAACATTCTATGATTCTATATCTGGACATCGGATCTCCATCTACCATGTGCCCTTTATAATTCAGGGGTTTCTTATGTGACAAAGTCTTTGGGCCCTCACATGCTCCAGGGCCTGGGTGTGAATACGACCTTTGCGACTTCCCTGACATAAGTATATCCTGAGGAGCAGCCATCCAGCCATGTGAGTGTAGAGGGGAGCACCCAGTGCCATTACCATCACGCTATGTGCCAAAATTCTATTCTCTTCGCCCAATGTCCCATCTACTATTAAGGACTGAGACAGGAGTGTGTGCATCGCTGGAGGATTTTCTGAACTCACTGTTATATCATCCATGGGACCGGAACCGAAGTCAAGCAAGACAGGAGATCTTGGATCTGGGTTAACAGACTCACTTTTACTGTGCAATTCTTCCATACACGGCTGCAGTATACAGATCAAGACAAGTTCTTTAGTTAGTGAAGTACCCTTGGTTATGTGCCTTTCCAGTGTTGTCTCTCGTCCTGTCCTGAGACCCAACATCATGCACTTCTTCTGCGACCCAGCTGAGAATTTCCCTTCTAGGGATATGGAGGCCTCGCCTTGAGCACCTCTAACAGGCTGTGAGCCTAGGACTGTGCCGGCGTCCAGATTCAGTCTCAAATGTGTCCTAATTCTGCTCTGGCAACTTGCATGATTAAAACACTTCTTCACTGCTGTAACTGCTAATGGAGTCTGTTTTCCTGTCTGCTCAGTCTTCCTCCACACTCTGTCTCTCTCTCACTCATTATGGAACAGAACTTACACAGGTCCTGTGCACTCGGGTCGTGAACCCAGAACTGGGGTGGCCTGACACAGGCCTCCCCTAACGGCAGCCTCACTGCCTAAATCACTCTCTGACTACTACTCCTAATTCCTACTGTCTGCAACCTGGAATTGATTTTCTATAAAACAGTTCTAAACCCCTCCCAGTTGTTGATGTAATCCCTGACTTCACTATCTAGTATCTAAGCAGTGTAGTGTAACTGAATTCCTATCTATTGTATGGTTCCCCCTCTAGGGCAGACCTCCCGCATCCCAGGGACGGCCTTAGGCAAAGCCTATAGGAGAACCGGCATACAATAATCGGCCATAGGGATTTTACACAGCAAATGCTTTTATCAAAATAAATAACATTATATAAATACATAACAATTACCAGATAAATAAACTACCCCTTCTTGCCTCAGCGTCTTCTTCACCCACCAACCTCCTACATGAGTAATGAGCCCGTCTACAGGAGGTCGTCCGGTGATGTGGAGCAGTGGACCGCCTGCGCCTTCTCTTCTCCTGATGTCAGGACCCGACACATCGTCCTTCCGGTATCTCCTGGGATTAGATACCAGATGCTGCCGGATACCTCCAGACTATATTTAGATGAGGACAATGAGGATAATGATTCACCTTTATGAAGAGTGAGGACACCACCAGGGTGACAACATGGAAATGTTTCCTCATTGCAGGAGCTCGACTGTGCCGGACGTGACCCCCCACCATGTACACGTTCTCATGTAGACATTGATGAGTCGGATGACTCGGAGGGTGATAACATGGAGATATTTCTTCATTGCAGGAGTTCAGCTGTGCCGGACGTGACCCTCCACCATGTACACATTCTCATGTAAACATTGATGAGTCGGAGGATGACAACATGGAGATATTTCCTCATTGCAGGAGCTTGGCTGTGCCATAGCCCCTCACCATGTACACGTTCTCATGTAGACATCGATGAGTAGGATGATGGCAGAGGATCCTTCAGCCTTGCAGTAGACTCACTCAGCTTACCTTGTTCCGTCTCCCCTGTCCTCCCACTCTCCAGCATTCATCCAAGTGTAGCATTTACACTGGCCGATAATGCATCAGGTTCTAATGCTGACGTCCCATCGTTCTCGATAATTGTCAATTTCTTTCTTGGAGATTCTTGAGACAGCACAGATTTCTTTAAATGTTCAGGGTACCCCTTCTTGTCTACATGCAATATACAGACATGCGGAAGCTATGGCGTCATTACTTCTACCCTTCAGGCTTTTCTGTTCATAAACTTGTTTAAATAAATTATTAGTCCGATCGATAATATTACGGGGGAGGTTTATTCTGTCTGCCATATTTGTGATTTCCTTAAACGCGTTCATCATGGCGCGGTCTGAACTTCTCATGGTCCTACGGTTCTGGTATTTGGAATTTCCGAACTCATCAAAACTTGCTGCACCCGTTCCCTTTCCGATCATCGTACTCAGGTCTCCACCATTTAGAAGAGGATTTTTGGTATCTCCAACTCGAGAGGGATCTTTGGAGGCTTTGTCGTTGCTGAAGGTTCTCCATTCAGAGCCAATGTCATTAACCCAATCACCTACAAGTCCACATTCAGAGCAGATCATGTCCCCTGCTCTATAATCTTCAACCAAAATGGGTTCAGGATGATTTGGACAAGTCACTCTCGGTTCCACACGACTCGTTGACGCCATTATGAAGGGGTCCGCTCTACCCGATAATTGTGTAGTGTGAATGTGTTCAGGGACTGAACGGTGTGTCCAATAATGCTCGTACATCGGGCATGGAATCGATTAAGTGAGTAAAAAAAATTCTGGTTCTACCTTTGCAAATTGTGAAATGTAAATGGTGATTGTTCACTCATTCAATGACTAGACCGAAAGTGGAAATTCACGTGGTGGCCGGTCCGGCTTCCAGTGATTGGTCACGTTCCGAGAGAATGAATCGTTCTGGATCATCTTTGTACAAGATTGGCAGAAATGTTTGTACAATACTTTATGGATTCCTTGATTTGGAATATAAATAGTATCACTTATGGGATGTGAACATCATACACACCTACATATTCAGATTATCTGTCTATGCGAACAGTGCTCGATGTTACCATGTAACGATCGCTATTCCACCATGTCATTCTTGAGCCTCATCTTGGCCAATCGTTTGCTCGTTGTGAGTTACGATCACATCGTTTAGACAACTATCTGCTCATGTAAGTGATCCTTATCATACAGTAAAGAAGCCTCCCTCACCCACGAAGGACACATCCGAGGGGTCTGAGGTGGACGTGGTGAAACGGATAAATTCTACACCTCTAATCCAGCGTCTCTACACCTCTAATCCAGCGTCCCTAGAGAAAGTATTCCCGTAATATCCCTGTTGGCCTACAAGTTAGAAATAGTCTTCTTCTAATATGCCTGGAGGCGCAGGCCTGGAGTTTGGGAAACACTGATCTAAAGGTTAGAGACAGTCCTCTGGGGGTCCAGAGAATTATAGTGTTCCTGTAATATCCCTGGGGGGTCTAGAGGTAGGTAAATGTTCCTGTAATATCCTGGTGGATTCAGAGGTTGGAGATAGTGTACCTGTAATATACCTGGGGATCTACAGTCTAATGATAGAGAACTGCAATATCCCTTTTGATCTGGAGGTTAGTGATAGTGTTCTTGTAATATCCCTGTTGGTCCATAGGTTAGTGATAGTGTTCCTGTAATATATCTGTGAATCCAGAGGTTAGTGATGGAGTTCCTGTAATATCCCTGTTGGTCCATAGGTTATAGTGCTTCTGTAATATCAATGGGGGTCTAGAGTTGAGATATAGTGTTCCAGTAATATCCCTAAGGGTCTAGAAGCTAACGATAGAGTTCCTGCAATATCCCTGTGGGTTTGGAGGTTAGTGATAGTGTTTCTGTAATATCCTTTGGGGTCTAGAGGTTTTAGATAGTGTTCTTTTCATATCCCTAGGGATATAGAGCTTAGTGATAGTGTTCCTGTAATATCCATTGGGGTCTAGAGATTAGTGATAGAGCTCCTATGATATTACTGGAGGTTTGTAGGTTAGTGATCATGTTCCTATAAAATCTTTGGAGGTTTAGAGGTTAGTTTTCCTTTACTATTTTTCAGCTCTAGTGTTCCTGTAATACCCCTGGAGTCCCGAGGTTAGTGATAGTGTTTTAATAAAATCTCTGGAGGCCTAAAGATTAGTTATAGTGTTTCTATGATATCCCTAGGAGTTTAGAGGTTGGCTAAAGCATTCTTGTAATATTCCTGTGGGTCCTGAGGTTAGAGATAGTATACCTGTAATATCCCTGGGATTAAGAGGTTATAGAAAGTCTTCCTACAATATTCAACTGGTCTATAGGTTAGTAATAATATTCTTTTAATTTCCCTGTGGGCCCAACAGCGACCCCCTGTGGATAGTGCTGTGTAAGGATGCCCTGGATGGCAAATGTGGGTACTTTGGCTGGCACTATTATTAGGGCAGTAATGCGGATAGTAATTTAGGGGTAATGGGGCTGGTACTACTGCTGGTACTGCCGCTCGTTACACACTGATGAGTAAAGCTTGAGGGTTCACGCTCCACACATAATTTGCTTATATTCCCTTTTGTTTCTGATGTTTCTTATACTTCTTGGCATGGTAGGTCCGGTGGATTGATTTGGGACGGTGACTGCAGGGACGTCTCTGTGTCTTATATGTACGATGGCTTCCTGGCCGATTCCTCCTCCATCCCAGATCTATAAGGCTAACTTCACATGGGAGCAGCTGAGCCCCCTCTATTAAATCTCCAACATGACGTCTTCCAAGGTACCAAAATGTCTTCCAAAAATTTGGAGCTGTGATGTGCTCAAGAGCCTTGGAAGAAGACAAACCTCATCCAAATCCTCACCCAACGTTGACCAACCTACAGCTAGACATTCAGGGGTCCATGACCACAACAGAGCTTTTCTTGGGTTGATCATTGATCGACGGTGGTTATGTCTACCATCACCCAACTTTTTCTGACACTCTGGAATTCTCCCGAAAGTCTCCTGGAAGTCTCAGCTCAACATCAACAAGACCAACTAATGTCCACCCACCGTAAGAAGGCGAAGGAATAAGACTCGAGGAGAAAGAAACATGAATCGAGATGATTGACTCTGAACAATAAGGACGTTTCCAATCAATACTTCCCAGAATAATCGTGTGGACTCTTGATTTCTTCACTGGAAACACAATTGGCATCTCGGCGCCATCTCCGTCTGCCCAGACTAAACAGCACAGGAAGGTGTTGTCACCGCCCGTCCATATCTCACGTCTATTGTGACTGCTGATATTATCTATCACACATGCACACAGTCATGGTTAACACACACGGCTTAGTGCTGCTGAATAATGCCAGCTGGCTGCAGGTCAGCACTGTGTTGAGTCCATTTACATCGTTGAGTCATTGCCCTATTAGATGTCTAGAATACGTCTGCTCCCGGGGTCTGTTTTGTTGACTTGTCAGCCTCGGTAGGATATTAGCAGACCTCTGAATATCATGTACATCAGCAGATGTTACAACAAATGGCAGGAGCACATCTGGCCACCAGCCACCGCTCTGTCCCCGAGCCCAGCACAGCACTGAGATAATGGGAGAGGTCCGCTTGTAGAAAGCCATTGGAAGCGTGCTGAGATACACCCCAAAAGAATGACCCTCCAGAGGCTGATTGTGCTCTTGTAACCCTCCACTCCCCATAATCTCACCAGTCACATCTACGGGTGGAGGGGGCTGAATACTGCATGTTCTTGACATTTCCCCAACATTATGCAGATTTTACAGTACAAATTATAACCAAATGTAGTTGAACCGGTCAGAACCTCAGGCGTGACCCACCAGGACCAGCCTGGATGGGGGTGTTGACAGTGAGGTGTTCAGTAAGCCAAGCCATTGTACATCACTCCCCAAACACCCAAACACAATCCACATAAAGGACATGGAGGACGTACATCAGTGACCCTAAGACAACGAGGAGTTTCTGCACCCCTCAGAGACATGAATGCTCCTAAACAGTGGCCAGAACCTTCTGTAAACAATGTAATAAGTCCCAAAGTACAACGCATCTCAGGAACATGTGTTTCCAGTTTCAATTAAAGTTTTTTGGTGGGGGTCTGAAAAGTGAAACTCTTGGAAGGGTAATGACTTCCTCTGTGAATTACCGCTCCCTGCAGAACAAACAAGAGCAATTTACAAACATTTCAAGAAAAACGACCAAGAGATTATAGGATGGAGAAGTCCCACATTGCAACATGATAGGAAAGGGGGCAAGAGTGGAAATCAGAGTTACCCTTAAAAGGTTCTTCACAAGTAGACAAGAGAGTGAGATAACCGTTCCCATCCCATGGTGTAACTGGGAAAACCTGAAGGAACACATACATGGTGAAGGAACACATACTGTACATGGTGAAGGAACACATACATGGTGAAGGAACACATACATGGTGCCCAGTAGTTCTCCTTATACCCTCTTGTTCAGGTCCTGTCCCAATCAGCACTTTGGTGATAAAGGCAATTTTTTTGGGTGCAAAAGCACCGAATTGAGGCAATCTTCTGGCTTACAATGGTTTGAGACTATTTCCATGCCTGAAGTTGAGAAGAAACAATACATTTAAAAATTTATGGATAGATAGATACCACCAGTGTCCTGGAGCCAATGACTTCAAGAAGGGTCCTTTGGCTCTGCAAGGTATCCATTGGCGAATTTGAAGAAATCTGTGATAGAAGATCCAGCTTAGATATGAATATAGACCTAAATCCCCACTAACCAGAGGGTTTGAAGGGGTAGAGGAAGGTCAACAAGCCTGGTGGCTGAACTGTGCTGAACAAGCAGGCGCCACAGTTACTTTTTTGCTCCGGGGTCCCCAGATGTTCACAGCTGATTTCCTTGCTGGCGGCTCTGTTTGCTCCCCATATGTGCACCCTTGTGATCATATCCTAATGACTTCCTCAGCATGTGGTGTCATGGCTGTGTGTACACTGGCATGGTCGCACTGTTTGGGTTGGCCGCTTGTCCCTCATTACGGCCTGCGAGCTCAGATTTAATGCATTATGTGTCCCTGTGGGGCTGTTAGCAGATGCTTCACACCTTGTGTGTTTCCACAGCTACTTGGAAGTGACTTTTACTGCTTGTTTGAGAGGGGGTTAGACTTTTTGCATGTAGTCCTGTACTGTGGGGATGTAAATTATTGTAGGAACCTCCGAAAATACAGAAGGTTCCAGCGACAGATGACTGTTTGATGTCTTATTCCACTGTGCGTTGCCATTTTTGTGAATCCCTAAAACTTAGAGGGCTTCCGTATAAACTTACCTGTCCTACTTGGGACTTCCTGAGGTCTCCTGAGGTTTGAGCTGGTTAAAGTTATAGTGGGGTTTGTACAGTACTCTTCCCCACTTTCAGCACCTTGACTTAGTCAAGTTCTTAGTCCAGCCCAGATTCTGACCATTGACCTTGACCACTGATGATGGCTAAGCCCGAGGAAGCTGGTTTTGCCCCATTTCCACCAGTAACTATTTGCACTTGTTTCTTGGCTTCTTTACCTACTGGAAAACCAACCTCTGGAGAACCAACTAATCAAACATCCTGTGGTCCCAAATAAACATCTCGAAATAACAAGTTCCTATAGGAGAATTTTTCTTACTCTGTGTTTCTGTACTCTCCTGTGTTTTGGGGCATCTGGTCCATCCATTAACCTATAAGCCTTCGGCCCCTGGGTGAATATGATGAGACAAGTGCCATATTTGCGGTCTCCAATTATCAGGTTGACCACTGGTGACTGGAATCAGGGACACTTGCAGATTTAGGGCACTTACGACCTCATGGTCGGAGATAGAGATTGGCCAGAGGTGCTGATGGAGATGGTCCTGATGTTCTGCTGTTGAATCATCAACTACATATATTTTTGCCCCCCTCCTCGTCGGGGTTGAGTAATTTTCACTTTCTTGACCTCTCTCCATTAATCTCTTCCCATCATGAGAATTTCCAGCCTACTATCTTCACACTGAGCTCATCCATTTCGCACAATATCTGACGAAAGGTTAAAAATGAGGCGGAATTGCTCCCCCTGGCCATCCGGTGACTTTCAATAACCATGGAGTGCACCATATCTGGGCTATGCTGATGCATGGTCTGCGGAGATAGTCTGGGATTCAGACGTAATGGTGTCCTCGGACTGGGGGTAAGGTGGTGTATCTACAGAGGTGGTGCAATATATGAGGACAGCAGTATTATAGATGTGATGGTGCAAGGGTCCCTCGTTGCTGACTATGAGGGTCATGTAGCCAGAGAGCAGCCACCACTCCAAGGACTCTGCCCTGCCAGAAAACACTTTAATATAAACGGCAGATAGGGGGCACTCTTCTTCCCGTGAGGTTACCCCTTTGAAGGGAGACACATCCAGATTTCCCCTCCTTGCTGTTTTCTTTATGATTCTTTTTCACTGTAAAACACAGACTTTTTGTGGGAAATAGCCCAGCGGCTCGGAACGGACCTCTAACCAGGACCAGATGTAGGTTGTCTCTTCAGTGTTGGCCACTTGACTTCTTTTCTGCGCTCTCTCGCTTGTACATGTTTCCTCCCTTCTGGGGAATGGTTAAAATCACTTGCCAGGCAATTTACAAGGATTTCTTCTGAAACCATCTGTTCACTGAAAGTTTCTATGAGTCGGGAGAAGATCTGACACTTTTCATCTTTGAGCACCTCAAAACCTTACTGAAAACTCCTTTGTTCTCGCATTAATATCCATGATGAAATGTTGGTGATTGGTACCGGAGTGGGGAGGGGGCAGTGGCTGGTGTCATTGACATCAGAGAAATGGAAGGGGGCAATAAAGTGGAATATTTTTCTGAATTTTCTGTTCACCTATGTTGAACCCGGTGTAACAGGCCAGATTAACCCCCCGCCCAGAATATACCCAGGGTTAAAGTGGCCTAGGCCAGATTATACCCCTCCTGGTCAGAATATACCCAAGCTGCTGTAGATCAGATTTTTCAGGCTTTTGAGAACCATTGAGTGATATACTCAAGAACGGGGCCCCAGACGTCACACAGGGGCCCCAGACATCACACAGGGGCCCCAGTCAGTGCACAGGGGCTCCAGGCAGCACACGGGGGGGCAGAGACAGCGCACGGGGCCCCAGACAGCGCACAATGGGGCAGAGACAGCGCGCAGGGGGGGGGAAGACACAGCACGCAAAAGGGGGAAGAGACAGCGCGTAGGGCCCCTGTGAGCTTTCTCTGCCCCCCTGTGCACTGTCTCTGCCCCCCTGTGCGCTGTTTGGGACCCCCTGTGAGCTTTCTCTGCCCCCCTGTGCGCTGTCTCTGCCCCCCTGTGCGCTGTTTGGGACCCCCTGTGCGCTGTCTGGGGCCCCTGTGAGCTTTCTCTGCCCCCCTGTGCGCTGTCTCTGCCCCCCTGTGCGCTGTTTGGGACCCCCTGTGCGCTGTCTGGGGCCCTGTTCTTGAGTATATCAGTCAATCCTGTGCGATGTCTGGGGCCCCTGTGTGATTTTATTGTTTAAAACTCTAAACACACAGACTTTTTTTTACTTCAACCAGAAAACCTTGACGGTTCATAAAAAACTTGACTGTTCAGGATATAATAAAAGTTATAACATTCTGAAACTTCAGCTTCTAAAGGACCTTTACATGGGGCGATTATTGGTTCCAGAGAGGCTTTCGGCCGATAATCGTGCACATGGCCGGTGACAGGACGCTACAATATAAACCTTCGAAGGTAAAACACTGATAACAACATTAAAATGATCCTTGTTGTTTTCAAGATAAAGTGCATGTTCTGCTGTTGACGGCAGATTGAAGCTTGCGGGAGAGGTCAACCAATCCATGGTGTCACCGACTTTTGTGTGGATGACGATGTCACAACTCAACAGATTTGCTGTGGCCATGATTTCTGCATCAGTTGCCCAGACTCCATCACGAGAGATGCCAGAAGTGTTCACATATTCATTCACATCTTGATTAAAGTAGCCCTGTAGTTTTTTTTGGACAAGTCAGTTTTCATGTGGTGGATGACTCTAGCTCTGAGAAGGGAGTAGTTGTCCTCTGTCAGGAAATAGCTGATGGCCCGAAAGTAGCAGTTCCCATCACCTTTGGTTTTATAGGTACGCCGTGGTTGTCCAAGATCTCTCGTACATCCAAAGTACACAACCCTACTAAACATAAGGTCAAGAGTGATGGTGAGATACTTCCTTCCTGAGCTTGGTAGTGGGTTGGAAGTCTTGCTTTGCTTGTGTTTCTGTGTGGCAGTCACTGGGACAGTCGTCAGGGGACTAGGGAGGTGGAGAAGTCTCTTCATCCTGATAAATCTTAAGGTTGCTGGCATGGTAGGTGTTGCTTAGTATCTTGCCAGTCTTATTGTTCTTAGGTTTTACGTGGCCCTTTGTAAAGGATTCCACAACCAAGTAAGGTCCAACCCAGCGTGGTTCCATCGTTGAACCCATGCAATGAATACGACATTGATTCTTGATATAAACAATGGTTCCAGCAGTGTTTTCTTTGTTGCTGTTGTGTCGGCGATCAAAGGAACACTTTTGGTGTTCCTGAGCAGAATGGATGTTGGTACTTACAGTTGAGTGGATCCTGTTATGAACGGTTGTGAGTGTATTTAGCCCATCAGGGTTGGCATCGTCTGAAAGAGACATGACATCCAGAGTGTCATTTGCTGATGGATTGAGGTCAATAGGAAGCTTAGCCTTTCGTCCATACATGACCTAAAATGGAGTGCACTTGGTTGAGGCCTGCACAGATGTGCGATAGGCAAACAAAACACCAGGGATGAACTGGTCCCAGTTGGTTCCTAGGTCATTGACAAGCTTGCTAAGAGATTCTTTCAGTGTTCGATTGTCACGTTCCCACTGGCCATTTGTTTGTAGGTGGTAGGCAGATGATCTGTTTGTAAATGACCCATCAGGTTGTCGATGATTAAGTTCACAAACTCTCTTCCCTGGTCGCTAATCAAAGTGTCCATACAGCCTAAGCGGCAAATATTGGTGTACAAAAATTTTGCTACTGACATGGCACTCTTGTCTGGACCAGCTGTTGCTTCAGTCCACTTGGAGAAACGATCAGTGACAGCAACTATATATTTGTTGCCGTTTGATGTTTCCCGTAGAGGACCCACTGTTAAATATTAATTACAGATATTCATTTTTCTTAATTATTGTTAAATATTAATTATGGCTATTCATTTTATTCTTAATTCTGAGTTCTGTACATAAGATTGCATCAGCCATCGTTTCTAGCTGACATGCGCTGTTTGCGTATTTTTGGTTCAGCACCATAATTAGAAGAACAGGTGCCATATGACCGGGCTATAAAAACCCATGCTAGAGTAAGGGGGGTTGCTTGCCATTCCACAGGAAACAGGATGAGGGTCTGTGTGTAAACCAGCACCTGACGTAGGTCCAGGAAACACGTTCTTTACCCGGACACACGTGCTGGATCACAGGAAAGATGGGTGAATCTCAACAATTAAGCGAATTATGGACAAATGGACAATCACTCTGTAACTATCTAATTATCTAATTATTGTATTCTTTTTAATGGACAATCCAAGAATAAATCAATACATTTTTTTATAAGAAAATCTTGATATTGATACTTTGCGAAGTCCTCGATAGAGAAAAATAAATACAGGAAGAAGTATTTATTTAACACCCACCATATCAATCCCAACTAAACTCCATACTTCTCCAGGCACTGGTATACTGTTGAGTGGCGGAGCTTCTTTGCTGATTTTGGGACTTGTGACAAAACATTTTTGACAGGCTTTGACATGTTGGCGAACATCGTTCTTCATTCCCTTCCAGTAATAACGGTCACAAATTTTGGCAAATGTTTTATCTCTGCCAAAATGGCCCCCAGAAGTTGGGTTTTCTTGACAGTCCTTCAGGATATTTGGCAGCCGGTTTTCTCTGCTCAATATGGCTTAGATGTTTGTCTACACTGGGACTTGGCACTTGAACGTTTCTCTGGAGGTAGATCGTAGATCCACTGGAGGTGAGGTAGATCGTAGATCCACTGGAGGTGAGGTAGATCGTAGATCCACTGGAGGTAGATCGCAGATCCACTGGGGGGACTTTTGTTCTGTTGCAGTGTAGAATCTCAAAAGCTGATCATACAGTTGGTCTTCCATTGTTGTCAAAATTGGAAAACTTATTTTTTTGTTTGAGGTGTTCCAAGATCACTTTACATACCTTATCAGGATAGAATAGGAACTCACACTGGAGAACTTAAAGTGCGTATCATAGAGAGCAGGGAGAAACAGACATAACAAGTTACAGCACATAACATTAACTATGCACTGACGGAACGGCACCATCTACTGTCAGTTCAATGTAATGCCTCCAACACATGCTGTAAGTCTAGTCCACCCGTTCCCATGCACTAGATTTGCTGCTGATTTTCCACAGGGAAAAAAATCAGCAGCCAATCTGCATCAAAATCCGCATCCCAATGATGTGGATTTTTTGTGCAGAATCACAGCAGATTTCTCCGTGTCACGTGGAAGAGGGAAATCTGCTGCAGACGCATCAAAATTTGACAAATGCCGCAAGAAATGGTATATGGTTTGTGTATGAGCTGTAATGCACACGCCCGGGCTGAGTGGCATGTGCGTGTATATGTAGTGATTCCACTGTGCCATGAACCGGAGAGTGCCTGGAGGGGCTTAACTAAGTATCTGCCCGATCCGACCAAGGTCACATGACGGCATACGACGCCAGTGCACCAGGGAGGAACTGGGCAGAGGGACCAGGTGCTACTCCAGGTCAGACCCCGGACACGGCTGTTGACCCACACAGGGAAATACTGGTACAGGCAGGTTAGGCTGGCACACAGACTGGTGGGTATAGGCAGACACGGCTGGAATACAGACGGGTGGATGCTGGCGAGCCCGACTGGTATGCAGGCAGGGAGGTACTGGCTGATATGACTGGTTGGAGCACAGAGTGGATAGGACCCAGTTCAGACTGGGACTCAGGAACAGAACTGCAGATGCAGTAGACAAACACAGCAGAGTGTGACCGCCCGGCGCGGCGAGCAAGAGCAGAGCAAGACGAGACCGCCAGTAGCGGTGAGCGAGAGTAGAGCAGGATAAGGCCGCCTGGAGCGGTGAGCAAAGGGTCAGAGCAGAGCGAGACTGCCGGAGCAGTGAACAAAGGAGTCAGAGCAGAGCGAGACTGCCGGAGCAGTGAACAAAGGAGTCAGAGCAGAGCAAGACTGCCGGAGCAGTGAGCAAAGGGTCAGAGCAGAGCGAGACTGCCGGAGCAGTGAGCAAAGGGTCAGAGCAGAGCGAGACTGCCGGAGCAGTGAGCAAAGGGTCAGAGCAGAGCGAGACTGCCAGAGCAGTGAGCAAAGGGACAGAGTGGAGCGAGACTGCCGGAGCAGTGAGCAAAGGGTCAGAGTGGAGCGAGACTGCCGGAGCAGTGAGCAAAGGGTCAGAGCGGAGGAGGACTGCCGGAGCAGTGAGCAAGGCAGAGCAGGCTAGAACCGCCGGAGCGGTGAGCAAGGCAGAGCAGGCAAGAACTGCCGGAGCGGTGAGCAAGGCAGAACAGGGGGGACAGGGCTCTGTTCACACGGAACAGACAGGAAGGGAAAGGCAGAACCAGATACTCACAGGGTACTTGCAGTGAAGTAGCGAGTGGACCACAAACTCACAAACGGAAGTACAGTGACAACGAGCAGGAGTTAGGTACGAGTTCAGACTCTGCAGAAAAAGGGAAGGTACGGACATAGAGAAAAACAGGAAACAGGCTAGGAGAGTATTCAGACAAGAACAGGCAAGATACAGGAACGGGTCTAGGTATGCGGCCCCTAGAAGGAAGAAAGAACAGGCTAGGAGCGTGTTCACACAGGCCTGGAAATACAGCCTCCAGGATAGGCAGAAGACAACAGGCTAGAAGATAATACAGACAGGACACAGTTCAGACACGGGAACTGATACCGAAGGCAGGAAACATAAACGGGACCTGGCATATCAGTGACCAGAAGTCAACTGACAGAACACAATGCTCAGGCAGGGTTTCTTGGGAGGAGCTGGGTTAAATACCAGGTGACAGACAGCAATAGGCTGAGGACGCACAAGGAGTGTGCCCACAGCAGGTACAAGAAGCAGGAAGTGATCGGGCGCCGCCCTTAAGCAGCAGAGACAAAGGCAAGCAGACAGCATGGAGTGAAGCCAGGCTAGCAGACTGGACTGGAGATCAAGTGCGCGCTCTTGCACAGTGGGAGACGGACCACTATGCAAGGACGCCGCCAGGTATGTTACAGTACACCCCCCCTTACGCCCCCTCTTCTTCAGGCCTGCCAGAATGTTCCGCAGGGAATTCGAGGGCCAATCCTTCACTTCAAGGAGATCACTTCCACTGTCCACAGGAAAAACTGGTCTCATCTGAGTAGCTAGGATGCTACCTCCTATCCAGCCATCCTCAGCAACAGACGAAACGGGTGGAGTACCAGGAACAGCACACAAGGAAGTCTCTCTCCACTTATTATCAGGTAGCACCCCAGAGGGTTCAGGAGACAACTGGAAGTCCTCCGCCGGGTTGGAGGGGTGCAGAGACTCGGGGGTAACCTCTGCTTCGGAGTACACTAGGTCGGACTCGCTGGAGGAAGCGGGCGAGGTATCAGGTACCGAGTATAGGAGAGTCCCTGTCCATTCGCTATCAGGTAGCACCCCGAAGGGTTCAGGAGACAACTGGAGGTCCTCCGCCTGGTCGGAGGGGTGTAGAGACTCTGGGATAACCTCTGCTTCGGAGTACACTAGGTCAGACTCACTGGAAGAAGCGGCTGAGGTATCAGGTACCGAGTATAGGAGAGTCTCTGTCCATTCGCTATCAGGTAGCACCCCGAAGGGTTCAGGAGACAACTGGAGGTCCTCCGCCTGGTCGGAGGGGTGTAGAGACTCGGGGATAACCTCTGCTTCGGAGTACACTAGGTCGGACTCACTGGACGAAGCGGGAGAGGTATCAGGTACAGAGTATAGGGAAGACTCTGTCCATTCGCTACCAGGTAGCACCCCGAAGGGTTCTGGAGACAACTGGAGGTCCTCCGCCTGGTCAGAGGGGTGTAGAGACTCGGGGTTAACTACCGCTTTGAGGTACCCATTGTCAGGCTCACAGGACGGAGCGGACGAAGTATCAGGTACCGGGTGTAGGGAAGTCTCTCTCCATTTGTCATTAGGTGGTATCTCAGAGGATTCAGGAGGCAACAGGGGGTCCTCCGCCAGGTAGTAGAGATGCACAGACTCGGAGGTAATCACTGCTTCGGAGTACCCTTGGACAGGCTCACCGGTTAAAGTGGGTGAAGCATCAGATATCGGGTGCAGGAAGTCCTCCTGTGTGGATTCTAGGTGGGCAGAAGTCTCTTCGGGCAGGAGAACTGGTGCGCTACCCACGCACATTACCCGTCGGAGCTGCTCCGGGATACAGGGAAGTGAAGCTTCAGCAGGGACTTCAAGGTTGGGGTCAGGAGGTCTTTGGGAGGACAGACCCTGGCGTGACGGCTTGCCTCTACGTATAGCACGTCTGGACTGCCTCTTGAGGTTGGAAGAAGTATTCCGGAGAGCGTAGTCATCCTGTGTGGATTCTGGGTGGGCAGTAGTCTCTTCGGGCAGGAGGACTAGTGCGCTACCCACACACATTACCCATCGGGGCTGCTCCGGGTTATTGAGAAGTGAAGCTTCAGCAGGAGCCTCTGGATTAGGGTCATCGAAGACCATTAGAAAGGCCTCCAGGAAGGCCTGAAGGTCCAGGAGGATAGGATCCTGTGCTTCCCATAGGGGGTTGATCCATTCCAAGGCATCACCCATTAGATAAGACATCATGAATCCCACCTTAACCCGATCAGTGGGAAAACAAAGAGGGTAGAACTTGAAGTGTAGCATGCATTGCTCCACAAATGCACGACTCAGTCTTGGATCCCCATAGTACCGTGGCGGATCCGCAGGAACGAGTGCTGATAGATCCATCTAGACCGGTGCGTAATACGCCTGAAACTCAGCTGGTAGCAAAAAAAAAATAAATTTTGTCTAGAAGCACGTATTCGCTGGAAAAGGTCTCAGAGAGCGAAGGCCGTGGGGCTCAACGGGAACCATGGCCTGAGCATGCTGTAATGCACACGCCCGGGCTGAGTGGCGTGTGCGTGTATATGTAGTGATTCCACTGTGCCATGAACCGGAGAGTGCCTGGAGGGGCGTAACTAAGTATCTGCCCGATCCGACAAAGGTCGCACGACAGCATACGACGCCAGTGCACCAGGGAGGAACCGGGCAGAGGGACCAGGTGCTACTCCAGGTCAGACCCCGGACACGGCTGTTGACCCACACAGGGAAATACTGGTACAGGCAGGTTAGGCTGGCACACAGACTGGTGGGTATAGGCAGACACGGCTGGAATACAGACGGGTGGATGCTGGCGAGCACGACTGGTATGCAGGCAGGGAGGTACTGGCTGATATGACTGGTTGGAGCACAGAGTGGATAGGACCCAGTTCAGACTGGGACTCAGGAACAGAACTGCAGATGCAGCGGACAAACACAGCAGAGTGAGACCGCCCGGAGCGGCGAGCAAGAGCAGAGCAAGAAACGACCGCCAGTAGCGGTGAGCGAGAGTAGAGCAGGATAAGGCCGCCTGGAGCGGTGAGCAAAGGGTCAGAGCAGAGCGAGACTGCCGGAGCAGTGAGCAAGGAGTCTGAGCAGAGCGAGACTGCCGGAGCAGTGAACAAAGGAGTCAGAGCAGAGCGAGACTGCCGGAGCAGTGAACAAAGGAGTCAGAGCAGAGCGAGACTGCCGGAGCAGTGAACAAAGGAGTCAGAGCAGAGCGAGACTGCCGGAGCAGTGAACAAAGGAGTCAGAGCAGAGCGAGACTGCCGGAGCAGTGAACAAAGGAGTCAGAGCAGAGCGAGACTGCCGGAGCAGTGAACAAAGGAGTCAGAGCAGAGCGAGACTGCCGGAGCAGTGAGCAAAGGGTCAGAGCAGAGCGAGACTGCCGGAGCAGTGAGCAAAGGGTCAGAGCAGAGCGAGACTGCCGGAGCAGTGAGCAAAGGGTCAGAGCGGAGCAGGACTGCCGGAGCAGTGAGCAAGGCAGAGCAGGCTAGAACCGCCGGAGCGGTGAGCAAGGCAGAGCAGGGGGGACAGGGCTCTGTTCACATGGAATAGACAGGAAGGGAAAGGCAGAACCAGATACCTACAGGGTACTTGCAGTGAAGTAGCGAGTGGACCACAAACTCACAAACGGAAGTACAGTGACAACGAGCAGGAGTTAGGTACGAGTTCAGACTCTGCAGAAAAAGGGAAGGTACGGACATAGAGAAAAACAGGAAACAGGCTAGGAGAGTATTCAGACAAGAACAGACACAGCAGCAAGATACAGGAGCAGGTCTAGGTATGCGGCCCCTAGAAGGCGGCAGGAACAGGCTAGGAGCGTGTACACACAGGCCTGGAAATACAGCCTCCAGGATAGGCAGAAGACAACAGGCTAGAAGATAATACAGACAGGACACAGTTCAGACACGGGAACTGATACCGAAGGCAGGAAACAAACGGGACCTGGCATATCAGTGACCAGAAGCCAACTGAAAGAACACAATGCTCAGGCAGGGTTTCTTGGGAGGAGCTGGGTTAAATACCAGGTGACAGACAGCAATAGGCTGAGGACGCACAAGGGGTGTCCCCGCAGCAGCTACAAGAAGCAGGAAGTGATCGGGCGCCGCCTTTAAGCAGCAGAAACAGAGGTAAACAGACAGCATGGAGGGAAGCCAGGCTAGCAGACTGGACTGGAGATCAAGTGCGCACTCTTGCACAGTGGGAGATGGACCACTATGCAAGGATGCCGCCAGGTATGTTACATGCGCATCTATATATACTGTAGCACTACAACAGCAAAAAGACACTAATATTCTGCCCTAAAGGAGTATAGACCAGGGGTATATTATAGCCTGGGCCAAACTATGCCCCGGGGTATAAATTGGCCTAGGCCAGATTATACTCCTCCGGGTCAGAATATACCCCTTCTGCTGTAGATCAGATTTTTCACGCTTATTAGAACTGACGCGCCCCCTGGGCCGTGGGGTACTCGGTGCCGGGCCGGTCGTTGCTAGGGGAGATGTCACAGTGGCGGTGACCCGGTCCGTGACCCAGGGCGATCAATCAAAAGGGGATATTTACTGGGGATTTATAGTTTTATATACAGTTCGTGACGCCACCTGTGGTATGCGGCTATGTGGAGCCGCCGCTGCGGTGCAGATCCTCTGGAGCTGTTGTTAATGCAGCAGAGTTGGTTGAGCTCTCCACAGGTAGAGCTGGCTCCAGGGCAGTGCTGAGATGTTATGGATGTTGCTGTGTAGTGCAGCGGGTGATGGCGCAGCAGCAATAACTGACAGAGACGGTGGGGTGCAGTCTTCAGGGTTTTACTCACAGTTGTCAAGTTCCTCAGGTTGCATTGTCCAGCCTCCCACGTCGCGCTGTGTTCACCAGGCAGAGGTTCAGCCAACCCTCAGGTTGGCCAGGGACAGGGCTCAGCAGGGAAGCGACGCATCTTGCCCCCCTGCTGGTCTGGAGTAGCGTAGTGTTGGATGCAAGTGTTAGGGTCCTGAGCTGTACTCCATCCTTACCTGAGAGTGAGATACCACACCTCTGGGTGAGATGCAGTACCTCTGTGGCGACCGAACCCTCAGGGGCGCCACAGAACCATTGAGTGATATACTCAAGAACGGGCCCCAGATGTTGCACAGGGGCCCCAGACGTCGCACAGGGGCCCCAGACATCGCACAGGATTGAGTGATATACTTAAGAAAGGGGCCCCAGACGTTGCACAGGGGCCCCAGATGTCACACAGGGGCCCAGACATCACAAAAGGGCCCCAGACATCACACAGGATTGAGTGATATACTCAAGAAAGGGGCCCCAGACATCGCACAGGGGGTCCAAGACAGCACACAGGGGGTCCCAGATAGCGCACAGGGGGGCAGAGACAACGCACAGGGGGGCAAAGAAAGCTCACAGGAGCCCTGCGCGCTCTCTCTTCCACCTCTTGCGCGCTGTCTATTCCCCCCCTTGCGCGCTGTCTCTGCCCCCCTGTGCACTGCCTGGGGCCCCTGTGCACTACCTGGGGCCCCTGTGTGTTGCCTGGGGCCCCTGTGCACTGACTGGGGCCCCGTTATTCAGTATATCACTCAATGGTTCTCAAAAGTGTGAAAAATCTGATCTACAGGAGCTGGGGTATATTCTGACCCAGAGGGGTATAAACTGGCGTAGGCCAATTTATACCCCGGGTATATTCTGGGCTGGGGGGTTAATTTGAATACCAGGTCAAGATGTAAAGCCAATGAATGCTGAATGCGGTGGTCCTTGGAGTCATGGATGCCCCTGGACTCTGGAGGAGTCCTATGTTCAGTAGTGGGTGTGAATCTTTGGACCACAAGTCTTGGTGAAATGGATGGCTGTAGACTAGTGTTGAGCGATACCTTCCGATATCGGGAAATATCGGATCGAATTGGATAGGACCGATACCGAAAAAGTATCGGATATCGCCGATTCCGATACCGGAAACCAATGCAAGTCAATGGGACAGAAATATCGGAATGAAAATAAACCCTTTCTTTCCTTGTAGGTTAATTCTACATGAAGGAAAACAACTAAGAATAATGTAGAATGTATTGGGGGAGGTGGGGGAGACAAAAGCATAGAGGTTTAGCCCAATCAAATGGAATAGCAGGAATTAATATTTTCTTTTAAGACGTTCTGAGTTACGGAAATATTGACTATGTTAAGTATTTTTATATTTTGTCAGATATTTATGTTTCACTACTTCCATGCTCTTCACCTTCTTTTTTACTTCTCCCACACTTTCTCCTTCATCATCCTCAGCATCTTTTTCATCCTCTTCTTCTTCACCTTCTTCATCTTCTTCTTCTTCACCTTCTTCGTATTATTCTTTTTTTTTACATTCTTCATATTCTACTTCTTCATCTTCTTCATATTCTTCTTCTTCATCATATTCTTATTTGTGACAGGCATTCCTGTAGTTCTTATCTATAAAAGGTTGGACATTACAACTTTCGTTCTGCCCGTCACAAAAGATTTACAACAGGATTTGTCCGCGTTCAGTTTGGCCTGCAGCAGCAGGTCTTTTCCAGGGGCACCACGAGGAGGAACGGACTCACCCCCATACACTGCTTAGTCATCTTCTGCTTATAATTTAGATATTATCTTTTGCTCTGATTTTTAGTCTTATGCTTAATGTTCTTCCGCTTTTTGTTCTGCAGCTTCTTGTATTTCTGCTTCTTGGTTTTCTGTCTCTTGTTCTTCTGTATCTTGGTGCTTGTCTTCTCTTCTTTGTCCTCTTGGTCAACTTCTTCAGGGTCATCTTCTTGGTCTTCTTCGGGGTGGTCTTCAGGGTCGTCGTCTTCGGGGGTCCTCGTCTTCGGGGTCCTCGTCTTCTTCGGGTTGGTCTTCTGGGTCCTCGTCTTCTTCGGGGTGGTCTTCAGGGTCCTCGTCTTCTTCGGGGTGGTCTTCAGGGTCCTCGTCTTCAGGGTCGTCGTCTTCGGGGTCCTCGTCTTCTTAGGGTTGGTCTTCAGGGTCCTCGTCTTCAGGGTCCTCGTCAGGGAGATCTAGAGTGATTACCAAGAACCATTTCAAAAAGCTTGAACTTGGAAATGTAGCAGAAGGTACAAGAAAGCTGAGGAACTACCGAGGACCAGCTGACGGTACTGGAACCCGGATGGGTAGCAGAAGGTACAAGAGCCAATGGAACTGCCGAAGACCAGCTGACGGTACTGGAACTCGGTTACTAAGCAGGAGGTACCTGTGCCAGAAAGCACTACCAAGGACCAGCAGACATTGGTGGAACTTGGATACCGAGAAGGAGGCACCTAATCCAAAGGCACTGCCGAGAACCAGCTGACGGTACTGGAACCCGGATGGGTAGCAGAAGGTACCCATGTAAAAAAAAGTTCAAGGCCGCGAGCTGGCCGCAGTTACCAAAACCCACAGTCCTACAGGGGGTGCTTGTCCTATTGGCACTATGGAACCAGCCTTCATTGCCACATCCCGCAGCCCAGATAGGAGTCACCTAAACTACAGGCACCATAGAGTCGGCTAACCCGACCGCAACACGACAGGACAACGCATTGGAGGCAAAGTGACGTTGACACTACCCGGAAACAGCTAGCGTGCTGGAACCAGGCTGGGCAGGAGGGAGTACCCGTGCCAAAGTCACTGCCGAGAACCAGCTGACGGTACTGGAACCCGGATGGGTAGTAGAAGGTACAAGAGCAAATGGAACTACCGAGAACCAGCTGGCGGTGCTGGAACCCAGGGTAAATACTAAAAACAGAGTGGAGCCAGAGGTGTATTTGGAGGAGGTTTTAAATCCGTAGTACAGTGGATGTGGACAAAGCAGGAGAATTTGCCGGACACACAGCTGGGGATCAGCTGACGTTACTGAACCCCAATAACACTGGAGCAAGCGTTGACTGTGCAGATGGCACTTCTGAGCAGCAACTAGCGGTATTGGAACCCAGGGTAAATACTAAAAACAGAGGAGCCAGAGGTGTATTTGGAGGAGGTTTTAAATCCGTAGTACAGTGGATGTGGACAAAGCAGGAGAATTTGCCGGACACAAAGCTGGGGATCAGCTGACGTTACTGAACCCCAATAACACGGCAGCAAGTGTTGACTGTGCAGACGGCACTTCCGAGCGCCAACTGGCGGTGTTGGAGCTCAGGGATAATACTGAAAACAGAGGAGCCAGAGGTGTAATTGGAGCAACTTTAAAATCTGTAGTAGTGAGAATGTGGACAGAGCAGGAGAAATTGCCGTCCGCACAGCAGGGGAACAGCTGACGTTACTGAACCCCAATAACACGGCAGCAAGTGTTGACTGTGCAGACGGCACTTCCGAGCGCCAACTGGCGGTGTTGGAGCTCAGGGATAATACTGAAAACAGAGGAGCCAGAGGTGTAATTGGAGCAACTTTAAAATCTGTAGTAGTGAGAATGTGGACAGAGCAGGAGAAATTGCCGTCCGCACAGCAGGGGAACAGCTGACGTTACTGAACCCCAATAACACGGCAGCAAGTGTTGACTGTGCAGACGGCACTTCCAAGCGTCAACTGGCAGTGTTGGAGCTCAGGGATTACAGTTCAGGTGGTAGAAACATGAACAGAACAGGAGACCTGGGTACTGTTGCCAACCAATTATTTATTCTGGAAGAGGACTGGCAAATTCATGAGAGATCCAGGCCTTGTTCATTTTGAGAAAAGTAAGCTGGTCAACGTTATCGGAGGATAGTCGCATGCGACGGTCTGTTAGTACACCACCTGCGGCACTAAAGACGCGTTCCGATAATACACTAGCAGCAGGGCAAGCTAGCACCTCCAATGCATACTGACTAAGCTCTGGCCATGTATCCAGCTTACAGACCCAAAACTTGAAGGGAGAAGAGCCGTCTGGGAGTACACTAAGAGGGCAAGACATGTAGTCTGTCACCATCTGACGGAAACGTTGCCTCCTGCTGACTGGAGCCGTCTGTGATGGTGTAGACATTTGTGGCGGCGGGGACACAAAACTTTGCCACATTTGGGCCATACTGGTCTTGCCTTGTGCTGAGGCGCTGCTTCTGCTCCCTCTTTGTGCAGAGCTTCCTCCACTGCCTCGACGCACTGAGCTGCTTTGTAAAGCACTAGCAGCACTGCTCTCGGTTGGAATGGAGAACATGATGGAATGCACCAGTGCGTCTTGGTACTCCCGCATTTTACGCTCCCGGTTCAACGGTGTTATGAGGCTTTGTAAGTTGTCCCGGTAGCGAGGATCTAGGAGAGTGGACACCCAATAATCAGCCGTGTTGAGAATGTGGGCGATGCGGCGGTCGTTTCTCAGGCACTGCAGCATGAAATCAACCATGTGCTGCAGACTGCCAACTGGCCAAGAAACGCTGTCCCCTGCTTGAGGCGTGATCTCTGCCTGCTCTGCATCACCCCACCCTCGCTCTAGATACTGACTACTAGAGCATTGTGTACCTCCCTCCTCTGGACAGATGTCTTCCTCATCCATTGACTCCTCCTCATCCTCCTCACAAAGTGTCCCCTGCCTAGGCCTTTGTGAGGAACCACGTTGCGCAGACTGTAGAGAAGCAGATGGCATTTGTGACTCCTCATCCTCCACCTCTTCCAAAACCTCGTCCCTTAGTGCTTGCAGTGTTTTTTCAAGCAGGCAGATAAGGGGGATAGTCATGCTGACTAGTGCATCATCTGCACTCGCCATCCGCGTGGAATAATCGAAGGCACGCAAAACGTGGCAAATGTCCTTCATAGAGGCCCACTCAGTGGTGGTGAAGTGTGAACGGCGCGCACTGCGACTTGTTTGCGCCTGCTGCAGCTGGTACTCCATTACTGCTGCCTGCTGCTCACACAACCTCTCCAACATATGTAACGTTGAATTCCACCTGGTGGGTAGGTCACATATGATGCGATGTTCCGGAAGACGTAATCGGCGCTGCAGAGCTGCAATGCGTGATCTTGCATTGCTGGAACGCCGCAAGTGAGCGCACTCTATGCGGACCTTGTGAAGCAGTGCATCAAGATCCGGATAGTCCCTCAAAAAACTCTGCACGACCAAGTTGAGCACATGTGCCAGACATGGGATGTGAGTGAGGTTGCCTAGGCCCAGAGCTGCCACCAGATTTCGGCCATTGTCACACACTACCATGCCTGGCTGGAGATTCGCTGGCACAAACCACACGTCGCTCTGCTGCTTGATGGCATTCCAGAGCTCCTGCACTGTGTGGCTTCGATTCCCCAAAGAAATTAATTTTAATACGGCCTGTTGACGTTTGGCCACGGCGGTGCTCATATTGGTCACCATAACAGGTAACCGTTCACGGGTCGATGTGGAGGTAGACCGTGACGGCTCCTGCAGCGCTGATTCAGAGGAACTGGAGTATGAGGAGGAGTCAATGTGTACAGACTGGATTCCTGCAATCCTTGGAGTTGGCAGAACACGTACAGCGCCACTCTCAAGATCTGTACCCGGCTCCACAACATTTACCCAATGGGCAGTGAGGGAAAGGTTTCGTCCCTGTCCATGCTTACTGGTCCACGCATCGGTGGTCAGGTGGACCTTGCTACTGACGGCGTTTTGTAGCGCATGTTTAATTTTTCCCTCCACATGATGTTGCAGGCCAGGGACGGCTTGCCTGCTGAAATAAAATCGGCTGGGCACGTTGTATTGTGGGACTGCCAATGCCATAAAGTTACGGAATGTGTCAGTCTCCACCAGCCTGAATGATAGCATTTCAAGGGCCAGTAGTTTAGCAATGCCAGCATTCAGAGCCTGTGCTCGGGGGTGGTTTGCCGAGTATGGGCTCCTTTTCTCCCATGCCTGTGCTAACGATGGCTGTAGACTGGCCTGGGAGTGTGAGGATGACTGGGAAAGTGGTGCTGTGGGTGGAATTACACTGTGTCTCTATACAACAGTGCCAGAGGTTCTTCCATGGCGATCCTGTGAGGAGGCCGAACCAGCTGTGTGTGAGCTGGAGGAAGAGGCTACAACACGAGCTGAAGAGGTGGTAGGTGGCGCTGTAGGTTGGCCTAGGTCTTCAGTGTGTCTTTGTAACTCCACCACGTGCTTGGTCCGCACATGTTTCCACATATTTGTGGTATTGAGGTTGCTGACACTTTTCCCTCTTTTCACCTTCTGATTACACAGCTTGCATTTGACAAAGCAAATGTCATCTGCAACTGTGTCAAAAAAGGACCAGGCACTGCAAGTCTTGGGAGCGCCTGCTTTGGATTTTGGAAGAGCCATGCTCCTAATGGGTGCCGAAGTGGAGGCTACAGGCAACCAAGTCTGCCCCCTCCCTCTCCCTCCTTTTTGGGCTGTTCGGGGAATCTCTTCCTCAGAGCTGCTCCCACCACCTTCCTGTCCCTCACGCCATGATGGGTCAAGGACCTCATCATCTACACCACCCTCTTCAAACAACTGCTTCTCCTGGGTAGTCTCGACAGCACAGTACGCACCAGAAAGTGGCACCTGAGTCTCATCATCAGATGCGTACTGAGGTGTGCTGCTGACCATAGGCACTGGCCCACCCGCCTCTTCAGATTCAGAGAGACAAAACGGTTGCGCATCACTGCATACTACCTCTTCTTCAAATTCTCGAATTCTGCTTGGCTGGCCCCCTCTTTCCAAGCCAAGAGATTCAGAGAACAGAAGTAGAGATGGCTCCTGTCCAGGGCTCTCTGACTGCCTGGGCAATTTGGCAGGTGGTGAAGAGACAGATGGGTGCTCTTCAGTGCTCAGGACCTGAGAGGATCTGGAACTAATTGAAGTCGATGCGTTAGCTGCCATCCATCCGACAACGGCTTCAATTTGGTCCTCGCGCAGCAGTGGGGTACGGCTAGCTCCTACAAAGCTGCGCATAAAGGACTGTTCCCTGGTAAAACTGGGGGATGCTGAGTCACTGGTGCCCGCAGCAGGCACAGAATCCCCACGTCCTCTCCCTGCAGGCACAGAATCCTCACGTCCTCTCCCTGCAGAAACTCCACGCCCACGCCCACGACCACATGCCTTACTCCCTGCCTTCTTCATCTTGGTAGACTGATAAAGATAGGCAGAAAAGTACTAAGGGCTTAGTGTGCTTATTCCTGAACAGCTGCTAACAGGTATAAGAAACACTAATTTTATAAAGTGTGGACTAGACTTTAATATGAGCTAATGTGGCCTACAAAACTGTAAAGTGGAGTGTTTGGTGAACTTTATTTAGGTTTTTTTTGTCACAAAAAGACACTGGATGTGCCTAAAGATGTAATAACGATAGTATCACAAACTTTTTGTAGCTATTACAATGTAGGAAGGTAACCTACAATGCAATAGATGAGGCTGCAAAAAATAGGCTAATACTAATCTGGCTGGGGCTGCAGGGCCCAATGCTGCAGAAAGGCTCCTCTAACTACTCCTATATAGTGTGTTTGGAACCAATTTAGCTGAATACGGATGGAACCACCACACTAATAGGAGATATCAGGAAAAATTATGAATTGGCAAAAAAGGACAATGTATGAGGCAGTGACACACACTGAGTGCACTACAACCAGACGGGGTTGAAGCACACACTACAGGGTGAGCTGCACTCACACACCAGACCTTGCAGACAGCGGTGAACAGCACAGAGAACTGTGCACTAGCGCTGCAAGGCACAGCGATTTATAAAGTAGCTTGGGTAAAGCAGTATAGAGCAAATAGGTAGCTAAAACTGTCCCTCAGAACAACAGCGTCCTGTCCCTAACTGAATTCACAGCAGAGTGAGCTCAAAATGGCGGCGGCGGCTTTTATAGTGCATCATGACATCATTTCAGCAGCCAATCACAGCCTTGCCATTAGTTAAGATGCCTACATGCCTAACAGGATGTGCCCACACTTCTTAGGATCCTCATTGGCTGAATAAAATGAAAATGGCTCATTGCATTATGGGAACTTCCGATTCCGGTATACGATATTGCAAAAGTATCGGAATTAAGTATCGGAATGCTCAACACTACTGTAGACCCTTACGGAGTTGGACTTTTTGAAGTCTCTGGTTGATGCAAGAATGGAGTCTTTTGATGGCTATAAGACAAGGACTTCTAATTGAGTGAAAAGTCACCTTCTTACAATACACAAAGTCATGGCTGACAAAGACTTCAGTGAAGAAGGTTCAAAGCAGTAGTTACAAGGTAAAATATAATCAATGGGACAAGTGGCCAACTACCAACGCCATAGCCAACAATCTTTATCTTAGTACGGCCCTCCAGAAGGATCTCAGTCCTCCACTTCTTGCTGGTTAGGGGGCCCATACACTGCTACCGCACAGGGGCCCATACACTGCTCCCGCACAGGGACCCATACACTGCTCCTGCACAGGGGTCCATACACTGCTCCCGCACAGGGACCCATACACTGCTCCCGCACAGGGACCCATACACTGCTCCCGCACAGGGGACCATACACTGCTCCCGCACAGGGGACCATACACTGCTCCCGCACAGGGGCCCATACACTGCTCCCGCACAGGGGCCCATACACTGCTCCCGCACAGGGACCCATACACTGCTCCTGCACAGGGGTCCATACACTGCTCCCGCACAGGGACCCATACACTGCTCCCGCACAGGGACCCATACACTGCTCCCGCACAGGGGCCCATACACTGCTCCCGCACAGGGGACCATACACTGCTCCCGCACAGGGGACCATACACTGCTCCTGCACAGGGGCCCATACACTGCTCCCGCACAGGGGCCCATACACTGCTCCCGCACAGGGGACCATACACTGCTCCCGCACAGGGGCCCATACACTGCTCCCGCACAGGGGACCATACACTGCTCCCGCACAGGGGCCCATACACTGCTCCCGCACAGGGGCCCATACACTGCTCCCGCACAGGGGACCATACACTGCTCCCGCACAGGGGACCATACACTGCTCCCGCACAGGGGCCCATACACTGCTCCCGCACAGGGGACCATACACTGCTCCCGCACAGGGGCCCATACACTGCTCCCGCACAGGGGCCCATACACTGCTCCCGCACAGGGGCCCATACACTGCTCCCGCACAGGGGACCATACACTGCTCCCGCACAGGGGCCCATACACTGCTCCCGCACAGGGGCCCATACACTGCTCCCGCACAGGGGCCCATACACTGCTCCCGCACAGGGGACCATACACTGCTCCTGCACAGGGGCCCATACACTGCTCCCGCACAGGGACCCATACACTGCTCCCGCACAGGGGCCCATACACTGCTCCCGCACAGGGGACCATACACTGCTCCCGCACAGGGGACCATACACTGCTCCCGCACAGGGGACCATACACTGCTCCCGCACAGGGGACCATACACTGCTCCCGCACAGGGGCCCATACACTGCTCCCGCACAGGGGACCATACACTGCTCCCGCACAGGGGCCCATACACTGCTCCCGCACAGGGGACCATACACTGCTCCCGCACAGGGGACCATACACTGCTCCCGCACAGGGGCCCATACACTGCTCCCGCACAGGGGACCATACACTGCTCCCGCACAGGGGCCCATACACTGCTCCCGCACAGGGGCCCATACACTGCTCCCGCACAGGGGCCCATACACTGCTCCCGCACAGGGGCCCATACACTGCTCCCGCACAGGGGCCCATACACTGCTCCCGCACAGGGGCCCATACACTGCTCCTGCACAGGGGACCATACACTGCTCCCGCACAGAGGCCCATACACTGCTCCCGCACAGGGGCCCATACACTGCTCCTGCACAGGGGCCCATACACTGCTCCTGCACAGGGGCCCATACACTGCTCCTGCACAGGGGCCCATACACTGCTCCTGCACAGGGGCCCACACTGATCCTGCACAGGGGCCCATACACTGCTCCTGCACAGGGGCTCATACACTGCTCCTGCACAGGGGCCCATACACTGCTCCCGCACAGGGGCCCATACACTGCTCCCGCACAGGGGCCCATACACTGCTCCCGCACAGGGGCCCATACACTGCTCCCGCACAGGGGCCCATACACTGCTCCCGCACAGGGGCCCATACACTGCTCCCGCACAGGGGCCCATACACTGCTCCCGCACAGGGGCCCATACACTGCTCCTGCACAGGGGTCCATACACTGCTCCCGCACAGGGGCCCATACACTGCTCCCGCACAGGGGTCCATACACTGCTCCCACACAGCGGACCATACACTGCTCCTGCACAGGGGACCATACACTGCTCCTGCACAGGGGCCCATACACTGCTCCTGCACAGGGGCCCATACACTGCTCCTGCACAGGGGCCCATACACTGCTCCTGCACAGGGGCCCATACACTGCTCCTGCACAGGGGCCCACACTGATCCTGCACAGGGGCCCATACACTGCTCCTGCACAGGGGCTCATACACTGCTCCTGCACAGGGGCCCATACACTGCTCCCGCACAGGGGCCCATACACTGCTCCCGCACAGGGGCCCATACACTGCTCCCGCACAGGGGCCCATACACTGCTCCCGCACAGGGGTCCATACACTGCTCCCGCACAGGGGCCCATACACTGCTCCTGCACAGGGGCCCATACACTGCTCCTGCACAGGAGTCCATACACTGCTCCTGCACAGGGGCCCATACACTGCTCCTGCACAGGGGCTCATACACTGCTCCTGCACAGGGGCTCATACACTGCTCCTGCACAGGGGCCCATACACTGCTCCTGCACAGGGGCCCATACACTGCTCCTGCACAGGGGCTCATACACTGCTCCTGCACAGGGGCTCATACACTGCTCCTGCACAGGGGCCCATACACTGCTCCTGCACAGGGGCCCATACACTGCTCCTGCACAGGGGCCCATACACTGCTCCTGCACAGGGGCCCATACACTGCTCCTGCACAGGGGCTCATACACTGCTCCTGCACAGGGGCCCATACACTGCTCCTGCACAGGGGCCCATACACTGCTCCCGCACAGGAGTCCATACACTGCTCCTGCACAGGGGTCCATACACTGCTCCTGCACAGGGGTCCATACACTGCTCCCGCACAGGGGTCCATACACTGCTCCCGCACAGGGGCCCATACACTGCTCCCGCACAGGGACCCATACACTGCTCCCGCACAGGGGCCCATACACTGCTCCCGCACAGGGGCCCATACACTGCTCCCGCACATGGGTCCATACACTGCTCCCGCACAGGGGCCCATACACTGGATGCAGGCTTGTGAGTCGCTCTGCGTCCGGTCGTGTCCGCTCATTGCACCTCTCTGAGATTTCAGGTGACGTTTCTCCTATGAGCGGTGATTAGAATTTCCAGGTGCGGGGGGTTACGTGCCCTCGCTGCCCCCGGCTATTACATTTCTCTTTTACGATTCTTCCACTAAAATAATATTTATGCAAACGGAGAGGAAAATTCTCAGACGGATGAAAGACGAGAATAGAAGATGGAAAATCTCTCCCCGGCCTCCTGCGCTCTTACTGGAAGATAATGTGAGTCACCTCCTGGCACCATCCTCACCGGGCATTGGGGTCATCCCTGACCACCACACTGAGCGTCCACGTACCGGACTGAAGGCTGCAGGAAACGTGGTCAGCGCGGGGTCCATGTTATGTGAAAGAAACGATCCTGTGAGCTGCGAGAGTCAGAATGATAAACTGGGTATGAAAGTAACCCCCACATACACCCACCTCAGGAAACGACGAACCCCCGCATACACCCACCTCAGGAAACGACGAACCCCCGCATACACCCACCTCAGGAAACGACGAACCCCCACATACGCCCACCTCAGGAAACGACGAACCCCCGCATACACCCACCTCAGGAAACGACGAACCCCCGCATACACCCACCTCAGGAAACGACGAACCCCCGCATACACCCACCTCAGGAAACGACGAACCCCCGCATACACCCACCTCAGGAAACGACGAACCCCCACATACGCCCACCTCAGGAAACGACGAACCCCCGCATACACCCACCTCAGGAAACGACGAACCCCCGCATACGCCCACCTCAGGAAACGACGAACCCCCACATACGCCCACCTCAGGAAACGACGAACCCCCGCATACACCCACCTCAGGAAACGACGAACCCCCACATACGCCCACCTCAGGAAACGACAGACCCCCACATACGCCCACCTCAGGAAACGATGAACCCCCACATACGCCCACCTCAGGAAACAAAGAACCCCCACATACGCCCACCTCAGGAAAACGATGAATGCCCACATACGCCCACCTAAGGAAACAACGAACCCCCACATACGCCCACCTCAGGAAAACGATGAACCCCACATTCGCCCACCACAGGAAAACTACGAACCCCCACATATGCCCACCTCAGGAAAAGGACGAACCCCCACATTCGCCCACCTCAGGAAACAACAAATCCCCACATATGACCAGCTCATGAAACGACGAACCCCCACATACCCCCACCTCAGGAAAACGATGAACCCCCACATACGCCCACCTCAGGAAATGAAGAACCACCACATATGTCCATCTCAGGAAAACGATGAACCCCTCACATACGCCCACCTCAGGAAAACGACGAATCCTCACATACGCCCACCTGAGGAAACGACGAACCCCCACATACACCCACTTGAGGAAAACGATGAACCCCCACATATGCCCACCTCAGGAAAACTACGAACCCCCACATATGCCCACCTCAGGAAAACGATGAACCCCCACATACGCCCACCTCAGGAAATGATGAACCCCCACATACGACCACCTCAGGAAACGACGAACCCCCACATACACCCACCTCACGAAACGACGAACCCCCACATACGCCCACCTCAGGAAACGACGAACCCCCACATACACCCACCTCAGGAAACGACGAACCCCCACATACCACCACCTCAGGAAACGACGAACCCCCACATACACCCACCTCAGGAAATGACGAACCCCCACATACGCCCACCTCAGGAAATGACGAACCCCCACATACGCCCACCTCAGGAAACGACGAACCCCCACATAAGCCCACCTCAGGAAATGATGAACCCCCACATATGCCCACCTCAGGAAACGATGAACCCCCACATATGCCCACCTCAGGAAACGATGAACCCCCACATACGCCCACCTCAGGAAACGATGAACCCCCACATATGCCCACCTCAGGAAACGATGAACCCCCACATACGCCCACCTCAGGAAAACGATGAACTCCCACATATGCCTACCTCAGGAAACGATGAACCCCCACATACACCCACTTTAGGAAAAGGACGAACCCCCACATACACCCACTTTAGGAAAAGGACGAACCCCCACATACGCCCACCTCAGGAAAACGATGAACCCCCACATACGCCTACCTCAGGAAAACGATGAACCCCCACATATGCCCACCTCAGGAAACGATGAACCCCCACATATGCCCACCTCAGGAAACGATGAACCCCCACATATGCCCACCTCCGGAAACGATGAACCCCCACATATGCCCACCTCAGGAAACGATGAACCCCCACATATGCCCACCTCAGGAAACGATGAACGTCCATATGCCCACCTCAGGAAACGATGAACCCCCACATACGCCCACCTCAGGAAACGATGAACCCCCACATACACCCACCTCAGGAAACAACGAACCCCCACATACGCCCACTTTAGGAAAAGGACGAACCCTCCACATACGCCGACCTCAGGAAAACGATGAACCCCCCACATACGCCCATATGCCCCCACATACGCCCATCTCAGGAAACGAACCCCCACATACGCCCACCTCAGGAAAACGATGAACCCCCACATACGCCCACCTCAGGAAACAATGAAGCCTCACATACGCCCACCTCAGGAAACAATGAAGCCTCACATACGCCCACCTCAGGAAACAATGAAGCCTCACATACGCCCACCTCAGGAAACAATGAAGCCTCACATACGCCCACCTCAGGAAAAGGACGAAAATTAATGTAAGTAGATGAGGCAGCTTCACTGATGAAATGTTCTGTACAGATGAAATCATCACTGGCTGATAATTGTGTCAAATCAAATCAGTTTGAACTGAGAATATAAAAGCTCTCGACATACACTCTATGGTATATACATGGTATATACAGGAGATGGCGGCGTGGACACCAACAGAAAATCAGGATACGGGTCCTCCGCAGCCCAGTAATGTGCTTTCTAGGTGGTTGTGGCCCCCTGAACTCCTAGGCTCCTGTGCAGCTGCACCGGGTGCACAGGCTGGAGTGTCCCCTCCTGCGTACCAGTGATATACATATATATGCATACTATATGGAGAAAAGTAACAGTAAGGTTATACACATCTTAATCATTGAATTCCAGATTTTCCTTTAGCCTCATTCAACCCCATTGTATAACCTCCGGCCCCTTCACCCCCATTGTATAACCTCCGGCCCCTCCACCCCAAGTGTATAACCTCCGGCCCCTCCACCCCCAATGTATAACCTCCGGCCCATCTATCCCCAATGTATAACCTCCGACCCCTCCACCCCTAGTGTATAACATCTGATCCCTCCACACTCAGTGTATAACATCCAACCCCTCACCCCCAGTGTATAGCATCCAACCTCTCACCCCCAGTGTATAACATCCAACCCCTCACCCCCAGTGTATAACATCCAACCCGACACCCCCAGTGTATAACATCCAACCCGTCACCCCCAGTGTATAACATCCAACCCGTCACCCCCAGTGTATAACATCCAACCCGTCACCCCCAGTGTATAACATCCAACCCGTCACCCCCAGTGTATAACATCCAACCCGTCACCCCCAGTGTATAACATCCAACCCGTCACCCCCAGTGTATAACATCCAACCCCTCACCCCCAGTGTATAACATCCAACCCCTCACCCCCAGTGTATAACATCCAACCCCTCACCCCCAGTGTATAACATCCAACCCCTCACCCACAGTGTATAACATCCGACCCCTCACCCCCAGTGTATAACATCCGACCCCTCACCCCCAGTGTATAACATCCGACCCCTCACCCCCAGTGTATTACATCCGACCCCTCACCCCCAGTGTATAACATCCGACCCCTCACCCCCAGTGTATAACATCCAGCCCCTCACCCCCAGTATATAACATCCAGCCCCTCACCCCCAGTGTATAACATCCAACCCCTCACCCCCAGTATATAACATCCAACCCCTCACCCCCAGTGTATAACATCCAGCCCCTCACCCGCAGTGTATAACATCCAGCCCCTCACCCCCAGTATATAACATCCAACCCGTCACACCCCCAGTGTATAGCATCCAACCCCTCACCCCCAGTGTATAACATCCAACCCCTCACCCCCAGTGTATAACATCCAGCCCCTCACCCCCAGTATATAACATCCAACCCCTCACCCCCAGTGTATAACATCCAACCCCTCACCCCCAGTGTATAACATCCAACCCCTCACCCCCAGTGTATAACATCCGACCCCTTACCCCCAGTGTATAACATCCAACCCGTCACACCCCCAGTGTATAACATCCAACCCGTCACCCCCAGTGTATAACATCCAACCCCTCCACCCCCAGTGTATAACATCCAACCCATCACACCCCCAGTGTATAACATCCAACCCCTCACCCCCAGTGTATAACATCCAACCCGTCACCCCCAGTGTATAACATTCAACCCCTTCACACCCAGTGTATAACATCCAGCCCCTCACCCCCAGTGTATAACATTCAACCCCTCACCCCCAGTGTATAACATTCAACCCCTTCACACCCAGTGTATAACCACCAGCCCCTCCACCCCTAGTGTATAACTTCTGGCCCCTCCACACCCAGTGTATAACATCCAACCCCGTACCACCAGTGTATAACATCCAGCCCCTCACCCCAGTGTATAACATCCAACCCCTCACCCCCAGTGTATAACATCCAACCTCCAGTGTATAGCATCCAAACCCTCACCACCAGTGTATAACATCCAACCCCTCACCCCCAGTGTATAACATCCAACCCCGTACCACCAGTGTATAACATCCAGCCCCTCACCCCCAGTGTATAACATCCAACCCCCAGTGTATAGCATCCAACCCCTCACCCCCAGTGTATAACATCCAACCCGTCACCCCCAGTGTATAACATCCAACCCCTCACCCCCAGTGTATAACATCCAACCCCTCACCCCCAGTGTATAACATCCAACCCCTCACCCCCAGTGTATAACATCCAACCCGTCACACCCCCAGTGTATAACATCCAACCCCTCACCCCCAGTGTATAACATCCAACCCCCAGTGTATAGCATCCAACCCCTCACCCCCAGTGTATAACATCCAACCCGTCACCCCCAGTGTATAACATCCAACCCCTCACCCCCAGTGTATAACATCCAACCCCTCACCCCCAGTGTATAACATCCAACCCCTCACCCCCAGTGTATAACATCCAACCCGTCACACCCCCAGTGTATAGCATCCAACCCCTCACCCCCAGTGTATAACATCCAACCCCTCACCCCCAGTGTATAACATCTGACCCCTCAACCCCAGTGTATAGCATCCGACCCCTCACCCCCAGTGTATAACATCCAACCCCTCACCCCCAGGTGTATAACATTCAACCCCTCACCCCCAGTGTATAACATCCAATCCCTTCACACCCAGTGTATAACCTCCGGCCCCTCCACCCCCAGTGTATAACCTCCGGCCCCTCCACCCCAAATGTATAACCTCCGGCCCCTCCACCCCAAATGTATAACCTCCGGCCCCTCCACCCCCAGTGTATAACATCCAACCCCGTACCACCAGTGTATAATCTCCGGCCCCTCCACTCCCAGTGTATAACATTCAACCCCTCTACCCCCAGTGTATGACCTTCAGTCCCTCCACCCCCAGTATATAACCTCCGGCCCCTCCAACCCAAGTGTATAACATCTGACCCTTCCACCCACCCCCCAGTGTATAACCTCTGCCCCCCCGATGCCGTCTGTCTTTACTACCATGTGACAGAACGGCCGTTGGTGCTATAAGAGGGTAACTGGGACGGTCATGTGCTTCTCCCTTGATTAGAAAAATGGTTATAACCTGTGTATACGAAAAAGTGTTTTATATTACATAGAACTTTATAGGCACAAAGGTGCACGGTTAATGTATTGCTATAATATGTGAATGACTCAATGCGTTCTGATAAATGTATTACATGTAGGGAAAGGATAGGATTAGTACATAGGACATAGGTTTAGATTTAGCTATAAGATAGCATTGGGTATGGTGCAGTGGAGGGCACAATAAGTTCAGGAAGTAGACAGGTTTAGGATAGAAACTGTTAATGTGTTCAGAAACAGCCCCAGTGTAGAAGGAGCAGGGCCAGTTAACAAGGGTAACACTTCCATGTTAGTGCAGTTAGTGAGAGATTAGATGGAGAGATTGCAGTATTTGGAGGTCTGAGGGAATGAGGAGCATGGGCTGTTCAGCAGAAAGAGAACGTTAGCCATAAACTCTGAGCGAACATTCCTGGAACGTTCGGGGCCCACAGTCCAACTGAGTCACTGAGAAGCGTGCCTCAATATCTTGCTAGGAGAGGAAGTCGGATGGGGAATCGCATAAGGGAGTTAGGAAGTGACTCTTGGAAGCTGCAGAGCAGGACAAAGTATCCCACGGGCCAGAGATGCCAGAGCAGGAAGGTATAGCTCAGGGCAAGCGGACATCAGAACATGTCATGGATTATGAAAACGGAAAAGTTTGTGCCCAATACTGCGTGTTTCAATATGATGAAAGTGGACAGTTAAGTAAACTTCTTTACTATAAAATGAATTTGATGTCACCTGATGAGTGTGTGGTGGTTCCTGAAGTGGAAGAACCAAAGCCAGCAGAGGCCTGCGACCAAAACATGAACGTTATGCACCACACGCATAGCACAGGAGAATCGGGACACTGTTTATTTGTAGGGTGCCAGGGTGTGGGAACACAGAAGACCCTCCCTCTGACAACCACCCTGTGCTTTAACCCATTTAACTTGGCAATAAAGGTCCAGTGTCCAGTCTTCTGGAAACGTGAATTAATCATTGAATCCTGAAAAGTTTTAGTAGACTTTGAGTTTCAGTTCTTGAACATCCCGTCAGCAGATAGACATGACCCCGAGAGTCCCGTGTTCTCTTTGACAAAGTTGCTGACTGACAAGCGGTGACTTTATGTCTGGGAGAACAATGCGATCAGCCGTCCGAAATCGACATCTCCACCGACCATCGGTCGTCCCCAAACACATCAGACCATCGTCCCAACCTGTTGATATCGGTGGATTTAGCCAACGTTAGTCCAATATGTATGGAGAGGACAGAGTGATTATGAATTACAGATTATAAAACAGTAAGAGGGATTATCAGGTCACTGCTGCCCAAATAATGAGGGGAATAAGCCTGAAGTCAGAACGATGGTTCTTCCAATGCCTACCTCTTCTGACTCCCCTATACAAAGGAACGCTGGACTCAGCCCACTACTCCTTTCCTCCTCCACATCCCTCTGTCCTCCAGAATCTGCTGGCATTGGCTCATTTACATTTTCCCCAGGACCCAATTATTCCTGCAGGGGTTCAGGCTCGGAATATTATCAGGCTCCTTCCCCCTCTTGCAGCCGAGCTCTGCCTCTACCTCGACAATCAGGCAGAAACCTATTTCTATTTGCTGCATTTCCCTGAACTGTTATTATTATTTAATGGCCTTCAGCTCGATCTCGAGCCATGGTCACTTGATGGATGGAACATCGATCTTGGTCAAGCCTAGATAGTTCCACCAGAGTCTTCTCTGCCGTGATCTTGATAGTATAGAGCCATCGGGTTTGCTGGTCTTCCTCTTCACCTTGTTCCTTCTATTCTTCCGACCATGATGTCCTTCTCCAGTGATTGATCTTCTTTGTAGGATGTGTCCACAGTCGTAGCTCGGTGATTCTTGCTTCCAGTCACATGTCTGGCTTGATTTGCTCCAGAATTGATTTGTTTGTTCCTCTTGCCATCCACGGTATTGATAACATCCTTCTCCAGCTCCACATTTCGAAGGTATCGATTCTTCTTCTGTCTTTTTTCCTTATCATCTAGATTTCGGATTCTTATGTCACCACAAACTATCTACGAGCCGCGTCTTCATCACCAGTGAAATGGTCCTGGATTTGAAGGCCTCGTCCGGTGACTTCATTGCTGATTTGCCCAGAGCTATTCTCCTACTGACTTCCGGTGTCGTCGCTGCATTTTGAGTGATCATTGATCCGAGTAGGTTGAAGTTCTTTACAACTTACTGTTTGTCGTCGTCTGTCTCAGATGTGTCCTGGTTGTTCCTGGCAGTAGTCAGTATCTTTGTCTTCTTTGCATTGAGTAGCAGTCCCATGCTCGAGCTTTCCATCTTGCTTCACTGAATAGAGAATCATTATATAGATACCTGAGAGGAATAATGGAGCATGTGTGTCCTCCAGCAATCGGCTCATTAGGTGGAGGTGACTGAGCGTGTGTGTCCTCCAGCACTCGGCTCATTAGGTGGGGGTGACTGACCGTGTGTGTCCTCCAGCACTCGGCTCATTAGGTGGAGGTGACTGAGCGGGTGTCCTCCAGCACTCGGCTCATTAGGTGGAGGTGACTGAGCGTGTGTGTCCTCCAGCACTCGGCTCATTAGGTGAAGGTGACTAAGCATGTGTGTCCTCCAGCACTCGGCTCATTAGGTGTCAGTGACTGAGCATGTGTGTCCTCCAGCACTCAGCTCATTAGGTGGAGGTGACTGAGCGTGTTTGTCCTCTAGCACTCGGCTCATTAGGTGGAGGTGACTGAGCATGCGTGTCCTCCGGCACTCGGCTCATTAGGTGGAGGTGACTGAGCATGTGTGTCCTCCAGCACTCGGCTCATTGGGTGGAGGTGACTGAGCGTGTGTGTCCTCCAGAATTCGGCTCGCTAGGTGGAGGTGACTGAGCGTGTGTGTCCTCCAGCACTCGGCTCGCTAGGTGGAGGTGACTGAGCGTGTGTGTCCACCAGCATTCGGCTCGTTAGGTGGATGACTGATTATGTGTGTCTTCCGGCGCTCAGCTCGTTAGGTGGTCGGCTACATTGCTCACAGTGAATGCCAAGTGGCACCCTAATATGTAAGGAAATGACTGAACTCTGCCCTAGATGCTGGAACATGGTGACTGTGTCATTATATTATATAACGCTGAGGTCACGTCTGACAATATCCAGTCCTGGAAGGTTTGCGGATTCCTGATGTGCTGCATATTTAGCAGCCACTAGATGGCGAACTCACACTGTCACTATTGGCAGGATACTACAGTCATGGCCAAAAGTTTTGAGAATGACACCAAAATGATATTTTCACATGATCTGCTGGCCTGTGGTTTTTATTAGTGTTTGATGTTTATATCACATACAGAAATATAATTGCAATCATATTATGAGCACCAATAGGTTATATTGACAGTTAGAATGAGTTAATGCAGCAAGTCAATATTTGCAGTGTTGCCCCTTCTTCTTCAAGACCTCTGTAATTCTCCCTGGCTGCTCTCAATCAACTTTTGGACCAAATCCTGACTGATAGCAGTCCATTCTTGCATAATCAATGCTTGCATTTTGCCAGAATTTGTTGGTTTTTGTTCGTCCACCCGTCTCTTGATGATTGACCACAAGTTCTCAATGGGATTAAGATCTGTGGAGTTTCCAGGCCATGGACCCAAAATCTCTATGTTTTGTTCCATGAGCCATTTAGTTATCACCTTTGCTTTATGGCATGGTGCTCCATCATGCTGGAAAAGGCATTGCTGGGCGCCAAACTGCTCTTGGACGGTTGGGAGAAGTTGCTCTTGGAGGACATTCTGGTACCATTCTTTATTCATGGCTGTGTTTTTAGGCAAGACTGTGAGTGAGCCGATTCCCTTGGCTGAGAAGCAACCCCACACATGAATGGTTTCAGGATGCTTTACAGTTGGCATGAGACAAGACTGGTGGTAGCGCTCACCTCTTCTTCTCCGAATAAGCTGTTTTCCAGATGTCCCAAACAATCGAAAAGGGGATTCATCAGAGAAAATGACTTTGCCCCAGTCCTCAGCAGTCCACTCCCTGTACCTTTTGCAGAATATCAGTCGGTCCCTGATGTTTTTTCTGGAGAGAAGTGGCTTCTTTGCTGCTTCCTTGAAACCAGCCCTTGCTCAAAGAGTCTCCGCCTCACAGTGCGTGCAGAAGCACTCACACCAGCCTGCTGCCATTCCTGAGCAAGCTCGGCACTGCTGGTAGTCCCATCCCGCAGCTGAAACAGTTTTAAGATACGGTCCTGGCGCTTGCTGGTCTTTCTTGGGTGCCCTGGAGCCTTTTTGACAACAATGGAAGCTCTCTCCTTGAAGTTCTTGATGATGCGATAGATTGTTGACTGAGGTGCAATCTTTGTAGCTGCGATACTCTTCCCTGTTAGGCCATTTTTGTGCAGTGCAATGATGGCTGCACGTGTTTCTTTAGAGATAACCATGGTTAACTGAAGAGAAACAATGATACCAAGAACCAGCCTCCTTTTAAAGTGTCCAGTGATGTCATTCTTACTTAATCATGACTGATTGATCGCCAGCCCTGTCCTCATCAACACCCACACCTGTGTTAATGGATCAATCACTAAAACGATGTTAGCTGCTCCTTTTAAGGCAGGACTGCAATGATGTTGAAATGTGTTTTGGGGGTTAAAGTTCATTTTCTGGGCAAATATTGACTTTGCAAGTACAGTAATTGCTGTTAAGCTGATCACTCTTTGACATTCAGGAGTATATGCAAATTGCCATTACAAAAAATGAAGCAGTAAACTTTGGAAAAATTACTATTTGTCTCATTCGCAATACTTTTGGCCATGACTGTACGTGATGTGGTTGTAAATGTGCTCTTCAGGGTCATTATAGTGTAGCAGGAGATAAATGTGCCGCTCCGGTGTGTGCCGCCTCCTCCCGGTATCATTATAACCTGGATATACATTATTACCGTACAGCTGATGAATGTGCCGCTCCGATGTGTGCCGCCTCCTCCCGGTATCATTATAACCTGGATATACATTATTACCGTACAGCTGATGAATGTGCCGCTCCGGTGTGTGCCGCCTCCTCCCGGTGTCATTATAACCTGGAGATACATTATTACAGTACAGCTGATGAATATGCCGCTCCGGTGTGTGCCGCCTCCTCCCGTTGTCATTATAACCTGGAGATACATTATTACCATGCAGGGCTGATGAATGTGCCGCTCCGGTGTGTGCCGCCTCCTCCCGGTATCATTATAACCTGGAAATACATTATTACCGTACAGCTGATGAATGTGCCGCTCCGGTGTGTGCCGCCTCCTCCCGGTGTCATTATAACTTGGAGATACATTATTACCATACAGGGCTGATGAATGTGCCGCTCCGATGTGTGCCGCCTCCTCCCGGTATCATTATAACCTGGAGATACATTATTACCATACAGGGCTGATGAAAGTGCTGCTCCGGTGTGTGCCGCCTCATCCCGGTATTATTATAACCTGGAGATACATTATTACCGTACAGGGCAGATGAATGTGCATCTAAGTTAATTAGAGACACAACTGTGGATGTATTTTAATGCACACCTGAAACACACTGCTTCTTTGTGTAGCATCATGGGAAAGACTAAAGAAATCAGCCAAGATATCAGGAAGAGAATTGTGGACTTGCATGAAGAATGGGAAGAATTGTAGGAAGAATGGGAAGCATTTAAGGAAACCAGGATGGATGAACACAGAACTTAAACACGTGCTAAAAAGAAAGAAAGAAATGTTTATTAAATGGAAAGAGGGAGGCATATCTAAAGAAGATTATAATGCAGTCTGCAGATCCTGCAGGGCACGTATCAGGTTAGCTAAAGCTGACAATGAATTAAGGCTTGCAAGAGATGTCAAAAACAATAAAAAAGGATTTTGGGGGTATGTCAAAAGTAAAAGAAAAGTCAAAGATGCTATAGGATTTTTACAGGATGAAAATGGAGAAAATGGTAAGAGATGATGTTGAGAAGGCCGAACTTTTTAATTCCTATTTTGCATCTGTTTTCTCTCAGAAAGAAAATGTAACATCAACTGATCTTCACTGTCCTTTTAAAGGAATAGAGGAATCCAAGTTATCTGTAAACAGAAAGATTGTGAGGGAATATATAGCTAACATAAATGAGTTCAAGTCTCCAGGTCCAGATGAATTACACCCCAGAGTACTGAAGGAGATCGTAGAAGAAATTTTAGAACCACTCTCCATAATCTTTGAAAATTCTTGGAGAACAGGAGAAGTCCCAGAAGACTGGAGAAGAGCAAATGTTGTTCCTATCTTCAAAAAGGGGAAGAAGGTGGACCCAGGGAACTATAGGCCGGTGAGTCTGACTTCTATACCAGGAAAGATCTTTGAACAAATTATTAAACAACATGTATGTAAGTACATGGATAAGAATGAAGTGATTAACCAGAGTCAGCATGGGTTTGTAACTAACAAGTCATGTCAGACTAACTTAATTTCCTTCTATGACAGAATCACTGACTGGGTGGATCAGGGAAATGCTGTAGATATAGTATATCTTGACTTCAGCAAAGCATTTGAAAAAGTATCTCACACCATCCTTATTGAAAAAATGACCAAGTATGCAATGGACCAGGCAACTGTTAGGTGGATTCATAACTGGCTTAGTGATCGGACTCAAAGGGTGGTTGTAAATGGCTTCACATCCAGCTGGATGAATGTCTCAAGTGGGGTACCACAGGGCTCCGTCCTGGGACCTGTATTGTTCAACATCTTTATCAATGATTTAGATGAAGGAATTGAGGGTAAACTGATTAAATTTGCTGATGATACAAAGCTAAGAGGGATAGCTAATACTAGAGAAGAGAGAGAGAGGATTCAAAAAGACCTAAATAAACTGGAGCAGTGGGCAGCAACCAACAGAATGGTTTTTAACAGGGAAAAATGCAAAGTACTACATCTGGGCAATAGAAATGAAAAAAGCATATACAGAATGGGAGGAATAGAGCTAATCAACAGTACATGTGAAAAAGACTTAGGTATACTAATAGATCATAGACTGAACATGAGTCAACAGTGTGATGCAGCAGCAAAAAAGGCAAATACAATTCTGGGATGTATTAACAGAAGCATACAGTCTAGATCACGTGAAGTCATTATCGGTCTTTACTCCTCTTTGGTCAGACCTCATCTGGAATACTGTGTACAGTTTTGGGCACCACATTTTAAAAAAGACATAGACAAACTGGAGCAAGTTCAGAGAAGAGCGACCAGAATGGTGACTGGTCTGCAAACCATGTCCTATGAGGAACGGTTGCAGGATTTGGGAATGTTTAGCTTGCAAAAAAGAAGACTGAGAGGAGACTTAATAGCTGTCTACAAATATGTCAAGGGCTGTCACATTGTAGAAGGATCATCTTTATTCTCATTTGCACAAGGAAAGACTAGAAGCAATGGGATGAAACTAAATGGGAGGAGACACAGATTAGATATTAGAAAAAACTTTTTGACAGTTAGGGTGATTAATGAGTGGAACAGGCTGCCACGAGAGGTGGTGAGTTCCCCTTCAATGGACGTCTTCAAACAGAGGCTGGACAGACATCTGTCTGAGATGATCTAGTGAATCCTGCTTTGAGCAGGGGGTTGGACCAGATGACCCAGGAGGTCCCTTCCAACTCTACCATTCTATGATTCTATGATTCTATGATTCTAAGTCTGGCTCATCCTTGGGTGCAATTTCAAGATACCTGAAGGTGCCTCGTTCATCTGTACAAACAATTATACGCAAGTACAAACAAGATGGGAATGTCCAGCCATCATACCGCTCAGGAAGGAGATGGGTTCTGTGTCCCAGAGATGAACGTGCTTTGTTCCGACATGTGCATATCAACACAACGACAAGAGCAAGAGCAAAAGACCTTGTGAAGATGATGGCGGAAGCTGGTAAGATTGTGTCAATATCCACAGTGAGACGAGTACTGTATCAACATGGGCTGAAAGGCCACTCTGGCAGGAAGAAGCCATTACTCCAAAAGAAACATAAAAAAGCCAGATTCATGTTTGCAAATGCACACAGGAACAAAGACCTTAACTTTTGGAGACATGTCCTGTGATCTGATGAAACTAAAACTGAACTTTTTGGGCATAATGACCATCGTTATGTTTGGAGGATAAAAGGAGAAGCTTGGAAGCCTAAGAACACCATCCCAACAGTGAAACACGGGGGTGGCAGCATCATGTTGTGGGTTTTTTTGCTGCAGGAGGGACTGGTGCACTTCACAAAATAGATGGCATCATGAGAAAAGAAGATTATGTGGCAATACTGAAGCAACATCTCAAGACATCAGCCAGGAAGTTAAAGTTTGGGCGGAAATGGGTCTTCCAAATGGACAATGACCCGAAGCATACTGTCAAAATGGAAACAAAGTGGCTTAAGGATAACAAAGTCAATGTTTTGGAGTGGCCATCACAAAGACCCGATCTCAATCCTATTGAAAATTTATGGGCAAAGCTGAAAAGGCTGCGAGCACCGAGCAAAGCGACCTCCAAACCTGGATCGGTTACACCAGTTGTGTCAGGAGGAATGGGCCCAAATTCTGACCAACTATAGTGAGAATCTTGTGGAAGGAGATCCCAAACGTGTGACCCAAGTCATTCAGTTTAAGGGCAATGGGACCAAATACTAATGAAATGGATGGAAACTTCTGACTTTGCAGTAAGTAATAAAAATGCCTTAAACCTTCTCTCTCTCTCATTATTCTGGTATTTGGCAAATATTAAAAATTATGGCATAATCCTAATTGTCCTAAAACGGGAAAGATTTATTCTGATTTCATGTCAGATATTGAGAAGAACCTGCAGATGAGTCTTTCTATATAGTGGATGGAAACTTCTGGTATCAGCCCTTTGGTGCAGCAGTTGTGTTTTTCCCTCTCGTGTGTGACACGTCTGGTGGAGCATGTGGCCGTGGTCCTGATTCATGACCGTCAGCTTTAGGACCTCGATTTCCAAGGTTCTGATTGGTGGACGAGCTCACTCCTGGTTTCCGTGATGGTTCATTCTATATAATGAGTCCGTTATCTGAGATTTCCAGTGATTTCCCCCCAGTAACCACAGGACCATCTTGCATGAATCAATGGCTCAGAGTTCTGGGGTCTTGCCTTCTCCCTGCGCTGGCCCCTCCACTCATCTCGCACACATTGGCACAGACTCTAAACCACAATATTACACTTTCTACGTCACTCCTGATGTCTAATATGTAAAGTGGTTCTGCATGTGATGAATAAGTAATCACACCCAGGCACAGGCTCCGCTGCTCTTACCGTCAGTGACGTCACCGCTCTACATGAAGCCCCCCGGGGCCTGGATATTCATCAGGGTGACGGCTCCATGGGGCAGCACATCACTCCACTCTCCAGTCATTGACTGTAAATCTGGGAAATACAACAGAGGAACCCTCTCCACCAGCCGCTACCCTGCACCCCTGCATCTGTCCCCCAAATGGACATTTATTTCAGAGCCCATGCGTGGTAACGGTGCGCCTCCTGCAGCTACCCCTGATAATAGCCACTTATGACTAGGACCTCTACTTTAGAAATGGCAGACTATTTTATGTTGCAGATGAGGATGATTGGACAACTTCTTTAAATGACCCCTTTAAGAGCCTCATGCTACTCCATCGGGGCTACTGCAGGATAGTCCACAAAGAACTGGCATTAACATTGGTAATGTGGACTATTCTGTTGGTTGTCAGATTGGTGAGTGAGGATGTGGTGGTGACCAGGACCAGGACCCTGAAGAGGAGCAATGGAATTAAGACTCCCACATGGTTCTCTGCTGTGTGCGGCTTTCACAGGATTAGGGGTAGGTGGGAGGAGATAATCCCTCATTGTTCGAGTGTTCAATTTACCTGCATATTTTGTCCTTCAAGGTTTGTAGAGTAACAAATTGCAGGGCTGGTACAATGGGTAATCATCAGGCATTCAACATATTAAAAAACATCGATTGTTCAATGAACCTGCTTCTTTGTCATCCAAATGTTCAATGAACCTGCTTCTTTGTCATCCAAGGTTATTTAGAAGAATAAATTGACGGGGCTAATACAATAGGTAATCAGCAGGCCTTCAACAAATCAACATACAACAAGAGTTAACGTGCAGGCTCATATGAACAATAGCTCATGTCTCTCAACCAACTGAATAACATGTCTGGCATAATTAAGAATAAATGCTGCTCTCTATGTACAAGAAAATAACTACTATAATACTGCCCCTATGTACAAGAATATAACTACTATAATACTGCTCCTATGTACAAGAATATAACTACTATAATACTGCTCCTATGTACAAGAATATAACTACTATAATACTGCCCCTATGTACAAGAATATAACTACTATAATACTGCTTTCTATGTACAAGAATATAACTACTATAATACTGCCCCCTATGTACAAGAATATAACTACTATAATACTGCCCCCTATGTACAAGAATATAACTACTATAATACTGCCCCCCATGTACAAGAATATAACTACTATAATACTGCCCCTATGTACAAGAATATAGCTACTATAATACTGCTCCTATGTACAAGAATATAACTACTATAATACTGCTCTCTATGTACAAGAATATAGCTACTATAATACTGCTCTCTATGTACAAGAATATAGCTACTATAATACTGCTCCTATGTACAAGAATATAACTACTATAATACTGCTCTCTATGTACAAGAATATAACTACTATAATACTGCTTTCTATGTACAAGAATATAACTACTATAATACTGCCCCCTATGTACAAGAATATAACTACTATAATACTGCCCCCTATGTACAAGAATATAACTACTATAATACTGCCCCCCCATGTACAAGAATATAACTACTATAATACTGCTCCCATGTACAAGAATATAACTACTATAATACTGCCCCCTATGTACAAGAATATAACTACTATAATAATGCTCCTATGTACAAGAATATAACTACTATAATACTGCCCCCTATGTACAAGATTATAACTACTATAATACTGCCCCTATGTACAAGAATATAACTCCTATAATACTGCCCCTATGTACAAGAATATAACTCCTATAATACTGCTCCCTATGTACAAGAATATAACTCCTATAATACTGCTCCCTATGTACAAGAATATAACTACTATAATACTGCTCCCTATGTACAAGAATATAACTACTATAATACTGCTCCTATGTACAAGAATATAACTACTATAATACTGCTCCTATGTACAAGAATATAACTCCTATAATACTGCTCCTATGTACAAGAATATAACTCCTATAATACTGCTCCTATGTACAAGAATATAACTACTATAATACTGCCCCTATGTACAAGAATATAACTACTATAATACTGCTCCTATGTACAAGAATATAACTACTATAATACTGCCAGTATGCACAAGAATATAACTACTATAATACTGCCCCTATGTACAAGAATATAACTACTATAATACTGGCCCTATGTACAGGAATATAACTACTATAATACTGCCCCTATGTACAAGATTATAACTACTATAATACTGCCCCTATGTACAAGAATATAACTACTATAATACTGCTCTCTATGTACAAGAATATAACTACTATAATACTGCCAGTATGCACAAGAATATAACTACTATAATACTGCTCCTATGTACAAGAATATAACTACTATAATACTGCTCCTATGTACAAGAATATAACTACTATAATACTGCTCCTATGTACAAGAATATAACTGCTATAATACTGCCCCTATGTACAAGATTATAACTACTATAATACTGCCCCTATGTACAAGATTATAACTCCTATAATACTGCCCCTATGTACAAGAATATAACTACTATAATACTGCTCCTATGTACAAGAATATAACTACTATAATACTGCTCCTATGTACAAGAATATAACTACTATAATACTGCCCCTATGTACAAGATTATAACTCCTATAATACTGCTCCCTATGTACAAGAATATAACTACTATAATACTGCTCCTATGTACAAGAATATAACTACTATAATACTGCTCCTATGTACAAGAATATAACTACTATAATACTGCTCCTATGTACAAGAATATAACTACTATAATACTGCCCCCTATGTACAAGAATATAACTACTATAATACTGCCCCTATGTACAAGAATATAACTACTATAATACTGCCCCCTATGTACAAGAATATAACTACTATAATACTGCTCTCTATGTACAAGAATATAACTACTATAATACTGCCCCCCATGTACAAGAATATAACTACTATAATACTGCCCCCCATGTACAAGAATATAACTACTATAATACTGCCCCCCATGTACAAGAATATAACTACTATAATACTGCTCCTATGTACAAGAATATAACTACTATAATACTGCCCCCTATGTACAAGAATATAACTACTATAATACTGCCTCCTATGTACAAGAATATAACTACTATAATACTGCCCCCTATGTACAAGAATATAACTACTATAATACTGCCCCCCATGTACAAGAATATAACTACTATAATGATCTTTTTATTTAAAAACTGACAACCAAATATTACAGAATAATTACATTAAAATCACAAAATAATAAATATTAAAGAAAATAAATACTGTGTTGTTACATCACTTACACAATAATATTAGATAACATTGATAAATCCCGCCACATGAATGTTCCTCCAGTTCACATTACCTGGGTTAATCTTTATGTCCTTCTTATACACTGACTTCAGACTTTCCAGGATCTTATACCTGACACTATCACAGGACAGGACCTCCTTATTGATGAGCAGGCAGCACCGTGCGCACCACAGATGATAGATGGTCACCACATTTATTACATATAGGGGGCTTCGGTTATACGCCCTGAGCTCAGGCTGGAAGTCTCCGTACAGCAGCTGACCATACGACTGTCCCACCAGGTGCGGTAACTTTAGGGACAAGGACACACACTCCCATACCTGCATACTGAAGGGACACTCTAACAGCAGATGCTCCATAGTCTCCTGTATATGGGGACACTCTAGAAGCAGATGCTCCATAGTCTCCTGTATATGGGGACACTCTAGCAGCAGATGCTCCATGGTCTCCTGTATATGGGGACACTCTAGAAACAGATGCTCCATAGTCTCCTGTATATGGGGACACTCTAGCAGCAGATGCTCCATAGTCTCCTGTATACGGGGACACTCTAGCAGAAGATGCTCCATAGTCTCCTGTATACGGGGACACTCTTCTCTAGGACATGATCTGTCTGATATATTCCTACACTTTAGGTCATCTCTGACGTACATCTTACCATGGAGCCCCAGCCACGCCACATCTCTCATATGAGGGGGAATTCTGGGATCTAGTACGTTTTTTGCAGCCTGTTTTACATCTAGACTTGGGGCGCCCCTCAATTGAACATGGACACTAAAGTGAGATGACAGCACGTTCTTATACAATTCCTTCCTACTGAGCTGCCTGACGTCCTCATACAGGGTCCTCCATCTAATAACCTTACTTATTACATGGACACCATACCAAGAAACATTATTCTTTAGTCGGCCTGAGATTCTCTTGATGGGGTCCCCTACCGACCACACGGACACAAACTGCTGGATCTGGCTCTTAAACAAACAAGACCATGGCGTCTTCTCTGAATTCTTACAAAAAGAGAAATTCTTCATAAGAAACATGAGATTAAAGAAGAGCTCAGGACAGGGCATGGAGAGACCACCCTCCTTATGGGGGAGATAGACAATGTTTCTCCTGACCACATTCACTCTGTTACCCCACAAGAAGTGAAAGAAGACATTGGTAAGTCTGGGGAGTAACACATCGGGCACCGGGAACACCACACTGATATAGAGGAAGAGCGGGAGCAAGAAGGTCTTCAGCAGGCGGACCTTCTCCAGATACGTCAGCTTCCAGGGTCTCCAGCTCTGCACCTTCTGCTCACACACCACCAGCTTCTCCTCCCAGTTCACCTTCCCATCATCTACAGCACCAAACACTACTCCCAAAATCTTTATCTGACCCTGAACTGTTCTGAAGGGCACAGAGAAGACATCACTGTCACCCCCCAACCACAACGCCTCGCTCTTCTCCATGTTCACAGAGGAGTTAGACACATTGGAGAAGGCTGTCATCTCCTGCTGTAGCGCCGTACAATCTTCTCTAGACGACACCACCACCGACACGTCATCCGCATAGGCGCAGAACTTTACATCCTCCACTGTACTCTGCAGGCAACATCTCATCCCTGTGAAACCTCTATGATCCTGCACTTTTCTGAGGAAAGGATCCAGACTAAAGACATACAACAATGGGCTGAGAGGACAGCCCTGCCTCACCCCTGACATGATCCTGAAGGGCTCAGCCAAGTGACCATTAATCAGCGGCAGGCTTACAGCCTCCTTATACACAACCTGCAGCCACTGCACAAACCGCACAGGGAGGCCATAGTGTAACAACACCTGGTACAGGTAGTCATGATGGACTCTATCAAAGGCTTTACTCTGGTCTAAGCCCACAATATACGCCCCCACATTGTGCTGCTTAATGTACGTCACAGCTTCTCTCACCAGCAGCAATGAGTCCTCTATCGTCCGACCCTTCACACCACACGTCTGGTTGGCGATGATCAGCTCACCCGCCACCTCACTCAGCCGATAATACAAGATCTTGGCCAGGATTTTATAGTCAGTGTTTAGCAAAGACAGTGGACGCCAGTTCTTTACATCTTTTAGATTTCCCTTCTTTGCTAAGAGAACCAGAACAGATCTATACTGGGACTGTAGGAGCTTCCCTGCAGAGAGGCAATCATTATAGACCTGCACCAGGTCCGGAGCCAACAAGTCCCTGAACTCTTTGTAAAACTCGCTGGTCAGGCCGTCCAGTCCTGGGCTCTTGTTGGCCTTTAAGGAGTCAATGCTCCTCTTCACCTCATCCTCAGTTATGGGATCGGCCATACTATCTGCCTGCACCAGGTCTAACGTTGGTAGGGACACCCCCTTCAGATAAGCTTTAATGTCATCCTTATTAATATGAGCCCCTTTATACAGATCACTATAATAATCCCCAATGATCCTGTGGACTTTCTCCGGCTCCGACTGCTCCACCCCATTCTCATTTAACAAGCCAGTGATCAGCTTCTTACTAACCCTGTTCTTACAAGCAATAAAGGGATCTGGGTTATGGACGCCCCAACTATCAAACTGTCCCTCCGCCTTGAGAGACTTGAGGCGATCGTACTGCAGCTCCCTCATCCGCTGCTTTATATGGCTGACGCTCCGTCCGTCCACCTCCTCACCACCATTCATCCTGCTGTATAGCCGGCTGAGGTGCAGTCTCAGGGCTGTGTATCTCATATAATCCATATTACTACGTCTCCTGGCTGCTCCTACAATAAACTGCTTGATGTCACTCTTCATGATCTCCCACCACTCGGCTGTGTCATCACACATACACTGGGTGGTCCTACGTTCATTATAGAATGTGGTGAAGGCCTCTCTGAACCGAGGATCTTGGACCACAGAGCTGTTCACCTTCCAGTACCCCTTTCCACAGACCACAGCTTGGGCCAGATCCAGCGTCACACTCACCATACAATGGTCCGAATACTCCAGGGGGCTGATCCTGTACTGAGAGCATCTCACCTCCCTCTTTATATACACCCGGTCTATCCTGCTGGCATTACCACCCTTATGGTAAGTGTACGTCTTACTGGTATGATGAGACCCATAGGTGTCTACTAGGTGGGCCTGCTGGACTATATTATTAAGGAACGTCTCATCATATCTTAGTTGCTTATGACTGCTGGATCTGTCCACATTACAGGACACATTATTAAAGTCCCCACACAATATAAACACTTTAGATGTAAAGCAATATGGTTTCATGTGGTCAAATAGTTCCCTCCGCTCTTTCCTGGTCTGCGGAGCATAAATGTTTATCGCTCTATAATGGATGGAGTCCAATGTAAAGTCCAGCATCAGACAGCGACCCGGACAGATCTCCAGGACTCTGTCCACCTGGACATTCATGGTATTAAAGAGGACCCCCACACCGTCATTTCTCTCCAGACCGAAGGACCAGTATGACGGCCCAAGTCTCCAGTCTCTCTTGGCTGCATACACATGGGCATTGCTCTTCAAATACGTCTCCTGTAAGAAGAAGACGTCAGATCTCTCATCAGACAAACGCTGGTAAATCGCCTGCCGCCGGCTCACAGTCCTCACACTGTTCACATTAATGGAGTTTATTCTCAGCCGCATCCTGATCACTTAGACTTTTTGGTCTTCTTCCTCCTTCCACTGCTGTCACCTGTAGTGCCCCATCTCTTTGTGGACACGGGAGGGTCAGGATCCCCCTCATCAGAGACGTTTTCGAGGACGCATGAAGGACTTTGCTCCATTTGTGACTCTTCATCTTCGTCTTCTCCCAGCACATTGTAACGTCCAGGACTTATCGCCAGCACTGGAGGCTCAGAGGTTTTCTGTACTGTTGTGACTTTTCTGGTGGGATCCACAGATGCATTTTTTCTTTTTACGGTCACAAAGCCTTCCTCATCCACACTGGACAGTGCAGGCGGACTAACTGCTTCCACAGATGTACTGGGCTGATGTTTGGATGGTTTGGTTGCAGGCTTTCTGGACACCTTAGGCCTCTCTTTAACAACTGGCATTTTAGGCCCTACTTTAGTGGCTGATCGAAGCTTAGGTCTTATTATATTGGCTGATGACGCTTTAGGTCTTTCTTTAGTGGCTGGTGGGCCTTTAGGTGGTTCTTCAGTGGCTGGTGGGCCTTGTAGTGCAGCATCCGTTAGTACATGAGACTCTGGAGCAGGTTCACTGATACTGTCACTTCTGTCCTCATCCATACCGGCTTCTGGGACATCAGAACCTCTGGTGACATCTTCCTGAAAAACTTCTGAGGAGGTCTGCCCATTATATTTATTGTGTTCTGCATGCCGGCAATCCCGGAACGTATGCCTTGGTTCTGAGCACAGATTACAGATGACGGCTCCTGTGCATTTGACCTTTGTATGACCTGACTGTCCACATAATGAGCATGTGATACGAGAGCAGTTTATGGCGAGATGCCGGCCCCCACATCTATGGCACAGACGTGGCTGACCAGGGTAGTAGCAGATCCCCCTCTCTGAGCCCAGGTAGAAGGAGTGCGGCAGATGTCTGGTCACACCGCTCTCTTGTATCAGCTGGATTTTCAGTGTATATCCTCCATTCCATATCTGCTCCTCATCATAGATCTTGTCAGGATGACTTCTCACTATGCACTGCCGGTTCAGCCAGTGCTGCAGATCCGCCACCGCCACCACCTCAGACTGGAACAGGACAGTGGCCGTTATCTCCTGCGGCTTAGACAGCTGGATACAATGGAGGTGATCCCAGATCTCATCTTCTCTGGTGTCATTATAGATGTTCCAGAACAGATCCAGATCACACTGGAGCTTAAAGCTGATGTCATAGATCCTGCTGGATGGGATATGGATCAGAGCGTAGACCTCAGACGCACTGAACTTCATGAAGTCTTTTAGGAGAACTTTCCCAATGTAAATTCTGGATGGGATGTTCTCCTCTGGTCCTGTGTATTTTATCCTGACTGCGTTTCTCCTCTGAGGCGGGGGGTTCACTGGTCTGGTGACATTAGAGAACAGTCTCCTGAACTGATGGTCAGCAGATGGGTCAGTGCCGGAGCTTTCACCAGCCGCAGATGGGTCAGTGCCGGAGCTTTCACCAGCCGCAGATGGGTCAGTGCTGGAGATCTCCACCGCTGCTGGAGGATTAGTGCTGGAGCTCTCCCTAGCTCCATGATTACTGACACCTGACTGTGCTGCAACAACACCCAGATCTACTACTGATTGCTGCACAGTATTGTCTCCAGTCACTGACATGGAGGGCTGAGTCCATTACCCCTGCAGTGTGGTCTCCATCCACTGACACACATGACATAGAGTCCATCACCACTGATTGCTGCACAGTATTATCTCCAGTCACTGACATGGAGGGTTCAGAGTCCATTACCCCTGCAGTGTGGTCTCCATCCACTGACACACATGACATAGAGTCCATCACCACTGATTGCTGCACAGTATTGTCTCCAGTCACTGACATGGAGGGTTCAGAGTCCATTACCCCTGCAGTGTGGTCTCCATCCACTGACACACATGACATAGAGTCCATCACCACTGATTGCTGCACAGTATTATCTCCAGTCACTGACATGGAGGGTTCAGAGTCCATTACCCCTGCAGTGTGGTCTCCATCCACTGACACACATGACAGAGTCCATTACCACTGATTGCTGCACAGTATTATCTCCAGTCACTGACATGGAGGGTTCAGAGTCCATTACCCCTGCAGTGTGGTCTCCATCCACTGACACACATGACATAGAGTCCACCACCACTGATTGCTGCACAGTATTGTCTCCATTCACTGACATGGGGGGCTCAGAGTCCATTACCCCTGCAGTGTGGTCTCCATCCACTGACACACATGACATAGAGTCCATCACCACTGATTGCTGCACAGTATTGTCTCTATTCACTGACATGGAGGGCTCAGAGTCCATTACCCCTGCAGTGTGGTCTCCATCCGCTGACACACATGACATAGAGTCCATCACCACTGATTGCTGCACAGTATTGTCTCTATTCACTGACATGGAGGGCTCAGAGTCCATTACCCCTGCAGTGTGGTCTCCATCCACTGACACACATGACATAGAGTCCACCACCACTGATTGCTGCACAGTATTGTCTCCATTCACTGACATGGGGGGCTCAGAGTCCATTACCCCTGCAGTGTGGTCTCCATCCACTGACACACATGACACAGAGTCCATCACCACTGATTGCTGCACAGTATTATCTCCAGTCACTGACATGGAGGGTTCAGAGTCCATTACCCCTGCAGTGTGGTCTCCATCCACTGACACACATGACAGAGTCCATTACCACTGATTGCTGCACAGTATTGTCTCTATTCACTGACATGGAGGGCTCAGAGTCCATTACCCCTGCAGTGTGGTCTCCATCCGCTGACACACATGACATAGAGTCCACCACCACTGATTGCTGCACAGTATTGTCTCCATTCACTGACATGGGGGGCTCAGAGTCCATTACCCCTGCAGTGTGGTCTCCATCCACTGACACACATGACATAGAGTCCATCACCACTGATTGCTGCACAGTATTATCTCCAGTCACTGACATGGAGGGTTCAGAGTCCATTACCCCTGCAGTGTGGTCTCCATCCACTGACACACATGACATAGAGTCCATCACCACTGATTGCTGCACAGTATTATCTCCAGTCACTGACATGGAGGGTTCAGAGTCCATTACCCCTGCAGTGTGGTCTCCATCCACTGACACACATGACATAGAGTCCATCACCACTGATTGCTGCACAGTATTATCTCCAGTCACTGACATGGAGGGTTCAGAGTCCATTACCCCTGCAGTGTGGTCTCCATCCACTGACATACATGACATAGAGTCCACCACCACTGATTGCTGCACAGTATTGTCTCCATTCACTGACATGGAGGGTTCAGAGTCCATTACCCCTGCAGTGTGGTCTCCATCCACTGACACACATGACATAGAGTCCATCACCACTGATTGCTGCACAGTATTATCTCCAGTCACTGACATGGGGGGCTCAGAGTCCATTACCCCTGCAGTGTGGTCTCCATCCACTGACACACATGACATAGAGTCCATCACCACTGATTGCTGCACAGTATTATCTCCAGTCACTGACATGGAGGGTTCAGAGTCCATTACCCCTGCAGTGTGGTCTCCATCCACTGACATACATGACATAGAGTCCATCACCACTGATTGCTGCACAGTATTGTCTCCAGTCACTGACATGGAGGGCTCAGAGTCCATTACCCCTGCAGTGTGGTCTCCATCCACTGACACACATGACATAGAGTCCATCACCACTGATTGCTGCACAGTATTGTCTCTATTCACTGACATGGAGGGCTCAGAGTCCATTACCCCTGCAGTGTGGTCTCCATCCACTGACATACATGACATAGAGTCCATCACCACTGATTGCTGCACAGTATTGTCTCTATTCACTGACATGGAGGGCTCAGAGTCCATTACCCCTGCAGTGTGGTCTCCATCCACTGACACACATGACATAGAGTCCATCACCACTGATTGCTGCACAGTATTGTCTCTATTCACTGACATGGAGGGCTCAGAGTCCATTACCCCTGCAGTGTGGTCTCCATCCACTGACACACATGACATAGAGTCCATCACCACTGATTGCTGCACAGTATTATCTCCAGTCACTGACATGGAGGGTTCAGAGTCCATTACCCCTGCAGTGTGGTCTCCATCCGCTGACACACATGACATAGAGTCCATCACCACTGATTGCTGCACAGTATTGTCTCTATTCACTGACATGGAGGGCTCAGAGTCCATTACCCCTGCAGTGTGGTCTCCATCCACTGACACACATGACAGAGTCCATCACCACTGATTGCTGCACAGTATTGTCTCCATTCACTGACATGGAGGGCTCAGAGTCCATTACCACTGCAGTGTGGTCTCCATCCGCTGACATACATGACATAGAGTCCATCACCACTGATTGCTGCACAGTATTATCTCCAGTCACTGACATGGAGGGTTCAGAGTCCATTACCCCTGCAGTGTGGTCTCCATCCACTGACACACATGACATAGAGTCCATCACCACTGATTGCTGCACAGTATTGTCTCCAGTCACTGACATGGAGGGTTCAGAGTCCATTACCCCTGCAGTGTGGTCTCCATCCACTGACACACATGACATAGAGTCCATCACCACTGATTGCTGCACAGTATTATCTCCAGTCACTGACATGGAGGGTTCAGAGTCCATTACCCCTGCAGTGTGGTCTCCATCCGCTGACATACATGACATAGAGTCCATCACCACTGATTGCTGCACAGTATTGTCTCCAGTCACTGACATGGAGGGTTCAGAGTCCATTACCACTGCAGTGTGGTCTCCATCCACTGACATACATGACATAGAGTCCATCACCACTGATTGCTGCACAGTATTGTCTCCAGTCACTGACATGGAGGGTTCAGAGTCCATTACCCCTGCAGTGTGGTCTCCATCCACTGACACACATGACATAGAGTCCATCACCACTGATTGCTGCACAGTATTATCTCCAGTCACTGACATGGAGGGTTCAGAGTCCATTACCCCTGCAGTGTGGTCTCCATCCGCTGACACACATGACATAGAGTCCATCACCACTGATTGCTGCACAGTATTATCTCCAGTCACTGACATGGAGGGTTCAGAGTCCATTACCACTGCAGTGTGGTCTCCATCCCCTGACACACATGACATAGAGTCCATTACCACTGATTGCTGCACAGTATTGTCTCCAGTCACTGACATGGAGGGCTCAGAGTCCATTACCCCTGCAGTGTGGTCTCCATCCACTGACATACATGACATAGAGTCCATCACCACTGATTGCTGCACAGTATTGTCTCCAGTCACTGACATGGAGGGTTCAGAGTCCATTACCCCTGCAGTGTGGTCTCCATCCACTGACACACATGACATAGAGTCCATTACCACTGATTGCTGCACAGTATTGTCTCCAGTCACTGACATGGAGGGCTCAGAGTCCATTACCACTGCAGTGTGGTCTCCATCCACTGACATACATGACATAGAGTCCATCACCACTGATTGCTGCACAGTATTATCTCCAGTCACTGACATGGAGGGTTCAGAGTCCATTACCCCTGCAGTGTGGTCTCCATCCGCTGACATACATGACATAGAGTCCATCACCACTGATTGCTGCACAGTATTATCTCCAGTCACTGACATGGAGGGCTCAGAGTCCATTACCCCTGCAGTGTGGTCTCCATCCACTGACACACATGACATAGAGTCCATCACCACTGATTGCTGCACAGTATTATCTCCAGTCACTGACATGGAGGGCTCAGAGTCCATTACCCCTGCAGTGTGGTCTCCATCCACTGACACACATGACATAGAGTCCATCACCACTGATTGCTGCACAGTATTATCTCCAGTCACTGACATGGAGGGCTCAGAGTCCATTACCACTGCAGTGTGGTCTCCATCCACTGACACACATGACATAGAGTCCATCACCACTGATTGTTGCACAGTATTATCTCCAGTCACTGACATGGAGGGCTCAGAGTCCATTACCCCTGCAGTGTGGTCTCCATCCACTGACATACATGACATAGAGTCCATCACCACTGATTGCTGCACAGTATTGTCTCCAGTCACTGACATGGAGGGTTCAGAGTCCATTACCCCTGCAGTGTGGTCTCCATCCGCTGACACACATGACATAGAGTCCATTACCACTGATTGCTGCACAGTATTGTCTCCAGTCACTGACATGGAGGGTTCAGAGTCCATTACCACTGCAGTGTGGTCTCCATCCACTGACATACATGACATAGAGTCCATTACCACTGATTGCTGCACAGTATTATCTCCAGTCACTGACATGGAGGGTTCAGAGTCCATTACCACTGCAGTGTGGTCTCCATCCACTGACACACATGACATAGAGTCCATCACCACTGATTGCTGCACAGTATTATCTCCAGTCACTGACATGGAGGGCTCAGAGTCCATTACCCCTGCAGTGTGGTCTCCATCCACTGACACACATGACATAGAGTCCATCACCACTGATTGCTGCACAGTATTATCTCCAGTCACTGACATGGAGGGCTCAGAGTCCATTACCCCTGCAGTGTGGTCTCCATCCACTGACATACATGACATAGAGTCCATCACCACTGATTGCTGCACAGTATTATCTCCAGTCACTGACATGGGGGGCTCAGAGTCCATTACCCCTGCAGTGTGGTCTCCATCCACTGACATACATGACATAGAGTCCATCACCACTGATTGCTGCACAGTATTATCTCCAGTCACTGACATGGGGGGCTCAGAGTCCATTACCACTGCAGTGTGGTCTCCATCCACTGACATACATGACATAGAGTCCATCACCACTGATTGCTGCACAGTATTATCTCCAGTCACTGACATGGAGGGCTCAGAGTCCATTACCCCTGCAGTGTGGTCTCCATCCACTGACATACATGACATAGAGTCCATCACCACTGATTGCTGCACAGTATTATCTCCAGTCACTGACATGGAGGGCTCAGAGTCCATTACCCCTGCAGTGTGGTCTCCATCCACTGACATACATGACATAGAGTCCATCACCACTGATTGCTGCACAGTATTATCTCCAGTCACTGACATGGAGGGTTCAGAGTCCATTACCCCTGCAGTGTGGTCTCCATCCGCTGACACACATGACATAGAGTCCATCACCACTGATTGCTGCACAGTATTATCTCCATTCACTGACATGGAGGGTTCAGAGTCCATTACCCCTGCAGTGTGGTCTCCATCCACTGACACACATGACATAGAGTCCATCACCACTGATTGCTGCACAGTATTGTCTCCAGTCACTGACATGGAGGGCTCAGAGTCCATTACCACTGCAGTGTGGTCTCCATCCACTGACACACATGACATAGAGTCCATCACCACTGATTGCTGCACAGTATTATCTCCAGTCACTGACATGGAGGGCTCAGAGTCCATTACCACTGCAGTGTGGTCTCCATCCACTGACACACATGACATAGAGTCCATCACCACTGATTGCTGCACAGTATTATCTCCAGTCACTGACATGGAGGGTTCAGAGTCCATTACCACTGCAGTGTGGTCTCCATCCACTGACACACATGACATAGAGTCCATCACCACTGATTGCTGCACAGTATTATCTCCAGTCACTGACATGGAGGGTTCAGAGTCCATTACCCCTGCAGTGTGGTCTCCATCCACTGACACACATGACATAGAGTCCATCACCACTGATTGCTGCACAGTATTATCTCCAGTCACTGACATGGAGGGCTCAGAGTCCATTACCCCTGCAGTGTGGTCTCCATCCACTGACACACATGACATAGAGTCCATCACCACTGATTGCTGCACAGTATTATCTCCAGTCACTGACATGGAGGGCTCAGAGTCCATTACCACTGCAGTGTGGTCTCCATCCACTGACACACATGACATAGAGTCCATCACCACTGATTGCTGCACAGTATTATCTCCAGTCACTGACATGGAGGGTTCAGAGTCCATTACCACTGCAGTGTGGTCTCCATCCACTGACACACATGACATAGAGTCCATCACCACTGATTGCTGCACAGTATTATCTCCAGTCACTGACATGGAGGGTTCAGAGTCCATTACCCCTGCAGTGTGGTCTCCATCCACTGACACACATGACATAGAGTCCATCACCACTGATTGCTGCACAGGATTGTCTCCAGTCACTGACATGGAGGGCTCAGAGTCCATTACCCCTGCAGTGTGGTCTCCATCCACTGACACACATGACATAGAGTCCATCACCACTGATTGCTGCACAGTATTGTCTCCAGTCACTGACATGGAGGGCTCAGAGTCCATTACCACTGCAGTGTGGTCTCCATCCACTGACACACATGACATAGAGTCCATCACCACTGATTGCTGCACAGTATTATCTCCAGTCACTGACATGGAGGGTTCAGAGTCCATTACCCCTGCAGTGTGGTCTCCATCCACTGACACACATGACATAGAGTCCATCACCACTGATTGCTGCACAGTATTATCTCCAGTCACTGACATGGAGGGTTCAGAGTCCATTACCCCTGCAGTGTGGTCTCCATCCACTGACACACATGACATAGAGTCCATCACCACTGATTGCTGCACAGTATTATCTCCAGTCACTGACATGGAGGGCTCAGAGTCCATTACCCCTGCAGTGTGGTCTCCATCCACTGACACACATGACATAGAGTCCATCACCACTGATTGCTGCACAGTATTATCTCCAGTCACTGACATGGAGGGCTCAGAGTCCATTACCACTGCAGTGTGGTCTCCATCCACTGACACACATGACATAGAGTCCATCACCACTGATTGCTGCACAGTATTATCTCCAGTCACTGACATGGAGGGCTCAGAGTCCATTACCCCTGCAGTGTGGTCTCCATCCACTGACACACATGACATAGAGTCCATCACCACTGATTGCTGCACAGTATTATCTCCAGTCACTGACATGGAGGGTTCAGAGTCCATTACCCCTGCAGTGTGGTCTCCATCCACTGACACACATGACATAGAGTCCATCACCACTGATTGCTGCACAGTATTGTCTCCAGTCACTGACATGGAGGGTTCAGAGTCCATTACCTCTGCAGTGTGGTCTCCATCCACTGACATACATGACATAGAGTCCATCACCACTGATTGCTGCACAGTATTGTCTCCAGTCACTGACATGGAGGGCTCAGAGTCCATTACCACTGATTGCTGCACAGTATTATCTCCAGTCACTGACATGGAGGGCTCAGAGTCCATTACCCCTGCAGTGTGGTCTCCATCCACTGACATACATGACATAGAGTCCATCACCACTGATTGCTGCACAGTATTGTCTCCAGTCACTGACATGGAGGGCTCAGAGTCCATTACCACTGATTGCTGCACAGTATTATCTCCAGTCACTGACATGGAGGGCTCAGAGTCCATTACCCCTGCAGTGTGGTCTCCATCCACTGACACACATGACATAGAGTCCATCACCACTGATTGCTGCACAGTATTATCTCCAGTCACTGACATGGAGGGTTCAGAGTCCATTACCCCTGCAGTGTGGTCTCCATCCACTGACACACATGACATAGAGTCCATCACCACTGATTGCTGCACAGTATTATCTCCAGTCACTGACATGGAGGGTTCAGAGTCCATTACCCCTGCAGTGTGGTCTCCATCCACTGACACACATGACATAGAGTCCATCATCACTGATTGCTGCACAGTATTATCTCCAGTCACTGACATGGAGGGTTCAGAGTCCATTACCCCTGCAGTGTGGTCTCCATCCACTGACACACATGACATAGAGTCCATCACCACTGATTGCTGCACAGTATTATCTCCAGTCACTGACATGGAGGGTTCAGAGTCCATTACCCCTGCAGTGTGGTCTCCATCCGCTGACACACATGACATAGAGTCCATCATCACTGATTGCTGCACAGTATTATCTCCAGTCACTGACATGGAGGGCTCAGAGTCCATTACCCCTGCAGTGTGGTCTCCATCCACTGACACACATGACATAGAGTCCATCACCACTGATTGCTGCACAGTATTATCTCCAGTCACTGACATGGAGGGCTCAGAGTCCATTACCACTGCAGTGTGGTCTCCATCCACTGACACACATGACATAGAGTCCATCACCACTGATTGCTGCACAGTATTATCTCCAGTCACTGACATGGAGGGCTCAGAGTCCATTACCCCTGCAGTGTGGTCTCCATCCACTGACACACATGACATAGAGTCCATCACCACTGATTGCTGCACAGTATTATCTCCAGTCACTGACATGGAGGGTTCAGAGTCCATTACCCCTGCAGTGTGGTCTCCATCCGCTGACACACATGACATAGAGTCCATCACCACTGATTGCTGCACAGTATTATCTCCAGTCACTGACATGGAGGGCTCAGAGTCCATTACCCCTGCAGTGTGGTCTCCATCCACTGACACACATGACATAGAGTCCATCACCACTGATTGCTGCACAGTATTATCTCCAGTCACTGACATGGAGGGTTCAGAGTCCATTACCACTGCAGTGTGGTCTCCATCCACTGACACACATGACATAGAGTCCACCACCACTGATTGCTGCACAGTATTATCTCCAGTCACTGACATGGGGGGCTCAGAGTCCATTACCCCTGCAGTGTGGTCTCCATCCACTGACACACATGACATAGAGTCCACCACCACTGATTGCTGCACAGTATTATCTCCAGTCACTGACATGGAGGGCTCAGAGTCCATTACCCCTGCAGTGTGGTCTCCATCCACTGACACACATGACATAGAGTCCATCACCACTGATTGCTGCACAGTATTATCTCCAGTCACTGACATGGAGGGTTCAGAGTCCATTACCCCTGCAGTGTGGTCTCCATCCGCTGACACACATGACATAGAGTCCATCACCACTGATTGCTGCACAGTATTATCTCCAGTCACTGACATGGAGGGCTCAGAGTCCATTACCCCTGCAGTGTGGTCTCCATCCGCTGACACACATGACATAGAGTCCATCACCACTGATTGCTGCACAGTATTATCTCCAGTCACTGACATGGAGGGTTCAGAGTCCATTACCCCTGCAGTGTGGTCTCCATCCACTGACACACATGACATAGAGTCCACCACCACTGATTGCTGCACAGTATTATCTCCAGTCACTGACATGGAGGGTTCAGAGTCCATTACCACTGCAGTGTGGTCTCCATCCGCTGACACACATGACATAGAGTCCACCACCACTGATTGCTGCACAGTATTATCTCCATTCACTGACATGGAGGGCTCAGAGTCCATTACCCCTGCAGTGTGGTCTCCATCCGCTGACACACATGACATAGAGTCCACCACCACTGATTGCTGCACAGTATTATCTCCAGTCACTGACATGGGGGGCTCAGAGTCCATTACCACTGCAGTGTGGTCTCCATCCACTGACACACATGACATAGAGTCCATCACCACTGATTGTTGCACAGTATTATCTCCAGTCACTGACATGGAGGGTTCAGAGTCCATTACCCCTGCAGTGTGGTCTCCATCCACTGACACACATGACATAGAGTCCATCACCACTGATTGCTGCACAGTATTATCTCCAGTCACTGACATGGAGGGTTCAGAGTCCATTACCCCTGCAGTGTGGTCTCCATCCACTGACACACATGACATAGAGTCCATCACCACTGATTGCTGCACAGTATTATCTCCAGTCACTGACATGGAGGGTTCAGAGTCCATTACCCCTGCAGTGTGGTCTCCATCCACTGACATACATGACATAGAGTCCATTACCACTGATTGCTGCACAGTATTATCTCCAGTCACTGACATGGAGGGTTCAGAGTCCATTACCCCTGCAGTGTGGTCTCCATCCACTGACACACATGACATAGAGTCCATCACCACTGATTGCTGCACAGTATTGTCTCCAGTCACTGACATGGAGGGTTCAGAGTCCATTACCCCTGCAGTGTGGTCTCCATCCACTGACACACATGACATAGAGTCCACCACCACTGATTGCTGCACAGTATTATCTCCAGTCACTGACATGGAGGGTTCAGAGTCCATTACCCCTGCAGTGTGGTCTCCATCCACTGACACACATGACATAGAGTCCATCACCACTGATTGCTGCACAGTATTATCTCCATTCACTGACATGGAGGGCTCAGAGTCCATTACCACTGCAGTGTGGTCTCCATCCGCTGACACACATGACATAGAGTCCACCACCACTGATTGCTGCACAGTATTATCTCCAGTCACTGACATGGAGGGCTCAGAGTCCATTACCCCTGCAGTGTGGTCTCCATCCACTGACATACATGACATAGAGTCCATTACCACTGATTGCTGCACAGTATTATCTCCAGTCACTGACATGGAGGGTTCAGAGTCCATTACCCCTGCAGTGTGGTCTCCATCCACTGACATACATGACATAGAGTCCATCACCACTGATTGCTGCACAGTATTATCTCCAGTCACTGACATGGAGGGCTCAGAGTCCATTACCCCTGCAGTGTGGTCTCCATCCACTGACACACATGACATAGAGTCCATTACCACTGATTGCTGCACAGTATTGTCTCCAGTCACTGACATGGAGGGTTCAGAGTCCATTACCCCTGCAGTGTGGTCTCCATCCACTGACACACATGACATAGAGTCCATCACCACTGATTGCTGCACAGTATTGTCTCCAGTCACTGACATGGAGGGTTCAGAGTCCATTACCCCTGCAGTGTGGTCTCCATCCACTGACACACATGACATAGAGTCCATCACCACTGATTGCTGCACAGTATTATCTCCAGTCACTGACATGGAGGGTTCAGAGTCCATTACCCCTGCAGTGTGGTCTCCATCCACTGACACACATGACATAGAGTCCATCACCACTGATTGCTGCACAGTATTATCTCCATTCACTGACATGGAGGGCTCAGAGTCCATTACCCCTGCAGTGTGGTCTCCATCCACTGACATACATGACATAGAGTCCATTACCACTGATTGCTGCACAGTATTATCTCCAGTCACTGACATGGAGGGTTCAGAGTCCATTACCCCTGCAGTGTGGTCTCCATCCACTGACACACATGACATAGAGTCCATCACCACTGATTGCTGCACAGTATTGTCTCCAGTCACTGACATGGAGGGTTCAGAGTCCATTACCCCTGCAGTGTGGTCTCCATCCACTGACACACATGACATAGAGTCCATCACCACTGATTGCTGCACAGTATTATCTCCATTCACTGACATGGGGGGCTCAGAGTCCATTACCACTGCAGTGTGGTCTCCATCCACTGACACACATGACATAGAGTCCATCACCACTGATTGCTGCACAGTATTGTCTCCAGTCACTGACATGGAGGGTTCAGAGTCCATTACCCCTGCAGTGTGGTCTCCATCCACTGACACACATGACATAGAGTCCATCACCACTGATTGCTGCACAGTATTATCTCCATTCACTGACATGGAGGGCTCAGAGTCCATTACCCCTGCAGTGTGGTCTCCATCCACTGACATACATGACATAGAGTCCATTACCACTGATTGCTGCACAGTATTATCTCCAGTCACTGACATGGAGGGTTCAGAGTCCATTACCCCTGCAGTGTGGTCTCCATCCACTGACACACATGACATAGAGTCCATCACCACTGATTGCTGCACAGTATTGTCTCCAGTCACTGACATGGAGGGTTCAGAGTCCATTACCCCTGCAGTGTGGTCTCCATCCACTGACACACATGACATAGAGTCCATCACCACTGATTGCTGCACAGTATTGTCTCCAGTCACTGACATGGAGGGTTCAGAGTCCATTACCCCTGCAGTGTGGTCTCCATCCACTGACACACATGACATAGAGTCCATCACCACTGATTGCTGCACAGTATTATCTCCATTCACTGACATGGAGGGCTCAGAGTCCATTACCCCTGCAGTGTGGTCTCCATCCACTGACATACATGACATAGAGTCCATTACCACTGATTGCTGCACAGTATTATCTCCAGTCACTGACATGGGGGGCTCAGAGTCCATTACCACTGCAGTGTGGTCTCCATCCACTGACATACATGACATAGAGTCCATCACCACTGATTGCTGCACAGTATTGTCTCCAGTCACTGACATGGAGGGTTCAGAGTCCATTACCCCTGCAGTGTGGTCTCCATCCACTGACACACATGACATAGAGTCCATCACCACTGATTGCTGCACAGTATTGTCTCCAGTCACTGACATGGAGGGTTCAGAGTCCATTACCACTGCAGTGTGGTCTCCATCCACTGACATACATGACATAGAGTCCATCACCACTGATTGCTGCACAGTATTGTCTCCAGTCACTGACATGGAGGGTTCAGAGTCCATTACCCCTGCAGTGTGGTCTCCATCCGCTGACATACATGACATAGAGTCCATCACCACTGATTGCTGCACAGTATTATCTCCAGTCACTGACATGGAGGGCTCAGAGTCCATTACCCCTGCAGTGTGGTCTCCATCCACTGACACACATGACATAGAGTCCATCACCACTGATTGCTGCACAGTATTATCTCCAGTCACTGACATGGAGGGCTCAGAGTCCATTACCCCTGCAGTGTGGTCTCCATCCACTGACACACATGACATAGAGTCCATCACCACTGATTGCTGCACAGTATTATCTCCAGTCACTGACATGGAGGGTTCAGAGTCCATTACCACTGCAGTGTGGTCTCCATCCGCTGACATACATGACATAGAGTCCATCACCACTGATTGCTGCACAGTATTGTCTCCATTCACTGACATGGAGGGTTCAGAGTCCATTACCCCTGCAGTGTGGTCTCCATCCACTGACACACATGACATAGAGTCCATCACCACTGATTGCTGCACAGTATTATCTCCAGTCACTGACATGGAGGGTTCAGAGTCCATTACCCCTGCAGTGTGGTCTCCATCCACTGACACACATGACATAGAGTCCATCACCACTGATTGCTGCACAGTATTATCTCCAGTCACTGACATGGAGGGTTCAGAGTCCATTACCACTGCAGTGTGGTCTCCATCCACTGACACACATGACATAGAGTCCATCACCACTGATTGCTGCACAGTATTATCTCCATTCACTGACATGGAGGGCTCAGAGTCCATTACCCCTGCAGTGTGGTCTCCATCCACTGACACACATGACATAGAGTCCATCACCACTGATTGCTGCACAGTATTATCTCCAGTCACTGACATGGAGGGCTCAGAGTCCATTACCCCTGCAGTGTGGTCTCCATCCACTGACATACATGACATAGAGTCCATCACCACTGATTGCTGCACAGTATTGTCTCCATTCACTGACATGGAGGGTTCAGAGTCCATTACCCCTGCAGTGTGGTCTCCATCCACTGACACACATGACATAGAGTCCATCACCACTGATTGCTGCACAGTATTATCTCCAGTCACTGACATGGAGGGTTCAGAGTCCATTACCCCTGCAGTGTGGTCTCCATCCACTGACATACATGACATAGAGTCCATCACCACTGATTGCTGCACAGTATTGTCTCCATTCACTGACATGGAGGGTTCAGAGTCCATTACCCCTGCAGTGTGGTCTCCATCCACTGACACACATGACATAGAGTCCATCACCACTGATTGCTGCACAGTATTATCTCCAGTCACTGACATGGAGGGTTCAGAGTCCATTACCCCTGCAGTGTGGTCTCCATCCACTGACACACATGACATAGAGTCCATCACCACTGATTGCTGCACAGTATTGTCTCCAGTCACTGACATGGAGGGTTCAGAGTCCATTACCACTGCAGTGTGGTCTCCATCCACTGACACACATGACATAGAGTCCATCACCACTGATTGCTGCACAGTATTGTCTCCAGTCACTGACATGGAGGGTTCAGAGTCCATTACCACTGCAGTGTGGTCTCCATCCACTGACACACATGACATAGAGTCCATCACCACTGATTGCTGCACAGTATTATCTCCAGTCACTGACATGGAGGGTTCAGAGTCCATTACCACTGCAGTGTGGTCTCCATCCACTGACACACATGACATAGAGTCCATCACCACTGATTGCTGCACAGTATTGTCTCCAGTCACTGACATGGAGGGTTCAGAGTCCATTACCCCTGCAGTGTGGTCTCCATCCACTGACACACATGACATAGAGTCCATCACCACTGATTGCTGCACAGTATTATCTCCAGTCACTGACATGGAGGGCTCAGAGTCCATTACCACTGCAGTGTGGTCTCCATCCACTGACACACATGACATAGAATCCATCACCACTGATTTCTGCACAGTATTATCTCCAGTCACTGACATGGAGGCTCAGAGTCCATTACCCCTGCAGTGTGGTCTCCATCCACTGACACACATGACATAGAGTCCATCACCACTGATTTCTGCACAGTATTGTCTCCAGTCACTGACATGGAGGGCTCAGAGTCCATTACCACTGCAGTGTGGTCTCCATCCACTGACATACATGACATAGAGTCCATCACCACTGATTGCTGCACAGTATTATCTCCAGTCACTGACATGGGGGGCTCAGAGTCCATTACCCCTGCAGTGTGGTCTCCATCCACTGACACACATGACATAGAGTCCATCACCACTGATTTCTGCACAGTATTGTCTCCAGTCACTGACATGGAGGGCTCAGAGTCCATTACCCCTGCAGTGTGGTCTCCATCCACTGACATACATGACATAGAGTCCATCACCACTGATTTCTGCACAGTATTGTCTCCAGTCACTGACATGGAGGGTTCAGAGTCCATTACCACTGCAGTGTGGTCTCCATCCACTGACACACATGACATAGAGTCCATCACCACTGATTTCTGCACAGTATTATCTCCAGTCACTGACATGGGGGGCTCAGAGTCCATTACCCCTGCAGTGTGGTCTCCATCCACTGACACACATGACATAGAGTCCATCACCACTGATTGCTGCACAGTATTCTCTCCAGTCACTGACATGGAGGGTTCAGAGTCCATTACCACTGCAGTGTGGTCTCCATCCACTGACATACATGACATAGAGTCCATCACCACTGATTGCTGCACAGTATTATCTCCAGTCACTGACATGGAGGGCTCAGAGTCCATTACCCCTGCAGTGTGGTCTCCATCCACTGACATACATGACATAGAGTCCATCACCACTGATTGCTGCACAGTATTATCTCCAGTCACTGACATGGGGGGCTCAGAGTCCATTACCCCTGCAGTGTGGTCTCCATCCACTGACACACATGACATAGAGTCCATCACCACTGATTTCTGCACAGTATTGTCTCCATTCACTGACATGGAGGGTTCAGAGTCCATTACCCCTGCAGTGTGGTCTCCATCCACTGACACACATGACATAGAGTCCATCACCACTGATTTCTGCACAGTATTGTCTCCATTCACTGACATGGAGGGTTCAGAGTCCATTACCCCTGCAGTGTGGTCTCCATCCACTGACACACATGACATAGAGTCCATCACCACTGATTGCTGCACAGTATTATCTCCAGTCACTGACATGGAGGGCTCAGAGTCCATTACCCCTGCAGTGTGGTCTCCATCCACTGACATACATGACATAGAGTCCATCACCACTGATTTCTGCACAGTATTATCTCCAGTCACTGACATGGAGGCTCAGAGTCCATTACCCCTGCAGTGTGGTCTCCATCCACTGACACACATGACATAGAGTCCATCACCACTGATTGCTGCACAGTATTGTCTCCAGTCACTGACATGGAGGGTTCAGAGTCCATTACCCCTGCAGTGTGGTCTCCATCCACTGACACACATGACATAGAGTCCATCACCACTGATTTCTGCACAGTATTGTCTCCAGTCACTGACATGGAGGGCTCAGAGTCCATTACCACTGCAGTGTGGTCTCCATCCACTGACATACATGACATAGAGTCCATCACCACTGATTGCTGCACAGTATTATCTCCAGTCACTGACATGGGGGGCTCAGAGTCCATTACCCCTGCAGTGTGGTCTCCATCCACTGACACACATGACATAGAGTCCATCACCACTGATTTCTGCACAGTATTGTCTCCAGTCACTGACATGGAGGGCTCAGAGTCCATTACCCCTGCAGTGTGGTCTCCATCCACTGACATACATGACATAGAGTCCATCACCACTGATTGCTGCACAGTATTATCTCCAGTCACTGACATGGAGGGTTCAGAGTCCATTACCCCTGCAGTGTGGTCTCCATCCACTGACACACATGACATAGAGTCCATCACCACTGATTGCTGCACAGTATTATCTCCAGTCACTGACATGGAGGGTTCAGAGTCCATTACCCCTGCAGTGTGGTCTCCATCCACTGACACACATGACATAGAGTCCATCACCACTGATTTCTGCACAGTATTGTCTCCAGTCACTGACATGGAGGGCTCAGAGTCCATTACCACTGCAGTGTGGTCTCCATCCACTGACACACATGACATAGAGTCCATCATCACTGATTGCTGCACAGTATTATCTCCAGTCACTGACATGGAGGGTTCAGAGTCCATTATAATATTTGTATTATCTGTTGCAGACAGACATTCACTAGCACCAGTGAGCGGGGTCTCACTCACAGCGCTGAGGGGGGTGTCACTCACAGTATCAGTACAGGGTGCACTTTCTTTCTCACTCTCAGGAGCTGGGCTCACTTCATTGCTGCATAGAGAGGTCACTGCAGTTAACCCCTCGTTTGCTGGCACACTTTCCTCTCCAGCACTTTCTGGTGTCTCGGACCCCTCACATTGTGCCCCTGATATCAGCGCTGCACTTCTCACTGGGCTTCCTTGCTCCACAATGCTGTACACAGCTTTATATTTAATGTCCTTATTCCCTATGAAGCGTTCTCTGCTCACAGTCTGGGCTCTGGAGACTTTTTTTTTCTCTTTAGCCCAAGTCTCCTTTCTGGGCGCAGAGTTTAAACCTTTCTCCAGTTTTTCTTTCCTGATCACCAGCTCTCGGCTGCAATCATCCAGACACTCGCACTTCATCAGCTTTACTTTAGGATCAGTCTCTTTCTTAATTTCTTCTTTTAGTTTGCTGATTTGCAATTCCAGCTTAAATATACTTTCCCTTGTAACTTTACCACTTAATCCAGCAACATTACAAGCAGGTTTAGAAGACTCACCAGCCACCATCTCCAGCTTTCCATTACCATCAGGTGCAGGCTGCAGGCCAGACTCCAGACCAGGGGCTTTCCCTGGATCATCAGCCCAGCTCCCCTCCCCTCCACCTGGGTCAGAAGCCATGCCTCCGCCCTGCTGAGAGCTCACAAGCACACGTCTATCCTCTCCTATGTACAAGAATATAACTACTATAATACTGCCCCTATGTACAAGAATATAACTACTATAATACTGCCCCCTATGTACAAGAATATAACTACTATAATACTGCCCCTATGTACAAAAATATAACTACTATAATACTGCTCCTATGTACAAGAATATAACTACTATAATACTGCTCCTATGTACAAGAATATAACTACTATAATACTGCCCCTATGTACAAGAATATAACTACTATAATACTGCTCCTATGTACAAGAATATAACTGCTATAATACTGCTCCTATGTACAAGAATATAACTACTATAATATTGCTCCTATGTACAAGAATATAACTGCTATAATACTGCTCCTATGTACAAGAATATAACTACTATAATACTGCCCCTATGTACAAGAATATAACTACAATACTGCCCCTATGTACAAGAATATAACTACTGCAATACTGCCCCTATGTACAAGAATATAACTACTATAATACTGCTCCTATGTACAAGAATATAACTACTATAATACTACCCCCTATATACAAGAATATATCTACTATAATACTGCCCCTATGTACAAGAATATAAATACTATAATACTGCCCCTATGTACAAGAATATAACTACTATAATACTGCCCCTATGTACAAGAATATAACTACTATAATGCTGCCCCTATGTACAAGAATATAACTACTGTAATACTGCCCCCCTATGTACAAGAATATAACTACTATAATACTGCCCCTATGTACAGGAATATAACTACTATAATACTGCTCCTACGTACAAGAATATAAGTACTATAATACTGCCCCTATGTACAAGAATATAACTACTATAATACTGCCCCTATGTACAAGAATATAACTACTATAATACTGCCCCCCTATGTACAAGAATATAACTACTATAATACTGCCCCTATGTACAAGAATATAACTACTATAATACTGCCCCTATGTACAAGAATATAACTACTGTAATACTGCCCCCCTATGTACAAGAATATAACTATTATAATACTGCCCCTATGTACAGGAATATAACTACTATAATACTGCCCCTATGTACAGGAATATAACTACTATAATACTGCTCCTACGTACAAGAATATAAGTACTATAATACTGCCCCTATGTACAAGAATATAACTACTATAATACTGCCCCCTATGTACAAGAATATAACTACTATAATACTGCCCCTATGTACAAGAATATAACTACTATAATACTGCCCCTATGTACAAGAATATAACTACTATAATACTGCCCCCCTATGTACAAGAATATAACTACTATAATACTGCCCCTATGTACAAGAATATAACTACTATAATACTGCCCCTATGTACAAGAATATAACTACTATAATACTGCCCACTATGTACAAGAATATAACTACTATAATACTGCCCCTATGTACAAGAATATAACTACTATAATACTGCCCCTATGTACAAGAATATAACTACTATAATACTGCCCCCCTATGTACAAGATTATAACTACTATAATACTGCCCCTATGTACAAGAATATAACTACTATAATACTGCCCCCTATGTATAAGAATATAACTACTTTAATACTGCCCCTATGTACAAGAATATAACTACTATAATACTGCCCCCCTATGTACAAGAATATAACTACTATAATACTGCCCCTATGTACAAGAATATAACTCCTATAATACTGCTCCTATGTACAAGAATATAACTATTATAATACTGCTCCTATGTACAAGAATATAACTACTATAATACTGCCCTCTATGTACAAGAATATAACTACTATAATACTGCTCCTATGTATAAGAATATAACTACTATAATACTGCTCCCTATGTACAAGAATATAACTCCTATAATACTGCTCCTATGTATAAGAATATAACTACTATAATACTGCTCCCTATGTACAATAATATAACTCCTATAATACTGCTCCTATGTACAAGAATATAGCTTCTATAATACTGCCCCCTATGTACAAGAATATAACTACTATAATACTGCCCCTATGTACAAGAATATAACTACTATAATACTGCCCCTATGTACAAGAATATAACTACTATAATACTGTCCCCCTATGTACAAGAATATAACTACTATAATACTGCCCCTATGTACAAGAATATAACTACTATAATACTGCCCCCTATGTACAAGAATATAACTACTATAATACTGCCCCTATGTACAAGAATATAACTACTATAATACTGCCCCCTATGTACAAGAATATAACTACTATAATACTGCCCCTATGTACAAGAATATAACTACTATAATGCTGCCCCTATGTACAAGAATATAACTCCTATAATACTGCTCCTATGTACAAGAATATAACTATTATAATACTGCTCCTATGTACAAGAATATAACTACTATAATACTGCCCTCTATGTACAAGAATATAACTACTATAATACTGCTCCTATGTATAAGAATATAACTACTATAATACTGCTCCCAATGTACAAGAATATAACTCCTATAATACTGCTCCTATGTACAAGAATATAACTACTATAATACTGCCCCCTATGTACAAGAATATAACTACTATAATACTGCCCCCTATGTACAAGAATATAACTACTATAATACTGCCCCTATGTGCAAGAATATAACTACTATAATACTGCCCCCTATGTACAAGAATATCACTACTATAATACTGCCCCCTATGTACAAGAATATAACTACTATAATACTGCCCCTATGTGCAAGAATATAACTACTATAATACTGCCCCCTATGTACAAGAATATAACTGCTATAATACTGCTCCTATATACAAGAATATAACTACTATAATACTGCTCATATGTACAAGAATATCACTACTATAATACTGCCCCCTATGTACAAGAACATAACTACTATAATACTGCCCCCTATGTACAAGAATATAAGTACTATAATACTGCCACTCTGTACAAGAATATAACTACTATAATACTGCCCCTATGTACAAGAATATAACTACTATAATACTGCCCCCTTTGTACAAGAATATAACTACTATAATACTGCAACCTATGTACAGGACTATAACTACTATAATACTGCTCCTATGTACAAGAATATAACTACTATAATACTGCTCCTATGTACAAGAATATAACTACTATAATACTGCTCCCTATGTACAAGAATATAACTACTATAATACTGCCCCTATGTACAAGAATATAACTACTATAATACTGCTCATATGTACAAGAATATCACTACTATAATACTGCCCCCTATGTACAAGAACATAACTACTATAATACTGCCCCCTATGTACAAGAATATAAGTACTATAATACTGCCACTCTGTACAAGAATATAACTACTATAATACTGCCCCTATGTACAAGAATATAACTACTATAATACTGCCCCCTTTGTACAAGAATATAACTACTATAATACTGCAACCTATGTACAGGACTATAACTACTATAATACTGCTCCTATGTACAAGAATATAACTACTATAATACTGCTCCTATGTACAAGAATATAACTACTATAATACTGCTCCCTATGTACAAGAATATAACTACTATAATACTGCTCCTATGTACAAGAATATAACTACTATAATACTGCCACTATGTACAAGAATATAACTACTATAATGCTGCTCCCTATGTACAAGAATATAACTACTATAATACTGCTCCTATGTACAAGAATATAACTACTATAATACTGCCCCCTATGTACAAGAATATAACTACTATAATACTGCCCCCTATGTACAAGAATATAGCTACTATAATACTGCCACTATGTACAAGAATATAACTACTATAATGCTGCTCCCTATTTACAAGAATATAACTACTATAATACTGCTCCTATGTACAAGAATATAACTACTATAATACTGCGCCCTATGTACAAGAATATAACTACTATAATACTGCCACTATGTACAAGAATATAACTACTATAATACTGCCACTATGTACAAGAATATAACTACTATAATACTGCCACTATGTACAAGAATATAACTACTATAATGCTGCTCCCTATGTACAAGAATATAACTACTATAATACTGCCCCTATGTACAAGAATATAACTGCTATAATACTGCCCCCTATGTACAAGAATATAACTACTATAATACTGCCCCTATGTACAAGAATATAACTACTATAATACTGCCCCCTATGTACAAGAATATAACTACTATAATACTGCCCCTATGTACAAGAATATAACTACTATAATGCTGCCCCTATGTACAAGAATATAACTCCTATAATACTGCTCCTATGTACAAGAATATAACTATTATAATACTGCTCCTATGTACAAGAATATAACTACTATAATACTGCCCTCTATGTACAAGAATATAACTACTATAATACTGCTCCTATGTATAAGAATATAACTACTATAATACTGCTCCCAATGTACAAGAATATAACTCCTATAATACTGCTCCTATGTACAAGAATATAACTACTATAATACTGCCCCCTATGTACAAGAATATAACTACTATAATACTGCCCCCTATGTACAAGAATATAACTACTATAATACTGCCCCTATGTGCAAGAATATAACTACTATAATACTGCCCCCTATGTACAAGAATATCACTACTATAATACTGCCCCCTATGTACAAGAATATAACTACTATAATACTGCCCCTATGTGCAAGAATATAACTACTATAATACTGCCCCCTATGTACAAGAATATAACTGCTATAATACTGCTCCTATATACAAGAATATAACTACTATAATACTGCTCATATGTACAAGAATATCACTACTATAATACTGCCCCCTATGTACAAGAACATAACTACTATAATACTGCCCCCTATGTACAAGAATATAAGTACTATAATACTGCCACTCTGTACAAGAATATAACTACTATAATACTGCCCCTATGTACAAGAATATAACTACTATAATACTGCCCCCTTTGTACAAGAATATAACTACTATAATACTGCAACCTATGTACAGGACTATAACTACTATAATACTGCTCCTATGTACAAGAATATAACTACTATAATACTGCTCCTATGTACAAGAATATAACTACTATAATACTGCTCCCTATGTACAAGAATATAACTACTATAATACTGCCCCTATGTACAAGAATATAACTACTATAATACTGCCACTATGTACAAGAATATAACTACTATAATACTGCTCCTATGTACAAGAATATAACTACTATAATACTGCTCCCTATGTACAAGAATATAACTACTATAATACTGCTCCTATGTACAAGAATATAACTACTATAATACTGCCACTATGTACAAGAATATAACTACTATAATGCTGCTCCCTATGTACAAGAATATAACTACTATAATACTGCTCCTATGTACAAGAATATAACTACTATAATACTGCCCCCTATGTACAAGAATATAACTACTATAATACTGCCCCCTATGTACAAGAATATAGCTACTATAATACTGCCACTATGTACAAGAATATAACTACTATAATGCTGCTCCCTATTTACAAGAATATAACTACTATAATACTGCTCCTATGTACAAGAATATAACTACTATAATACTGCGCCCTATGTACAAGAATATAACTACTATAATACTGCCACTATGTACAAGAATATAACTACTATAATACTGCCACTATGTACAAGAATATAACTACTATAATACTGCCACTATGTACAAGAATATAACTACTATAATGCTGCTCCCTATGTACAAGAATATAACTACTATAATACTGCCCCTATGTACAAGAATATAACTGCTATAATACTGCCCCCTATGTACAAGAATATAACTACTATAATACTGCCACTATGTACAAGAATATAACTACTATAATACTGCTCCTATGTACAAGAATATAACTACTATAATACTGCCCCTATGTACAAGAATATAACTACTATAATACTGCTCCTATGTACAAGAATATAACTACTATAATACTGCTCCTATGTAAAAGAATATAACTACTATAATACTGCTCCTATGTACAAGAATATAACTACTATAATACTGCCCCTATGTACAAGAATATAACTACTATAATATTGCTCCCTATCTACAAGAATATAACTACTATAATACTGCCCCTGTGTACAAGAATATAACTACTATAATACTGCCCCCTATGTACAAGAATATAACTACTATAATACTGCCCCTATGTACAAGAATATAACTACTATAATACTGCCCCTATGTACAAGAATATAACTACTATAATACTGCCCCCTATGTACAAGAATATAACTACTATAATACTGCCCCCTATGTACAAGAATATAACTACTATAATACTGCTCCTATGTACAAGAATATAACTACTATAATACTGCTCCTATGTACAAGAATATAACTACTATAACACTGCCCCCTATGTACAAGAATATAACTACTATAATACTGCCCCCTATGTACAAGAATATAACTACTATAATACTGCTCCTATGTACAAGAATATAACTACTATAATACTGCTCCTATGTACAAGAATATAACTACTATAACACTGCCTCCTGTGTACAAGAATATAACTACTATAATACTGCCCCTATGTACAAGAATATAACTACTATAATACTGCTCCTATGTACAAGAATATAACTACTATAATACTGCCCCCTATGTACAAGAATATAACTATTATAATACTGCCCCCTATGTACAAGAATATAACTACTATAATACTGCTCCTATGTACAAGAATATAACTACTATAATACTGCCCCCTATGTACAAGAATATAACTACTATAACACTGCCCCCTATGTACAAGAATATAACTACTGTAATACTGCCCCCTATGTACAAGAATATAACTACTAAAATACTGCTCCTATGTACAAGAATATAACTACTATAATACTGCTCCTATGTACAAGAATATAACTACTATAATACTGCTCCTATGTACAAGAATATAACTACTATAACACTGCCCCTATGTACAAGAATATAACTACTATAATACTGCCCCTATGTACAAGAATATAACTACTATAATACTGCTCCTATGTACAAGAATATAACTACTATAATACTGCCCCTATATACAAGAATATAACTACTATAATACTGCCCCTATGTCTAAGAATATAACTACTATAATACTGCCCCTATGTCTAAGAATATAACTACTATAATACTGCTCCCGGATCATTCCCAGGTCACACGGCTGCGTCTTCCCGTTCCCGGGTGTTTGGGGTCGTGGAGGGCTTTATACACACGGATGTTCTCATTCTCCTACAGTAAATAGAGATATTGAAGATTGGTAATAGCTGAAGCATAAATTGCATCAAGAAGTAACAGAACTTTATTCAGATAGAATACAAAGCAAGGGTTAATACGGGGTGCTGCCGCACAATGGTGGCACGTCCTGGCTGCTGCCGGCACGTCTGGGGCTCTCGCTCTCTGACCCTGGTTCATGGCCGCTTTCTTCAGTGTTTGGCAGATCCACATGAGCGGGGATTAGGCAGTGGCTGAGATGTGCTGGTGTCTTGGTGCTGCTGAGGGGGTGCGGAGCGATATGACTGTGTGCATGTGTAACCTCAGTCGCGTGCCTGCCCAGAGATGTGAGGCGCAGCTGCTGCGCAGGACCACGGCTGGGAACGCAGCCAGACCATAGTCACTGATGGTTTACCATGAAACACGCTTTTACAGAATGAGGGCTGATACTTACAGAGGAAGATCAAAGAGGATGCTACCGTTATGTAATTACTGTGCAGAACCCATCAAAGTATGTGAACCCCTCCTGATCAAACACTAAAAACGTGCCACACAACAATGAGCATATTATAATAATAGGATCACACGGTCACGGACAGGTCACAATTTCCCAGGTCATGGAGGCCCTGTGTTCTTCTTTCATTCATTGCATGTTATGGAGGTTGGTAGATCAGTGATGGTTTAGGGCTTGGGGCCAACATGCAGGTCCTCTTCTTCTCAGGCTTCAAGGCTGCTGGAAGAATTGGTAGTTAGTTTTTTGACTTTGATCTTCTGTACTTTTTATAGCCTTGTCAACTCATGATAGCTCCATGGATTAGGAAGTCCATGTCATGGTGGCCAAACACTCCTTTCTCGGGGCATGATAGCAAACGGTAAAGTAGCCCATGTTAGAACCCTCCTGTTAGTTTTTTCCATCTTGTGTTTTGCGGTCACGTGACCATTAGCCTTTATAATCCAGCTCCGCCCTTGTGGCTGTGCTGGACTTCAGTGTTTGACTTTTTCTCTAGCCTAGTGCTTCTGTGCCTTTCTCTGTCAAGTTCACTTGGTCCTCTGGGACCTCTAGTCAGTTTGTCTTTTGTGCTCTGCAACAACTTCTGTTTAGGAGGTGTCCCATTTTTTGTCCCAGTCCTTAGTTCTTTTAGGGACCCCTTCCTTTATTCTATAGGTCTTCTTTCAGACTAGCCGAGGACTATGGAGGGTCTGTTCACAAGGAACAGGCTGCCCGCTACATCGTAGGGATTCAGCTTAGTCTTACTGTAGGGACAGCTTTCCCCTATCGTTCCTTAGTACATGTTGCAGATCATAACAGCCCAACGGTCACACTGCCCTGCTCAGCAAAAGTTTGGAAGTGAGTGATAAAGTCATGCCGACATTTTGTTGGTGCAGTGCAATGGCCGGAGCCACCATGAGTAGAGGAGGTCTCCTCCCATGGATACTGCAGAGCTCTTATCATGGGTTTTTTTCAGTGTGGCCCATGCCAGGTGTGCACTGGTTTAGAGATATGACTTGTGAGCAGAGAGTAACTTCTAATGATGGGCAGTCGCAACACATTGGCATCGGGCTAATGTAGCTTATGCTAGTTCTGCCAGTACATGGGCCCAATGGTCCTCCCATGGGCACTCCTGTAATTTGACTGTAGCCCTGTCACAGAACACCACAAGGTGGGATTCAAGTACGGCACAGCAGACGAGAAGACTGAAACAAAACTCCGGCTTTATTATATACAAAGGAATTATATGCCGAGAGATTAGAAAAACAATATTTACAATAACGATATTACCAACATGAACATAGGAAGATATAGCTGGAACGAGTCACAAACTATGCTCCAGCCAGGGCCGGCGTCAGCACCCGGCGCACCCGGGCAAATGCCGGGGCCCTGAGCAGGCAGAGGGGCCCACTGGCGGTCGCGCACCCCGCTGGGCTATGGGCGGAGGAGAGCGGTGTCAGCGCCCGCCCTTCCCCCCGCTTGCTCAGGGCCCCGGCAGCCGGATACTTACCTCTCCCCGTGCCTCCGCAGATCCGCTGTCTTCCTGCTCTGCGCTCCCTGTGACGTCTCAGGTCAGAGGGCGCGGTGACGTCTTTACACCGCGCCCTCCCCTGAGCCGTCACAGGCAGCGCAGAGCGGGAAGACGCCGACAATGCTGGAGTTCGGACCCGAGCAGGGGGCAGCGGGCAGCAGGTAGCAGGTGAGGAGAAGGGAGGTGAGTATTTGATTTTTTTTTTAATGTATGGAGGCATGGGGCAGTATAAAGAGAAGGGCGGGGGGCATCCTGCATGGGGCATTATAAGGTGGGGAACAGCCTGCATGGGGCATTATAAAGAGGAGGGGTGACATCCTGCATGGGGCATTATAAAGAGAGGGGGGGGCATCCTGCATGGGGCATTATAAAGAGAGTGGATGACATCCTGCATGGGGCATTATAAAGAGAGGGGGGGGCATCCTGCATGGGGCAGTATAAAGAGAGGGGGGGCATCCTGCATGGGGCAGTATAAAGAGAAGGGCGGGGGGCATCCTGCATGGGGCATTATAAGGTGGGGAACAGCCTGCATGGGGCATTATAAAGAGGAGGGGTGACATCCTGCATGGGGCATTATAAAGAGAGGGGGGGGCATCCTGCATGGGGCATTATAAAGAGGAGGGGTGACATCCTGCATGGGGCATTATAAAGAGAGGGGGGGGCATCCTGCATGGGGCATTATAAAGAGAGGGGGGGGCATCCTGCATGGGGCAGTATAAAGAGAAGGGCGGGGGGCATCCTGCATGGGGCATTATAAGGTGGGGAACAGCCTGCATGGGGCATTATAAAGAGGAGGGGTGACATCCTGCATGGGGCATTATAAAGAGAGGGGGGGGCATCCTGCATGGGGCATTATAAAGAGAGTGGGTGACATCCTGCATGGGGCATTATAAAGAGGAGGGGTGACATCCTGCATGGGGCAGTATAAAGAGAGGGGGGGCATCCTGCATGGGGCATTATAAAGAGGAGGGGTGACATCCTGCATGGGGCATTATAAAGAGAGGGGGGGCATCCTGCATGGGGCATTATAAAGAGAGGGGGGGGCATCCTGCATGGGGCATTATAAAGAGAGGGGGTGACATCCTGCATGGGGCATTATAAAGAGGAGGGGTGACATCCTGCATGGGGCATTATAAAGAGAGGGGGAGCATCCTGCATGGGGCATTATAAAGAGAGGGGGGGCATCCTGCATGGGGCATTATAAAGAGGAGGGGTGACATCCTGCATGGGGCAGTATAAAGAGAAGGGGGGGGGGGACATCCTGCATGGGGCATTATAGAGAGAGGGGGGGCATCCTGCATGGGGCATTATAAAGAGGAGGGGTGACATCCTGCATGGGGCATTATAAAGAGGGAGGGGGTGACATCCTGCATGGGGCATTATAAAGGGGGGGGGTGACATCCTGCATGGGGCATTATAAAGAGAAGGGGGGGGATTACATCCTGCATGGGGCATTATAAAGAGAGGGGGGGCATCCTGCATGGGGCATTATAAAGAGGAGGGGTGACATCCTGCATGGGGCAGTATAAAGAGAAGGGGGGGGTGACATCCTGCATGGGGCATTATAAAGAGAGGGGGGGCATCCTGCATGGGGCATTATAAAGAGGAGGGGTGACATCCTGCATGGGGAATTATAAAGAGGGGGGGTGACATCCTGCATGGGGCATTATAAGGTGGGGAACAGCCTGCATGGGGCATTATAAAGGGGGGGCAGCCTGCATGGGGCATTATAAAGGGGGGGGGCAGCCTGCATAGTGCATTATGTGGGGGGGAACAGCCTGCATGGAGCATTATAAGGGGGGGGCAGCCTGTATGGGGCATTATGTGGGGGGGGACAGCCTGCATGGAGCATTATAAGGGGGGGGGGCAGACTGCATAGTGCATTATGCGGGGGTAACAGCCTGCATGGAGCATTAAAAGGGGGGGGCCTGTATGGGGCATTATGTGGGGGGTAACAGCCTTCATGGAGCATTATAAGGGGGGGACAGCCTGTATGAGGCATTATGTGGGGGGTAACAGCCTGCATCCAGCATTATATGAGGGCCAGTATCCTGCATGGAGCGTTATAAGGAGACCGGTATCCTGTATGGAGCGTTATAAGGGGACCGGTATCCTGTATGGAGCGTTATATGGGGGCCAGTATCCTGTATGGAGTTTTATAAGGGGACCAGTATCCTGTATGGAGCGTTATATGGGGGCCAGTATTCTGTATGGAGCCTTATATGGGGGCCAGTATTCCGTATGGAGCCTTATATGGAGGCCAGTATTCCGTATGGAGCCTTATATGGGGGCCAGTATTCCGTATGGGGCCTTATATAGGGGGCCAGTATTCCGTATGGAGCCTTATATGGGGGCCAGTATTCCGTATGGAGCCTTATATGGGGGCCAGTATTCCGTATGGAGCCTTATATGGGGGCCAGTATTCCGTATGGAGCCTTATATGGGGGCCAGTATTCCGTATGGAGCCTTATATGGGGGCCAGTATTCCATATGGAGCCTTATATGGGGGCCAGTATTCCGTATGGGGCCTTATATGGGGGCCAGTATTCCGTATGGAGCCTTATATGGGGGCCAGTATTCTGTGTGGAGCATTATATGGGGGCCAGTATTCCGTATGGGGCCTTATATGGGGGCCAGTATTCCGTATGGAGCCTTATATGGGGGCCAGTATTCTGTGTGGAGCCTTATATGGAGGCCAGTATTCCATATGGGGCCTTATATGGGGGCCAGTATTCTGTGTGGAGCGATTCACCGGTTTCTGAGCTATTGTGGAATTTACAATAGATATCACTCATGTAATGTAAGAAGTGAAATCTTTGCATTGTACTATATATATATATATATATATATATATTTCTCCGCCGTATCTCTGCATCATGAATCGTGGTATGTGTTAAAGGGGCCCACTGAGACTCTTTCGCCCGGGGCCCAGAAAAACCTGGAGCCGGCCCTGGCTCCAGCTATGGCAATGAAAGCTCAGAACAGACAGTGCGCAACATGTTTCACAAACTACTCTGAGCTAAGTCTCTATCTGGCTTTCCTCTAGTCGGGCCAGGCAGCTAAGGCGTCCTAGCTACAGAAAACTATGCTAAACCCGAACACAGTTCACATCGATGGGTCACTCACGATTGCGCAAATCAGTCGCAAATGGCGGCCGCCGCTTGTTCCTGGTGTGAAAGAGCTGGATGAGTTCACTTGAGTCTTTTCTTTGGATTCGAGATCTCTTTCTTTCAGCCAGCAGGCAAACCTTGCTTCACTCACACAGAAATGGCTGAGACGCTGTGTTGTGTGTTATCTCAGGTCCTCAGTCTCCAGGGAAAATGTTCTTCAAGAAAAGGATGAATTTCTCTACTCATTGACACAGTCCCAAACAACAAATCTTACTATAGTCCGTAATCTTCTCTTTCTGTAGACTAACAGTGTCTTCTTTATAGTCTCTGCTGATCAGGGAACCTGCACTCGTCTCCCTGTTACCTCAGACACACACACATCCCCATGAGGTCTCTACTTCCTGGTTCTTCTTTTTCTCTCAGCACATACCAACAACAGCAGGGGGAGGCAACTAGTCCAAGAGCAAGACTCAGAGGGGAGCATAATGCCTTAAAGTCACAGTGTATTCAATGTCTGGTAAGGGCCGATCCCCTACATGACCACCAGTAAACATGAAGAGGCAGGGAGACTCTATTTGAGACCCATAGGTTACAGAGGTTATATATTTGGCACAGTTACAGTGCCTTAAAAAAGTCTTCATACTGCGGGATCTTTTCCACATTTTTTCAATTTACACTCACAAACTTACATGTATTTTATTGGGATTTTATGTGACACCAACACAAGTAGCAGGTATTTGTGTCATGTAAAGGAAATGATGCAAGGTTTTCTAAATATTTTAAAAGTATAAATGTGAAAATTCTGCCTTACATTTGTATTCAGCCCCCTTAGTCAACACTTTGTAAGACCACCTTTCTTTGCAGTCTTTTGGGGGGCTATCTCTTCCATCTTTCACTGCAGTCGTTTGGGGTCTGTCTCTCCCAACTTTCTCTGCTGCAGTCTTTTGGGGTCTGTCTCTCCCACCTTTCTCTGCTGCAGTCTTTTGGGGTCTGTCTCTCCCAACTTTCTCTGCTGCAGTCTTTTGGGGTCTGTCTCTCCCACCTTTCTCTGCTGCAGTCTTTTGGGATCTGTCTCTCCCAACTTTCTCTGCTGCAGTCTTTTGGGGTCTGTCTCTCCCACCTTTCTCTGCTGCAGTCTTTTGGGGTCTGTCTCTCCCAACTTTCTCTGCTGCAGTCTTTTGGGGTCTGTCTCTCCCACCTTTCTCTGCTGCAGTCTTTTGGGGTCTGTCTCTCCCAACTTTCTCTGCTGCAGTCTTTTGGGGTCTGTCTCTCCCACCTTTCTCAGCTGCAGTCTTTTGGGGTCTGTCTCTCCAACCTTTCTCTGCTGCAGTCTTTTGGGTCTGTCTCTCCCACCTTTCTCTGCTGCAGTCTTTTGTGGTCTGTCTCTCCCAACTTTCTCTGCTGCAGTCTTTTGGGGTCTGTCTCTCCCACCTTTCTCTGCTGCAGTCTTTTGGGGTCTGTCTCTCCCAACTTCCTCTGCTGCAGTCTTTTGGGGTCTGTCTCTACCACCTTTCTCTGCTACAGTCTTTTGGGGACTGTCTCTTCCACCTCTCGCTGCAGTCTTTTGGGGTCTGTCTCTCCCAGCTTTCTCTGCTGCAGTCTTTCGGGGTCTGTCTCTCCCAGCTTTCTCTGCTGCAGTTTTTTGGGGTCTGTCTCTGTCATAGAAAATGCTGAAGATCTCTCTCTCCCTCCAAACCCCTCTTCCCCCCTCCCTTATACTATTTGTCAAAGGATACAAGGCTCACACTCTAACCAGTTGCTTTTATGCAAATAGCAGTACACACAAGAGGTGGCAAACTCAATTATCCAATCTAATTACCATACAAATGTTGTCCCTAGTAAAAGAGACAAGTGATGAGTAGACACCTGGCTAAATAGGAAACCGCTCTTTAAGAATCAAAGGAAATCTATCTCACTCTCCACAATAGCCAGGATGTTCACATTTGCATATGTGTTCAATCTGCAGTTTCGCAGACACCGACACTAAATATAGAATATCGGAAGTTCTATAATTCCGATCGCGATGGGACACATATTATTAGCGGCAGGGTTAGCTAAGGAACAATAAGCATATTTTTCCGTATCTGTACGCCCTGCTGGTGAGCTATAACGCAAAAGGGCAAAAATAACGGACAGTAGCCAGGTCATATCTGGTCTCTAAAGAAAGGTAAATTTGTAATTCCCTTTTTATTTTGCGTAACTGTATATTCTGTATTATATTGTCCCCCCTTGTAAAATCTTTGTATATTTTTTCATAAACACTGCCTCCCTTTGGATTAAATATAAAATTTGATAGTTCTATTTCTTGTGCTCTGTAATTGTCCCTCCCCCAAAGCCATATACGCTACGAGAAAGCAGGCATCCGGCCAGGCCTGTCTTGTATGCAGCGGTGGGATATTGTATGATCCCGCCGGTGTCGTTCCTCACAGTCTCACAGACCTTTCTCTGCTGCAGTCTTTTGGGGTCAGTCTCTCCAGCTTTCTCTGCAGTCTTTTGGGGTCTGTCTCTCTCACCTTTCTCTGCAGTCTTTTGGGTCTGCCTCTCCCACCTCTTGCTGCAGTCTTTTGGGGTCTGCCTCTCCCACCTCTTGCTGCAGTCTTTTGGGGTCTATCGCCAGCTTTGCACATCTAGAGGAGACATTTTGCCCCTTCTTCTTTGCCCCCTCGCTCTCACTCAGTGATCGGATGGAGACGTCTGTGATCAGTGATTTTCGCGTCTTGTCACAGATTCTCTGGGATTTGGGTCTGGACTGTGACTGCACTGTTCACACACAGGAATATGCTCTGATCTAAACCCTCCATTGTAACTCTGGCAGGATGTTGAGTGTTGTTGTCCTGCTGGAAGGTGAACCTACACCCCAGTCTCAGGTCTTCTGCAGCCTGTAACAGGTTTTCCTCCAGGATTGTCCTGTATTTAGCTCCATCCATCTGTTATGGTAGTGTAGAAACTCACTCGGGAAAATAGGTAATACGCAAAAAACTGCAACTAATACTGATGGCTCCTGTACAGACTAGAGATCCTGACCACACAGTTTAATCCAAAAAGTTCTCTTTTGGACTGATCTGACCAGAGCACCTTCCTCCACATGCTCGCTGTGTCCCATACATGGATTTTTGCAAACTACAAATGAGACTTCTTATGGCTTTCAAAATGGCTTCTTATTGCCACTCTTCCATAAAGGCTAAATTTGTTGACTATACAACTAACAGTTGTCCTGTGGACAGATTCTTCCCCTTGAGCTGTGGATCTCTGCATCTCCTCCAGTGACCATGGGCTTCTTGGATGCTTCTCTAATTAGAATCATAGAATATTAGAGTTGGAGGGGACCTCTGGGTTCATAGTGTCCAACCTCCTGCTCAATGCAATATTCACTAAGTCTTCTCAGACAGATGATGGATTGCACAGTACTCCGTGAGATGTTAAGAGCTTCGGATATTTTTTGTAACCTAACCCTGCTTTACTCTTCTCCACAACTTTATCCCTGACCTGTCTGGTGGGCTCCTTGGTTTTCAGCTTTATCCCTGACCTGTCTGGCGGGCTCCTTGGTTTTCATAATGCTGTTTGATTCCTAATGTTCTCACACCTCTGAGGCCTTCACAGAACAGCTGTAGTCACACTGAGGAGAAATTACACCCAGGTGGATGCAATGTACTAATTATGAGACATTATTATTTTATTTATCATGCTTTGCTTATATAGCGCTTTACAGACATTATCATCGCTGTCTCCAATGGGCTCACAATCTAAATTCCCTATCAGTATGACTTCTGGAGGCAATTGGTCACTCGAGATTTTATTTAGGGGCATCAAACTACAGGGGGGCTGAATACTAATGCACGACACATAGATGGCTATTAAGTCTCCTCTCAGTCTTCTCTTTTGCAGCTAAACATTTCCATATCCTCTAAACGTTCCTCATAGGACATGGTTTGCAGACCGGTCACCGTCCTGGTTGCTCTTCTCTGAACTTGCTCCAGTTTTTCAATGTCTTTTTAAAAAAGTTTTTCCCAGAACTGGACGCAGTATCCAAGATGAGGTCTGAACAAAGGTGAGTAGAGGGGGATAATGACTTCACGTGATCTATACTTTATGCTTCTCCTAATAGATCCCAGAACTGTGTTTGCCTTGACACTGGTATTGTCGATGATCCGTTTAACTAAACCATCTAATATTAATACCCATCTTCCCATGAAATTCCTTTACTTAACTAAAATAAGACCAAAACACCATAAACTTTGGGAAAAACTGGCCACAGCAGCCTTTATTTAAACAAAATTACATAGATAAGTAATTAAATTAACACACAATGGTAGGAGGGTCCTTGAAGCTCCAAAGATCTGGTGATTAACATAAACCAACAATTAAAACCAACTTCAAGGACCCCCAACCGCCACAACGAGGGCACTTTGAATATCTCAAATGCCCGAGACCCCCTCCGAACGAAAAGCTATGGTCCTCTCAATGCCCTCTTGTAACCCCAAAGCCCACATGTCAATACCTACTGCGTTCAAATGCACCCCATCTGCCAACCAAAATTCACCCTCTCCTTTCTCTAACTCAAAGTGCCGCACATCAATCCCCCCATTCCTAGTAACAAAACTAGAGACTGCCCTATTAACTTTAATCCTGGCTTTATTGATCTTCACCACTGACCTAGCCCTACGCCAACATCTCAGAGGACCAATCTCCGACCAAACAATAAGCAAGCCTGGAAATGACACCCACAAACGCAACAAATCATGTTTAACATCCCTTATCAACTCTCTAAAAGGGCGTGAACCTAGGTCGTTGCCCCCCACGTGCAACACCAAAATGTCAGGTGACCTATCTAAGCGCGCACTGTGATGTACCTCCTGCAACACTCTGCACCAACTCATGCCTCTAAAGCCCAACCACCTAATCACAGCTGTCTCTCTGTCAAAACCAAGCTGCCTTCCTGCAGGCCTTACATCCGCCCTCAGTGCTCCCCAGTGCACGTAGGAGTGTTCCAGAATCCATACCAACGCGGAATTGGAACCTGCAGAAAATACAAACAAACTTGAACAACTCTCGCAATAACAACACCTGCCGTAAATCAAACATTAAAGTTGTATTTTACCCTGAGCCTGAGGCCTGATATAACTCCGATAACGCCTCGATTCCCAACGCCCAATGCGCTGTATAGTCTCCCCACTAAGACCACCCGCAGCCGCTTCCGTTGCTGCTCCAATCCGAAACGAGTGGGACCCGAAACGGGATGCATCTAACCCTAATGAATTTAAACACTTCCTAAATACCGCTATGAACTGATATCTGGACAAGAAGGAACCGTCCTCATGACACAATAACGGACCACCCTGCTTTGGTTCAGACTCCCTAAACAGTTGCAAGCATCTTAACGGACACATAATAGCATTCCCAATTGCTCTCAAAACTACACGCCTCCCTTTTCCCTACTGGTCCGTTTTAGATTTCCTGATCCAAAATTCCACACCTCCTGAGGTACCAATCACATCTGCTGACAAAAGCCCCCCGCCCACTGACCTGCTGGGTGACACGATCTCACCCAACCTCAACGCTCCAAAGAAGGCCAGGGAGAAGGCCAATCTAAAAAGACAGATTTCAAACCCGGAGCAACACACAGAAGGTAACACCCCCCCAATCTTTTCCAAAATGCCAAATGAAACCGGTCTCCTGGAGTCCACTTGCCCTTTCCCCTTCCGAAACCCCTTCAAAGCCTGTTTGATCAAAAAACTTTTTGTCAAATCTCTATGACCATGAAACTTAAAACCAAAAGCCAAAGCTGCCATAGTCCGAGACATTTTTGCTACCGACCAACCCTCCCCAGCCCCTTGACTAATCCATGACAATAGTACGCCTAACTGATCGTCATCCTGAGCCATAAACCCGACTGTATTAAGCACCGATCTTCCCATAAATGCCAAATAGACTGATACGCTTCCCAAGTTCCCCCCGCCAACGATGACCTAATCAGCGACTCAGCGGCCCGCATACCACCTTCCAAAGCTCCGGAGGGCACTCCAGCCCCTTGTCTGCCGCCTCTGGTGCCAACTGCCGGAAGCGCTCTCACTGAAAACGAGAAACGAGAAAGTGAGTCAGCAATGGCATTCTGGACTCCCGGTACGTGAGACGCTGTCACATAAGCATTCATGGAAAGGCAAGTCAGCACTAACTATCGTAGAACCCTAATCACTGGAGGTGAAGATGCTGTAATGTTATTAATTGCAAACACAACCCCCATGTTGTCGCAATTAAACCTCACCCTCTTATTTTGCAGTTCCCCCTTCCACAAATATATTGCCACCAAAATGGGAAAAATCTCTAATAGGGCTATGTTCTTTACCAATCCTGATGTTACCCACTCCTTAGGCCAACTGGATGCGCACCATCGACCTCTAAAGTACGCCCCAAAACCTGAACTTTCCACCGCATCCGTGTACAACTCCAAAGCACAGTTGTCCTGTACTTCCTCCATGAGCAATGAGCGTCCATTATATTGCTCCAAAAATTTCTTCCACACTACCAAATCGTCTCTGTGTTCAGCTGACAAACGCACGTAATGATGCGGCAATTTTAGACCCGCCGTAGCGCTGGCTAACCGACGAGAAAAAATTCTCCCCATAGGAATAATGCGACATGTAAAATTAAGTTTCCCAAGAAGAGACTGTATTTCTCTCAAAGTCATCTTCTTTAACTTCCTAGCCCGTGCGACCTCTTCCTTCAAAGCCTTCACTCTCTCCTCAGGCAACCTAAATTCCCAATTCACTGAATCAATTACAATTCCTAAAAAACAGATGGTGGTAGTTGGACCTTCGGTCTTTTCTGGAGCCAAAGGCACTCCAAAACGCTCTGCTACCCACTGAGTCGCTCTCAGCAAAATTTCACAACATGAAGAATAGCCCGAACCAATGCACAGAAAATCATCCAGGTAATGTATAATGGATTCGAGCCCCGTCACATCCTGTACGACCCATTCCAAAAATGTGCTGAAAGCCTCAAACAAGGAGCAGGATAAAGAACATCCCATGGGCAAACATCTATCTATGAAAAATTCGCCCTCCCAGTAACAACCCAACAACCTAACACTTTCAGGATGAACGGGCAACAACCGAAACGCTGATTCCACATCCGTCTTAGCCAGCAATGCCCCTTTACCACACTGTCTGACCCAGGGCCGGCGTCAGCACCCGGCGTACCCGGGCAAGTGCCGGGGCCCTGGAAAATCAGAGGGGCCCAGCCGCCCACTCACTGTCGGGGCCCGGCCCAAACACCCGCCCGCCCACTCACTCACTCACTCACTGTCGGGGCCGGGCCCACACACTGTCGGGGCCGGGCCCACACACCCACCCGCCCACTCACTGTCGGGGCCGGGCTCACACACCCACCCGCCCACTCACTGTCGGGGCCGGGCCCACACACCCACCCGCCCACTCACTGTCGGGGCCGGGCTCACACACCCACCCGCCCACTCACTGTCGGGGCCGGGCTCACACACCCGCCCACCCACTCACTGTCGGGGCCGGGCCCACACACCCACCCGCCCACTCACTGTCGGGGCCGGGCCCACACACCCACCCGCCCACTCACTGTCGGGGCCGGGCTCACACACCCACCCGCCCACTCACTGTCGGGGCCATGGCCGCATCTTCGGCACCTGTTCAGTGACGCAGGCGCTGCTTGATTGCCGGCACTCCCCCAGTCCCAGAAATGGCCGCGCGCTGTCAGGCTGTGTCTGCTAGTAATGACACGGCAGGGTCGACGGCACTGCACCTTTAATTTTGCTTGTGTGTCACCCCTGCCGCGTCATTACTAGCAGACACAGTCGCACAGCGCGCAGCCATGTCTGGGGGAGTGCCATCAAACACCGTCGGAGCGGAGGTCCTGCACAGATGGGGGGGGGAGCGGCCCGGACCCGACCGCAAATGGGCCCCTCTGATGGTCCAGGGCCATGAAGTCTGTGACACGCCGGGGGCCCTGCACTGCCCCATACCTGAGGAGCTGCTGGACAGGGCGCTGGACCGGGGGCAGGTGAGTGGGGCTTCCCCAATCCCCATAAAAATACTTGTAATGGGTCTGTGTGAGTGCATGTATGTGAATGTCAGTGTGTATGACTGTGTATATATATATTTGTCTGTTTTATATATATCTTTAAGAATTTGTGTAAAAATATGTGTTTGTCTGTATGTGTACATATCTGTGTACCGTGTGTGCGTGCGTGTGTCTGCGTACCGTGTGTGTGCGTGTGTCTGCGTACCGTGTGTGTGTGTACCGTGTGTGTGCGTGTGTCTGCGTACCGTGTGTGTGCGTGTGTCTGCGTACCGTGTGTGTGCGTGTGTCTGCGTACCGTGTGTGTGCGTGTGTCTGCGTACCGTGTGTGTGCGTGTGTCTGCGTACCGTGTGTGTGCGTGTGTCTGCGTACCGTGTGTGTGCGTGTGTCTGCGTACCGTGTGTGTGCGTGTGTCTGCGTACCGTGTGTGTGCGTGTGTCTGCGTACCGTGTGTGCGTGCATGTGTCTGCGTACAGTGTGTGCGTGCGCATGTCTGCATATGTGAAGGATGAGGTGGCAGGCTGGGCCCTGTGTACTATATATATATATTTCTCTGCGGTATCTCTGCATCATGAATCGTGTATGTGTTAAAAGGGTCCACTGAGACTCTTTCGCCCGGGGCCCAGAAAAACCTGGAGCTGGCCCTGGTCTGACCCACCGAGCCGCCTCATCAAATGATGTATAAACCACGGAACATAGTTCCGGATCAATCCCATCATTCACTGACTTTCCCCGGGGATAGGAAAGATGGTGAATGAGCCTCAACTTATTAGGCTCCTTTTTGGGCACCACCCCCAATGGCGATACTACTAAATTCGGAAAAGGAGGATTGGAAAACGGACCCGCCATACGCCCCAAAGCTACCTCCTTTTGTAACTTAGCAGAAACCACCTTCGCATATTGATCTGCTGATCTAAGATTTTTCAACACCCGGGGAATCTCGAATGGAGGTGGAGGAATTTTAAAACCGTCAGCAAAACCTGATACTAACACTGCAGCTTTTTCCCTATCGGGAAACCTACTTAGATAAGGGAGCATCACGGTTAGGTTCACCGGCGTCTCCCCCTTGGGAATTGTTGGCCCCTGGCTTAGCCTTCTTTTTGAAACATCTGGCAGCACCGTGTGATGATCCACTGCAGTGCGAGCAAAGATGCTTGAACCTGCAGTTAGCCCCAAATTTGCACTGCCCGTCGTTGAACTGCCAGCATAAACCCGGTTTCTGCGTTCCCGCTTGCCCTGACGTGCCTCCGCTCCCCTGCGTACTTGATTGACCCCTGGAATGGCCGGCAAAACCGGCCCCTCCATGAAAGGAATGCCCTAATCTAGAAGGAGCCATCACCCGTAACCAAAGGCCAATGTCCTTCTGATCCCATCTTATGGCAGGCCGAATAGCTTTCCTCTGATGAAACTGCTCGTCATAACGAAGCCATGCTTGACCCCCATAAATTCTGTGAGCCTCCCCAATAGCATCCATATAGCAAAACAAGGGAGAGCAATTCTTCGGTGCTTTTTCACCTATTACGCTCGCCAAAATGGTGAATGCCTGCAGCCAATTAGTAAAAGTCTGCGGGATTAAGCGCCACCTTTTCTTTTCCTCCTCCTCCTTCTTACTATCATCCTTCTTACTTTTTTCCAGGTTAAATTTCACCAGAGGCAAAAGAGAAAAAATTTCGACGTACTCATCTTTCCAAATTTTTTCCCTCACCTCTTTCTTGAGGTGTGCACCCAACGGACCCTCAAAACACACGTAAACCTCACCGTGAGACATATCATCCAAATGAATTCTACACTCTTTTTCTTTCTCTGTCTGGACTGACACAGAAACGGGTTCAGGCAATTGGCTCGCGCCCCCAAATCCATTACCTAAGCTGTTCAGCCCGCCCCATTGCGGGCTCACCCATGCGGCTAAATGGCCCGAAACAGCACTACTACCCCTTTCCAAACGAAACAATAACTCCCTCACATTTGCTAAAACCTCACTCACACTCTCCCCAACCTGTTCCTGACTTGTACCCCCAGCCACTGACCCCCGATTAGCACTTAAACCTGGGGATCAAAAATTCTGGGATAACGAACAAGACATAGAACCCAACTCACCGAGCTGCGGAGGAGCTGTGGTCCCCCCAGCCGATACTCCCGAATCCAGCCGTCCATCCCGACTTCCGACTCTTCCCGTTGGACCCTCTATCTCTTGAGGCCCGAGCACCGCCGATGCACTGGATCCCGCTGACACAGCCCTGTAAGGCCGAAAGTTACTGACATGCACTGGAGTTGAAGAAGGACCAAAGGGTTGTGTATGTGGGGACATATTAATATCACCCGACCCCCTGTCCGCTCTGCCCGCTGCCCGCAAGGTCTGAGTATTGGCATCCGGTCCGGAATTTAACGCTGTCCAGAGACCATCTGTAAGGGCCGGTAACAACACTTGCCTGTTATCACCGCCCGATTGCTGCCCATCGTGGATAATCCTGCCGTCTACTGTGTCTGAGGAGGCGGGCCACCCGACCGGAGCATCGCCGATGCGACCCCCCGTGACGTCATTGGTGTTGCGAGGACTGGCGCGTGTAGGCCCCTGCCCGAGCGCAGGCTGTGGCCTACTAACCGCCGCGTGACACGCGCTGGCAAGCGGATTCCTCCCAGACCGGGGCCTGCTGCTGCGCTTCCTAAGCGGCACCCGGTCTGGAGGGTCCCCGGAGGGGCTCCTGCGCCTGCGCTGTGTCTGTGGAGCTAAATCAGGCGACAGCCTGGCAGGAGGCTGCGCCCGACGGGAACGCCGCTCAGGCTGTGCTGACACAGCCACCGTCCCCTCTCCCCTTCCAACGATCGCCGCTACCTGCTCTTCCAGCCAGCCCGCAGGGTGCGACTCTGCAGCCGCCCTCAGGGACTCAAACAGCTGCGCCGTGGACGCCATGAGGTACGCAGCACGATGTGGGGGAGACAACTCACCACCCTTGTGAGCGGGAAAATGTGACGCCCCTCCCCTCCCTGGCACTTAAACCCCCCGTTAAACCCCTCCCAATGCTAATAGCCTTAGCCACTCCCTCCAACCCATTGTCATGCAGGCCTGCGTCCAAGCCTGCGGGGGAGGGGGCGGCTGTACTCCGGCCTGTCCTTTTTTGCGGCTGCATCACACTGTTGACTCATGTGCAGTCTGCGATCTATTACTATGCCCAAGTCTTTTTCACATGTGCTGCTGTGCTCACTAGTCCTATTCCTCACATTCTGTAGATGCTTTTTTCATTTTTCTTGCCCAGATGTAGGACTTTGCATTTCTTCCTGTTAAAAACCATTCTGTTAGTTGCTGCCCGCAGTTCCAGTTTGTTTAGATCTTTTTGAATCCTCTCTCTCTTCTCTAGTATTAGCTATCCCTCCTAGCTTTCTGTCATCAGCAAATTTAATCCGCTTACCCTCAATTCCTTCATCTAAACTAACAATAAAGATGTTGAACAACACAGAGCCCAGGACAGAGCCTTGTGGTTCCCAACTTGAGACATTCCTCCAACTGGATGTGCAACCATTTATGACCACTCTTTGGGTCCGATCACTAAGCCAGTTATGAATCCACCTAACAGTTGTCTTGTCCATTCCATAGTTGGTCATTTTTTCAATAAGGATGGTGTGAGATACTTTGTCAAATGCTTTGCTGAAGATATACTATATTTACAGTATTTCCCTGATCCACCCAGTCAGTGATTCTGTCATAGAAGGAAATTAAGTTAGTCTGACATGACTAATCATGGTACTTGCATACATGTTGTTTAATAATTTGTTCAAAGATCTTTCCTGGTATAGAAGTCAGACTCACCGGCCTATAGTTCCCTGGGTCCACCTTCTTCCCCTTTTTGAAGATAGGGACAACATTCACTCTTCTCCAATCTTCTGGAACTTCTCCTGTTCTCCGAGAATTTTCAAAGATTATGGAGAGTGGTTCTAAAATTTCCTCTGCTATCTCCTTCAGTACCCTAGGATGTAATTCATCTGGACCTGGAGACTTGAATTCATTTATGTTAGCTAAGTATTCCCACACTATCTCTCTGTTTATAGATAGTGTGGATTCTTCTGTTCCTTCAATAGTACAGTGAAGATCAGTTGATGCTACATTTACTTTCTGAGAGAAAACAGAAGCAAAATAGGAATTTAAAAGTTCTGTCTTCTCCGCATCATTTTTTTACCACTTTACCATTTCAATTAGTACTTGGGATGTCAGTATAGGTGGACGGCCATGTCTTGGTAGTTTTGAAGTTGTGCCATACTCCATCCATTTTTGGATGATGGATTGCACAATGCTCCGTGAGATGTTGAGAGCTTCGGATATTTTTTATAACCCAACCCTGCTTTACTCTTCTCCACAACTTTATCCCTGACCTGTCTGGTGGGCTCCTTGGTTTTCAGCTGTATCCCTGACCTGTCTGGTGGGCTCCTTGGTTTTCATGATGCTGTTTGATTCCTAATGTTCTCACACCTCTGAGGCCTTCACAGAACAGCTGTAGTCACACTGAGGAGAAATTACACCCAGGTGGATGCAATGTACTAATTATGAGACATTATTATTTTATTTATCATGCTTTGCTTATATAGCGCTTTACAGACATTATCATCGCTGTCCCCAATGGGCTCACAATCTAAATTCCCTATCAGTATGACTTCTGGAGGCAATTGGTCACTCAAGATTTTATTTAGGGGCATCAGACTACAGGGGGGCTGAATACTAATGTACGACACAATTTTCAGATAAATACTTAGAAAATCCTGTATCATTTCTTTTACACTTTCTTTTATGTGGTATCACATAAAATCCCAATAAAAAAAAAAAATTAAAGCATGTTGATGTAATGTGAAAAAAATGGGAAACGTTCACGGGGTATGAAGACTTTTTCAAGGCAGGGTACATTCATGAGCACTGGACCTTCACGTGAGCTCCGGTTCGGCACCCTTATACGATAATTGGCCAGTGGTTGAGGTGTCCGCACTTTCTCCTTAGTCCTCAGCATTATTCCCGTCTAGTTTTCATCTATGGATTGTCTTCATGACCGTGGGCGGGCCGACGGCCGGGTCATCGGAGTGACACAAGTTTGGAGAACGCCGCTGTGTAATGAACTATGATAACATGTTCTTTTTTGTTCAGTCTTGGCCCGGAGCTCGGGTTCTTGTAATCCTTTAGTTGGACGTCCTTGACTCGACCTTCTTCTTGTTTCACAAAAGACGCATCAAAGAGGTCGTGACCGAGATGTAAATATGATTTGGTGCATGAAGAACATGAAGTCTCTCATTTTGTCAGCGTTAACTTAAATTATAGTGTTTTATTGCGGTAAAGGAACAAAAGGGAGCTTCCTCCGACCCAACAAGCAGAATAGTCATGATGTCAGGATGACGATATTACATGGGACAGCCGGTAATTTGTCCAACAGTACTAAGGAAGCGAAAACTCCATGACCTGATCAATGAGGTAACTGTGTAACTGGATAGTAAAAAATTATTGCTATTATATATTATCCAAATGGTTGTGATGAGAAACGCAAAGTTCTGAAAGTCTTCTAAAAGGATGCCTGAAAACCAGAAAATGGGCTCCCAAACACCCCGTCACACGCATCCTCCTCGAGCCTCGATACAGGTTATTCCAATGTAACATCACTTGGGAACTATCTGCTCACGCACCCCTCATGTTAACTGATAAAATGTGACTCCTTCCTAACTCCCGCAATAAGCCCAGATGACCCACCAACTGAGATTTACAGATTTACTCTATTTTCACTCAGCGCCCGAGTCGCCATGAGTGGTCGGAATGGGTGGGCTGCTGCTAAACTCGGAGACCACTGATGAACAAAATCCTTCTGAACTTCCTCCTGTATTTTGCCCCCCACTTTCTCCCGGCAGTGCCTGATACACTTTACCCCCTAATTCCATTGCACCGCTATAGTTGGACCCCCGAGGGGTTCTCAGATGATATAGTGTTCTAAAATATTACTTCACAAGTGGAAACCTAGTAAGGGCCCTTCAACAATGGGGTCAAGGATTATTCAGTACATCATAATTTGTTTGAGGGCGTCTGGATCTTATTGTAGGACAATTCTTTTTCTTTTCCAGCTTTATAACCATCGATTCCTCCAACCATCAATCTGTGACGCTCGCAGCCCTGCCCTGGGAAGATGGGGGTACTCGGAGCCGGGTCAGATGTTGAGGGGATGCAGCCGTGGCCTGGACCCGTCCCGTGCACAGGGCCGTCACATTAAAAAGGATGTAAGGGCTTTCAGGGTTGAGTGGTAATTATCGACTACGCCACCTGTGGTTTCTGGTGATGCGCCACCAGCGCTGCTAGCAGTCCTCTGAGGCGGGATGTTATGGCAGCTTGAGGTGTTATAACTCCCCACAGGCGGAGCTGGGCCTCAGGGCAGATGTGACAGGAGGATGAGGAGAGTAGTCCAGAGTCACTCTGGTGCTGTGTGGTGCAGTGTGGAAATAAAGAGTCCGGAGGCCATAGGGATAGTCTTCCAGGTCTTTTACTTACAGTTCTTAAGCACAGCTGCAAGGCTTCTCCCTGCTCCTCACAGGTTACTGTGTCCACCAGCGGTAAGGGCTCGGAGCACCCAGGTGCTTCAGGTACCTAGATCAGGACCCTCAGAGTGTTCCTAACTCTCCCTTTTGGACCTCTCCTGTCCGTGTGTAGACTAAGGCTGGGTATCCCTCTGGATGATGCTCAGATATAGGGTATGGCGGCAATTCCTTCCGCTCATCACCTGACGGGATCCACTGTAGCCTACCGGGCTTCTCTGACAGAGACGTGAAGTGGCAAAGTCAGATATCGGGGGTCGGTACCCCTCTTGCAGCAGGAATCCCTCTGGCTAAGCCAGAATAGCGAGGACAGGTGGCGTATGCCGCTCCGTCTGCATCCTCCTGGGATCCTTTTGCTATGGAGCTCCACTCCTGAGCTCCGGGCCTTTTTGGTCATGGTCCTTAACCGGGTAGAAACATATGCTAACTCCAACCTGCCCCTCGCCCCAAGGCCAGGGTACGAGGGCCGTGTCCCCATCCACTGCAGGTCCACACAGGATCCACGTTCTGTGTTGAAGATCACAATCAAAAGACAATCAGCCCAAAATGGCTGTGTATTAAATATGAAATTATGTGTGCAAACTAAAAGTGTGTTCTACCCTTCACCCACTACATGGTTCCCCTTACTTTTGGTTCCCCCCACTTGTGATCCTGCTGAGGCAGCACTATGGTGCATACTTGCCTCCCATAGATCAGGAGTGTGTAGTGTTGAATGTAGGTTCAGGGTCCTGACCAGTGCACCTTCCTTACCTGGGCGAGGAGACACTACACCTGCTGACAGGCTGCAGTATCCCCACTTGTGGCGACCGAACCCTCAGGGGCGCCACAAATCCATAATAGATTTCAAGTAAATAGCCCCAAACTCCAGATGGTCATTACCTGACACTGATGAAACCAAGAAGGATTTCGGTGTGTTCAGATTATAAAAGGGCCAAAGCCAGTTCCAAATAATTCCACAGAATTTATTCTAATCTCATTCATCTGACGTTGATTTCAAAATCCGCGGTGTTTATGGGCACCGCCATGGGAACGCACAACAGGCTTCATATGGGAACGAGCAGATCAATACGAAATGAAACTTTTATGGGTCGCATCCAAGAAGCAAAGTGAAATCTGGCAGGAAGAGACGTTATTATCAATGCTCTTCCTCTGATACAGAATCTCGTTATAACTATTGAGCAACGTCTTGTGGAGAATAGTTACTCATCCTCCGCAGTTTCCATCTCAATGGAGTTTGCTTCAAGTTTTTGATCTCTCGATTCTGCACCATCCCCAGAATCAAAGGATCTTTCAAGCATGTTCTGCCACTATTGGATGAAGCCAGGAATGAAACCAACAAAGAAAGCGCCGGTGAGCTCATTCCCAAAACTAGAGATAGGCAGATTAGTCCCATCGATCTGCAACCCCAAATCCAAAGAAGTTGGGTGGCTGTGCAAAATGCAAAGAAAATAAGAATGCAATGATCTAGAAATCGCTTATTCTCATATTTTATCTTGTCGAACAGATCAAAAGTTGAACTTTTGGACATTTCTCTAATTCATGTGAAAAAATCAACTCATTTAGAAATTTATGGCAGAGTCACATCTAAGAACAGTTGTTTCTGTGCCATGTCCACTATTGTGCTTGGGCCATTTCCACTATTATGCCCAAGTTGGGTCCACCATTGTGCCTAGGCTGTGTCCACCATTGTACCCAGGCTGCGCCCACCATTGTTCCCGGGCCGTGTCCACCATTGTGCACAGGCTGCGCCCACCATTGTGCCCAGGCTGCGCCCACCATTGTTCCCGGGCCATTTCCACTATTATGCCCAAGCTGGGTCCACCATGGTGCCCAGGCTGCGCCCACCATTGTTCCCGGGCCGTGTCCACCAATGTGTCCGGGTCACATCCACCATTGAGTATGGTCCCCTCTTCTTCTTTTTACAATAGTCTGTAACCATCTAGGAAGTGAGGGGACAATTATTGGAGTTTTGGTTGGTGAGATGTACTTTTCCTGAAATTCGGTGCCCTTTTATCTCCACACATACCTTTGATTATTGTGGCCAAAGACTTCTATTTCTACCTCATCTGTCCACAGGACTTGTTTCCAAAATGCATGAGGCTTGTTTAGATGTTCTTTTGCAGACTTCTAACGCTGACTTTTATGGTGAAGACGCAGGAGAGGTTTTTTTTCTGATGACTCAGTAGAACAACGTACCACAACTCCAGAGTCTGCTAAGTTTTTCTGAAGGTCTTTTGCAGTCAAGCGGGGGTTCTGATATGCCTCTCTAGCAATCCTATGAGCAGCTCTCACTGACATATTGCTTGGTCTTCCAGACCTTATCTTGACCTCCACTGTTTCTGGTTACTGCCATTTCTTAATTACATTTGGAACTGAGGAAAGGGCAACTTGAAAACGCTTTGCTATCTTCTTACAGCCTTCTCCTGCTTTGTGGCCTCCACCATTTTCATTTTCAGAGTGCTAGGCAGCTGCTTTGAAAAATCCACACTAATTACTGTCTGCTCTGCGAAGTTGTGAAAATGTCTCCTACTGAGATGTTTGAATTATTTATGCATTCTTAAAGGGAAGCTGTCACCATGCGTTTGCTTCCCCATCTTAGAGCAGAATGATGTCGGGGCAGAAATCCTGATTCCATCGATGTGTCACTTACTAGGCTGCTTGCTGCAGTTTTGATGAATCCCTGTTTTATCTGTGCAGATCTACCAGTTCTCTGTGTAACCCTTCCCGCCTCCACTGATTGGCAGCTGTCTGAGTGCACTATGCATAGACAGAAAGCTGAAAAAACTGCCAATCAGTTGTGGGGTTATGCAGCGCTCATGAATATGGAGGACTACATGGCAGCAGGTTTACTTGTCTGCTATTAGTAATCTCCTGCTCATAAAACTATAGCAAGCACCCCAGTAAGTGCCACATCTCTGGAATCTGGAATTCCTCGTGCCATCCAGCTAATCCAGCTCTGCTGTTCCACATGCCATTCAGCTAATCCATCTCTGCTGTTCCACATGCCATCCAGTTAATCCATCTCTGCTGTTCCACATGCCATCCAGCTAATCCAGCTCTGCTTTTCCACATGCCATTCAGCTAATCCATCTCTGTTATTCCACATGCCATCTAGCTAATCTTGCTCTGCTGTTCCACATGCCATCCAGTTAATCCATCTCTGCTGTTCCACATGCCATCCAGCTAATCCAGCTCTGCTTTTCCACATGCCATTCAGCTAATCCATCTCTGTTGTTCCACATGCCATCTAGCTAATCTTGCTCTGCTGTTCCAAATGCCATCCAGCTAATCCATCTCTGCTGTTCCACGTGCTATCCAGCTAATCCAGCTCTGCTGTTCCAAATGCCATCCAGCTAATCCAGCTCTGCTGTTCCACATGCCATTCAGCTAATCCATCTCTGCTGTTCCACATGCCATTCAGCTAATCCATCTCTGCTGTTCCACATGTCATCTAGCTAATCCAGCTCTGCTGTTCCACTTGCCATCCAGCTAATCCAGCTCTGCTTCTCCACATGCCATTCAGCTAATCCATCTCTGCAGTTCCACATGCCATCCAGCTAATCCAGCTCTGCTGTTCCACATGCCATCCAGCTAATCCATCTCTGCTGTTCCACATGCCATTCAGCTAATCCATCTCTGCTGTTCCACATGTCATTCAGCTAATCCAGCTCTGCTGTTCCACATGCCATCCAGCTAATCCAGCTCTGCTGTTCCACATGCCATCCAGCTAATCCAGCTCTGCTGTTCCACATGCCATCCAGCTAATCCATCTCTGTTGTTCCACATGCCATCCAGCTAATCCAGCTCTGCTATTCCAAATGTCATCCAGCTAATCCATCTCTGCTGTTCCAAATGCCATCCAGCTAATCCATCTCTTCTGTTCCACATGCCATTCAGCTAATCCAGCTCTGCTGTTCCACATGCCATCCAGCTAATCCATCTCTTCTGTTCCACATGCCATTCAGCTAATCCAGCTCTGCTGTTCCACATGCCATTCAGCTAATCCAGCTTTGCTGTTCCACATGCCATTCGGCTAATCCATCTCTGCTGTTCCACATGCCATTCAGCTAATCCATCTCTGCTGTTCCACATGCCATCCAGCTAATCCAGCTCTGCTGTTCCACATGCCATCCAGCTAATCCATCTCTTCTGTTCCACATGCCATTCAGCTAATCCATCTCTGCTGTTCCACATGTCATTCAGCTAATCCAGCTCTGCTGTTCCACATGCCATACAGCTAATCCAGCTCTGCTGTTCCACATGCCATCCAGCTAATCCAGCTCTGCTGTTCCACATGCCATCCAGCTAATCCATCTCTGTTGTTCCACATGCCATCCAGCTAATCCAGCTCTGCTATTCCAAATGTCATCCAGCTAATCCATCTCTGCTGTTCCAAATGCCATCCAGCTAATCCATCTCTTCTGTTCCACATGCCATTCAGCTAATCCAGCTTTGCTGTTCCACATGCCATTCGGCTAATCCATCTCTGCTGTTCCACATGCCATCCAGCTAATCCATCTCTGCTGTTCCACATGTCATCCAGCTAATCCATCTCTGCTGTTCCAAATGCCATCCAGCTAATCCATCTCTTCTGTTCCACATGTCATTCAGCTAATCCAGCTTTGCTGTTCCACATGCCATTCGGCTAATCCATCTCTGCTGTTCCACATGCTATCCAGCTAATCCAGCTCTGCTGTTCCACATGCCATCCAGCTAATCCATCTCTTCTGTTCCACATGCCATTCAGCTAATCCATCTCTGCTGTTCCACATGTCATTCAGCTAATCCAGCTCTGCTGTTCCACATGCCATCCAGCTAATCCAGCTCTGCTGTTCCACATGCCATCCAGCTAATCCAGCTCTGCTGTTCCACATGCCATCCAGCTAATCCATCTCTGTTGTTCCACATGCCATCCAGCTAATCCAGCTCTGCTATTCCAAATGTCATCCAGCTAATCCATCTCTGCTGTTCCAAATGCCATCCAGCTAATCCATCTCTTCTGTTCCACATGCCATTCAGCTAATCCAGCTTTGCTGTTCCACATGCCATTCGGCTAATCCATCTCTTCTGTTCCACATGTCATCCAGCTAATCCATCTCTGCTGTTCCACATGCCATCCAGCTAATCCAGCTCTGCTGTTCCACATGCCATCCAGCTAATCCATCTCTTCTGTTCCACATGCCATTCAGCTAATCCATCTCTGCTGTTCCACATGCCATCCAGCTAATCCAGCTCTGCTGTTCCACATGCCATCCAGCTAATCCATCTCTGCTGTTCCACATGCCATTCAGCAAATCCAGCTCTGCTGTTCCACACTGCAGCCAGGTGCCGACCTGCAACTCCAGCTCTGCTGTTCCACACTGCAGCCAGGTGCCGACCTGCAAATCCAGCTCTGCTGTTATTGGCCTTTGAGGGGCGCTATGACTTGTATTATTTGTTTAAAGTCTGGAGTGTCAAAGTCAGAGAAATGCGAGTGACCTTGTGGTATATCGGGCTTTGGGGGGTGACGTGTGGCAGGAGGTGAGGGGTGTGGATGCATTGCCAGTGTTTCGGGACATCTCGGCCATATTGATCTTGATCTCCCCGCTCACGGGGCGGTGGATGAGGCTATTACCAGCGCTGGTGGCCAGCTGCTGACCTGTCGGGCTCGCTCCGTACTCCCTGTTCCCTGACTTTTCTATCTCACAATATTTGGGGAAGATTATGACCAAGGAAGTTGGACGGGTCAGGAGATGATGGATCGCAGCGCGGTCGCTGCTTGTTTTCATTCCTCCTCAGAAGAATGGATCGAAAATGAAGTGAAGAGATTGCGACGGGCGATAATGACCGTCCAGGGAGGATGGAAACGTTCCCAACATCGAAGAGACGGAACGTCGTAGATCCGAGGACTTCATGTCTCACTCTACGGAGGGGCCATCATTATCTGATCGATGGGGTCCGACTCCTGAGAAGAACAAGGGGCCCCCGATAAATATATCTGTATATCAAAGGGGTTCAGAAGAAGAGACACCCCCTATTACATGTATATAACGGGGGAGGGGGATCACACCAAGGATATCCCTCTATTACATGTATATAACGGGGGAGGGGGATCACACCAAGGATATCCCTCTATGACATGTATATAACGGGGGAGGGGGATCACACCAAGGATATCCCTCTATGACATGTATATAATGGGGGAGGGGGATCACACCAAGGATGTCCCTCTATTACATGTATATAACGGGGGAGGGGGATCACACCAAGGATATCCCTCTATGACATGTATATAATGGGGGAGGGGGATCACACCAAGGATATCCCTGTATTACATGTATATAACGGGGGAGGGGGATCACACCAAGGATATCCCTCTATTACATGTATATACAGTGGCTTGTGAAAGTATTCACCGATTTGCGTGTGATGAATCTGTAGCACCCTGAGGATTCGGCTGCTACAGGGGTATTACACCTCAAGCCAGAGGTGTGGTATTCCACTCCCGGGTAAGGATGGAGTGTGGAACTGAGCTCAGTAGGCTGCATGCACTACATACATCCCATTTCCGGGGGACAGGCCAATGGTACTCCCACTAGAGAAATGTGCAGGTACGACAGCGTCTGTCCCTGGCTGGAGTGGGAGGGGGGTGGAACATCCCAGTAGTGTAGGGGCAGATAGGGGGAGCAGTCTGGGTAATGCTAGGAGCTCATTGGGTGCTGGTCACCTGAGCTCACACATAGAGGGAGTATATAAGGTGGGAACCATCTTAGAACAGGGTCTTTTGTAGAGGTTTGGTCAGACAAGCAGAGCAGCTCAGCCAGCTCCAAGGCCAAGAGAGTGAGAGAGAGGAGAAAAGAAGGACCCAGAGGGGGAGAAGAGGGAACTCCAAGAACCCAAAATTAGACCAGAGGGTGAAGAGTTGGCACAAGGGTACCGGATCCCAAGCTGGTGGAGGGCACTAATCCTTAGCCAGAGACCGGAGGTCGTGGGCAGGATCTGCCACGACCACCCACTAAATCCACCCAGAAGGCAAACCAAGAATAGGGTCAGGGAACCCAGAGACAAGGGTTTTACCAACAAGAGGCCCGAGGGAGCCGGACTTAGGTGGATCCCTGGTGGGGAAGGCCAGAGAGAAGGACAAGTCAGAAAGGGAGCTCAGGAACACGCTCCAGAATCACCTGGGGGTTGGCCGAGTCCAGGACCTGGTGGACGCAGCACGGCTCGGGTGGTCACTCAAGGCCGGAGTGACCAACACAAAAGCAGTAAGTAAAAACCCTGAACTGCACAGCCCGACTCTGAGTTTCATTACCATCCTCACTGCACCTCCACAACCACCATCCTCTGCAACCGACCCCCTGAGGCTATACCCCTCCCGTTGGGGGTTATACTACCTGAGCTGCACACACACCACCAGCCTCAGCGGACCCTGCTGCAGCGGCGGCCGTAGTGACCGCAAATCAACGGGTGGCGTAGTCGACACTAAAGAACATCCAGTAACATCTGTAGGACTGCCACACACTGAGCTTGACACCCTGGGCACGGACCGGGTCACCGCCACTCGGAGACTACAACCCCCATCTGATCCGGCTCCGGGTATCCCCCAAACAACACTGGCCCAGGGGGCGCGTCAACTTTGGCGTAGTCAGCAGGATAACGTGCCCGCAACAACCGGGTACTGCGTGCCTGAAGAAAAGTTCACCGTTACCTTAAAAAGAAGTCTCCCGCCGGTTCCGGAGGGTCCCCGCCAACGGACCCCATCACAGGTCGTTTCCCGCCGGTTGTCCGCCATTTGCAGCTTTTTCCCGCCATCCGTGGAGTTTCCCGCCACTGGGAGACGATTCCCGCCATTTCCAAAGATTTCCCGCCTTGGAAGAGCGGACGCCATTATGGGCGTGCCAGAGGGTGGCAAGAGGTCACCTCCCATCGTGGGCCAGGTCGAAGAATGGCGCCAAAAGCGGAAACCGCGCCCACCAACAGAGACTGTGATGCTGGAAATGTCCATCAGCGTGAGAGAACTGCCCCTGGAACTGACAATCACAAAGTTGCCCCGGGACCACCCTCAATGTGGGCGGAGACAGAACAAGAGAACGAAGATGGGTGTCGCCTGGAGCAGTCTGGAGAGAGCGCACCCGGAGACAAGAAGTCTGGAGAGGAGTCCAGACAGAGCCTACCCGGAGATGGAGGGAGAGTCAGGCAGCACCGACCCAGTGGTCAGGAGCCTGCTACAAGCCACAACCCCACTAGGCCTAGTGGAGGTCCTGGCACAGCTCCCCCGAGACCGGGAGTGTGCACAGACTGCGCTGGAGGGCCTCGCACGGAGGATGGCCCGGGTGCAGCGAGAGACGTTGGCGGAGTGGAGCCGAGAGATGGCCCAGCGGACCGAAACCCGTCAGCGGAGCTCGCCACCCGAGACGAGGAGACAGACCGCCTCTGAGGATGGTGCAGGAGGACTCAAGGCCGGAGACGGCGCCGAGAAGGGAGCTGAACGAATGGAGGCAGGTAAAGGGGACGTCTCTACCCCGAGCCGGGAAACCGCGTGCCTGCCCCAGCTCCCCGTCGCAGAGCCCGAAATTCCCCCTGCCGTGCCCGTCGCTGCATCGTCACCGCCGCAGACTAGGCCTCAACTGGAAACCGCGGCCGCGACCCCTGTGACGTCACGCGCTTCGACCCTGAGCGCGGCAAAGCAGGAAATACCATCGGCCTGGTCGCAAGGCCTAGTACACCCGGGCGCCGCCATTCCAACAGCGCCCCCTACCTCCGCGGAGCCACCAGCCTGGTCGCAGGGCCGAGTAACCACGGGCGCCGCCGTTCTTACGGTGCCCTTTTCCTTTAGCGTGCCCCAAGCCTGGTCGCAAGGCCTGGTCAACCCGGGCGCCGCTACCACCACAGCGCCCATAACACCTAAAGTACCGCACCTGGGTGAGGACCTGTTCGCCCAGCATACGTGCCCGGATGGGCAGCCCTTCATATGGCCCCAGGAGTACTACCAACTGGAACTCCAAAGGGCGAGGCCCCTGTGTGAACCCCTGATTCCGGCTCCGAAGCCCGTCAGGAGGACCCAGCCCCCGCTAGAGGAGGCACAGTTTGAGTGGGACCCCACCGGAGGAGACCTCATGGGGTTCACTCAGGAGACTCGGGCGGCCGCAGCGGAGCGTGCAGAGTGCTGCCGCCAGCAGCTCGAGGTCTTCGAGAAGGAGCGGAGAGAGAGGCGGGTCCGGGAACAGCAAGCACAGATAAGGAGCGCGGAGCAGAAGAGCCGGACCTGGAGAGATCCCCGTGCAGCTCATGGTCCCCGTACCACCGGGACTGTGATTAAATTCAACCTGCAGCATGGGTGGGGCTTCATAAGAGACCATCATACCCCCGGCGACGTCTTTGTCACCCGCAGAGACGTAGAAAGCCATCTGCCGGAGGGACACAGAGGTCGTGACCTGTATGTAGGGGACGAGGTCACCTTCACCCGGCACAAGTGTGCCAAAGGACCCTACGCCCTCCATGTACATCGCCTGACGGAGGAGGAGCTGCGGTGTGAGGAGGAGCAGGAGGACCCGGACGGGTCTGAATCCAAAGAAGGAGCAGGAGGACGCCGTCGTTAAAGTACGGTAAAGAGACTGTAAATAGTTACCCATCGGGGTACAGTGAACTGTTGCTGCTTTAAATATGTCCCCGTTGAGACAAGAGTGAACTGTTACCCGTATTCCCATTACCTGGCCGAGGACTGAGAGCGGCCATATTCCCCCTGTATATAGTTGCGCTTTCTAAGGCGCCCTCTACAGGTTTTATAGGAAAACCGTGTTTCTAAAGGAGACTGTCGCACTTTTCCCGGTCACAAGTTGCGCCGTGGCCGGAGGAGCAAGAGTGTTTACAAGGATGTTATTTATGAAAAGTTTTATATGAAAAGTTTTATTGCTGATAATATATGTGATGTTTTATATGTTTATGTTTATGAAAAAAAAAAAAATTGTATGTTTTGGATGTTTTTTATATCTTACAGCCCGAGGACGTGCTGTGATTTACCAGGGGGGAATGTAGCACCCTGAGGATTCGGCTGCTACAGGGGTATTACACCTCAAGCCAGAGGTGTGGTATTCCACTCCCGGGTAAGGATGGAGTGTGGAACTGAGCTCAGTAGGCTGCATGCACTACATACATCCCATTTCCGGGGGACAGGCCAATGGTACTCCCACTAGAGAAATGTGCAGGTACGACAGCGTCTGTCCCTGGCTGGAGTGGGAGGGGGGTGGAACATCCCAGTAGTGTAGGGGCAGATAGGGGGAGCAGTCTGGGTAATGCTAGGAGCTCATTGGGTGCTGGTCACCTGAGCTCACACATAGAGGGAGTATATAAGGTGGGAACCATCTTAGAACAGGGTCTTTTGTAGAGGTTTGGTCAGACAAGCAGAGCAGCTCAGCCAGCTCCAAGGCCAAGAGAGTGAGAGAGAGGAGAAAAGAAGGACCCAGAGGGGGAGAAGAGGGAACTCCAAGAACCCAAAATTAGACCAGAGGGTGAAGAGTTGGCACAAGGGTACCGGATCCCAAGCTGGTGGAGGGCACTAATCCTTAGCCAGAGACCGGAGGTCGTGGGCAGGATCTGCCACGACCACCCACTAAATCCACCCGGAAGGCAAATCAAGAATAGGGTCAGGGAACCCAGAGACAAGGGTTTTACCAACAAGAGGCCCGAGGGAGCCGGACTTAGGTGGATCCCTGGTGGGGAAGGCCAGAGAGAAGGACAAGTCAGAAAGGGAGCTCAGGAACACGCTCCAGAATCACCTGGGGGTTGGCCGAGTCCAGGACCTGGTGGACGCAGCACGGCTCGGGTGGTCACTCAAGGCCGGAGTGACCAACACAAAAGCAGTAAGTAAAAACCCTGAACTGCACAGCCCGACTCTGAGTTTCATTACCATCCTCACTGCACCTCCACAACCACCATCCTCTGCAACTGACCCCCTGAGGCTATACCCCTCCCGTTGGGGGTTATACTACCTGAGCTGCACACACACCACCAGCCTCAGCGGACCCTGCTGCAGCGGCGGCCGTAGTGACCGCAAATCAACGGGTGGCGTAGTCGACACTAAAGAACATCCAGTAACATCTGTAGGACTGCCACACACTGAGCTTGACACCCTGGGCACGGACCGGGTCACCGCCACTCGGAGACTACAACCCCCATCTGATCCGGCTCCGGGTATCCCCCAAACAACACTGGCCCAGGGGGCGCGTCAAATCTGCACTAGTAATGGGCGAACCCAAACAGTAAAGTTCGGCGTCCATACCGAACACCTATTTTTTGGTCACGGACCCTGAACACGGACTACCTCTGGAAGTTGGTGTTAATGTTCGGGCACGGGTTCGGGTGTTTCCCGCGCTGTCACTCGTGTGACAACGCAGGAAACACAGGCTCTGATCGGCGGTAATAGCATTACTGCATCATTAATCAATTATTAATAAATGACATGAACAGCAAGCTACACATGCAAAGCACGGATTATATATATCACATACACACCTGGTCAAAATTGTTGGTCCCCCTCGTTTGATGAAAGAAAAACCCACAATGGTCACAGAAATAACTTGAATCTGACAAAAGTAATAATAAATTAAAATCTATGAAAATGAACAAATGAAGGTCAGACATTGCTTCTCTGCTTCCACAGAAGTTTTAAAACAATGAAACTCATGAAATCGGCCTGGACAGAAATGATGGTTCTTCTTCTTCTTCTTCACTTAATATTTTGTTGAACCTTTTGAGGCGATCACTGCAATCAGACGATTCCTGTAACGGTCAATGAGACTTCTGCGCCTCTCGACAGGTATTTTGGAGACTCCTCATGAGCAAACTGCTCCAGTTGTCTCGTGGTTGAAGGTTGCCTTTTCCAGACGCCATGTTTCAGCTCTTTCCAAAGATGCTCAATAGGATTTAGGTCAGGGCTCATAGAAGCCACTTCAGAATAGTCCAATGTTTTCCTCTTAGCCATTCTTGGGTGTTTTTAGCTGTGTGTTTTGGGTCATTATCCTATTGCAAGACCCATGACCTGCGACTGAGACCACGCTTTCTGACACTGGGCAGCACATTTCTCTCTAGAATCCCTTGATAGCCTTGGGATCTCATTGTACCCTGCACAGATTCAAGACACCCTGTGCCAGATGCAGCAAAGCAGCCCAGAACATAACAGAGCCTCCACCATGTTTCACAGTAGGGAAAGTGTTCACTTCTTGATATGCTTCATTTTTCCATCTGTGAACATAGAGCTGATGTGCCTTGCCAAAACTTCCATTTTTGTCTTATCTGTCCATAGGACATTCTCCCAGAAGCTTTGTGGCTTGTCAATGTGTAGTTTGGCAATTCCAGTCTGGCATTTTTAGGATTTTTTTTCAACAATAGTGTTCTCCTTGGTTGTCTCCCATGAAGTCCACTTTGAATCAAACAAACAAGGGACGGTGCGATCTGACACTGATGTTCCTTGAGCTTGAAGTTCACCTTTAATCTCTTTAGAAGTTATCCTGGACTCTTTTGTTTACCATTCGTATTATCCGTCTCTTTGATTTGTCATCAATTTTCCTCCTGCGGCCACGTCCAGACAGGTTGGCTACAGTCCCATGGATCTTACATTTCTGAATAATATGTGCAACTGTGTCACAGGAACATCAAGCTGCTTGGAGATGGTCTTATAACCTTTACCTTTAACATGCTTGTCTATAATTTTCTTTCTAATCTCCTAAAGACAACTCTTTCCTTTGCTTCCTCTGGTCCATGTTGAGTGTGGTACACACCCTTGTCACCAAACAGCACAGTGACTATCTGTAGCCTTATATACAGGCACAGTGAGTATCTTGTAGCTCTATATACCAGCACAGTGAGTATCTGTAGTTCTATATTCAGGCACAGTGAGTATCTGTAGCTCTATATACAGCACAGTGAGTATCAGTAGCTCTATATACAGCACAGTGAGTATCAGTAGCTCTATATACAGCCACAGTGAGTATCAGTAGCTCTATATACAGCACAGTGAGTATCTGTAGTTCTATATACAGGCACAGTGAGTATCTGTAGCCTTATATACAGGCACAGTGAGTATCTGTAGCCCTATATACAGCACAGTGAGTATCTGTAGCTCTATATACAGGCACAGTGAGTATCTGTAGCCTTATATACAGGCACAGTGAGTATCTGTAGCTCTATATACAGCACAGTGAGTATCTGTAGCTCTATACACAGCACAGTGAGTATCTGTAGCTCTATATACAGCACAGTGAGTATCTGTAGCCCTATATACAGGCACAGTGAGTATCTGTAGCCCTATATACAGCACAGTGAGTATCTGTAGCTCTATATACAGCACAGTGAGTATCTGTAGCTCTATATACAGCACAGGTGAGTATCTGTAGCTCTATATACAGCACAGTGAGTATCTGTAGCTCTATATACAGACAGTGAGTATCTGTAGCCTCTATATACAGCACAGTGAGTATCTGTAGCTCTATACACAGCACAGTGAGTATCTGTAGCTCTATATACAGCACAGTGAGTATCCCTGTAGCCCTATATACAGGCACAGTGAGTCCTGTAGCCCTATATACAGCACAGTGAGTATCTGTAGCTCTATATACAGCACAGTGAGTATCTGTAGCTCTATATACAGCACAGTGAGTATCTGTAGCTCTATATACAGGCACAGTGATATCTGTAGTCAGCCCTATATACAGCACAGTGAGTATCTGTAGCTCTATATACAGCACAGTGAGTATCTGTAGTCCTATATACAGCACAGTGAGTATCTGTAGCTCTATATACAGGCACAGTGAGTATCTGTAGCTCTATATACAGCACAGTGAGTATCTGTAGCTCTATATACAGCACAGTGAGTATCTGTAGCTCTATATACAGGCACAGTGAGTATCTGTAGCTCTATATACAGCACAGTGAGTATCTGTAGCTCTATATACAGCACAGTGAGTATCTGTAGCTCTATATACAGCACAGTGAGTATCTGTAGCCCTATATACAGCACAGTGAGTATCTGTAGCTCTATATACAGCACAGTGAGTATCTGTAGCTCTATATACAGCACAGTGAGTATCTGTAGCCCCTATATACAGCACAGTGAGTATCTGTAGCCCTATATACAGGCACAGTGAATATCTGTAGTCCTATATACAGGCACAGTGAGTATCTGTAGCTCTATATACAGCACAGTGAGTATCTGTAGCTCTATATACAGGCACAGTGAGTATCTGTAGCTCTATATACAGGCACAGTGAGTATCTGTAGCTCTATATACAGGCACAGTGAGTATCTGTAGCTCTATATACAGCACAGTGAGTAACTGTAGCCCTATATACAGCACAGTGAGTATCTGTAGCCCTATATACAGCACAGTGAGTATCTGTAGTCCTATATACAGCACAGTGAGTATCTGTAGCCCTATATACAGCACAGTGAGTATCTGTAGCCCTATATACAGGCACAGTGAGTATCTGTAGCCCTATATACAGCACAGTGAGTATCTGTAGCCCTATATACAGCACAGTGAGTATCTGTAGCCTTATATACAGGCACAGTGAGTATCTGTAGCCCTATATACAGGCACAGTGAGTATCTGTAGCCCTATATACAGGCACAGTGAGTATCTGTAGCCCTATATACAGCACAGTGAGTATCTGTAGCCCTATATACAGGCACAGTGAGTATCTGTAGTCCTATATACAGCACAGTGAGTATCTGTAGCCCTATATACAGCACAGTGAGTATCTGTAGCTCTATATACAGCACAGTGAGTATCTGTAGCTCTATATACAGCACAGTGAGTATCTGTAGCTCTATATACAGGCACAGTGAGTATATGTAGTCCTATATACAGGCACAGTGAGTATCTGTAGCTCTATATACAGGCACAGTGAGTATCTGTAGTCCTATATACAGCACAGTGAGTATCTGTAGTCCTATATACAGCACAGTGAGTATCTGTAGCCCTATATACAGGCACAGTGAGTATCTGTAGCTCTATATACAGGCACAGTGAGTATCTGTAGCTCTATATACAGGCACAGTGAGTATCTGTAGCTCTATATACAGGCACAGTGAGTATCTGTAGCTCTATATACAGCACAGTGAGTAACTGTAGCCCTATATACAGCACAGTGAGTATCTGTAGCCCTATATACAGCACAGTGAGTATCTGTAGTCCTATATACAGCACAGTGAGTATCTGTAGCCCTATATACAGCACAGTGAGTATCTGTAGCCCTATATACAGGCACAGTGAGTATCTGTAGCCCTATATACAGCACAGTGAGTATCTGTAGCCCCTATATACAGCACAGAGTATCTGTAGCCTATATACAGGCACAGTGAGTATCTGTAGCCCTATATACAGGCACAGTGAGTATCTGTAGCCCTATATACAGGCACAGTGAGTATCTGTAGTCCTATATACAGCACAGTGAGTATCTGTAGCCCTATATACAGCACAGTGAGTATCTGTAGCTCTATATACAGCACAGTTCTGTAGCTCTATATACAGCACATTGAGTATCTGTAGCTCTATATACAGCACAGTGAGTATCTGTAGCCTCTATATACAGTCACAGTGAGTATATGTAGTCTATATACAGGCACAGTGAGTATCTGTAGCTCTATATACAGGCACAGTGAGTATCTGTAGTCCTATAACAGCACAGTGAGTATCTGTAGTCCTATATACAGCACAGTGAGTATCTGTAGCCCTATATACAGCACAGTGAGTATCTGTAGCCCTATATACAGCACAGTGAGTATCTGTAGCTCTATATACAGCACAGTGAGTATCTGTAGCTCTATATACAGCACAGTGAGTATCTGTAGCCCTATATACAGCACAGTGAGTATCTGTAGCCCTATATACAGCACAGTGAGTATCTGTAGCCCTATATACAGGCACAGTGAGTATCTGTAGCTCTATATACAGCACAGTGAGTATGTGTAGCTCTATATACAGCACAGTGAGTATCTGTAGCCCTATATACAGCACAGTGAGTATCTGTAGCCCTATATACAGCACAGCTGTAGCTCTATATACAGGCACAGTGAGTATCTGTAGCTCTATATACAGCACAGTGAGTATCTGTAGCCCTATATACAGCACAGTGAGTATCTGTAGCCCTATATACAGGCACAGTGAGTATCTGTAGCCCTATATACAGCACAGTGAGTATCTGTAGCCCTATATACAGCACAGTGAGTATCTGTAGCCCTATATACAGCACAGTGAGTATCTGTAGCTCTATATACAGCACAGTGAGTATCTGTAGCTCTATATACAGGCACAGTGAGTATCTGTAGCCCTATATACAGCACAGTGAGTATCTGTAGCCCTATATACAGCACAGTGAGTATATGTAGCCCTATATACAGCACAGTGAGTATCTGTAGCCCTATATACAGCACAGTGAGTATCTGTAGCTCTATATACAGGACAGTGAGTATCTGTAGCTCTATATACAGGCACAGTGAGTATCTGTAGCTCTATATACAGGCACAGTGACTATCTGTAGCCTTATATACAGGCACAGTGAGTATCTGTAGCTCTATATACAGCACAGTGAGTAACTGTAGCCCTATATACAGCACAGTGAGTATCTGTAGCCCTATATACAGCACAGTGAGTATCTGTAGTCCTATATACAGCACAGTGAGTATCTGTAGCCCTATATACAGCACGCTATATACGCACAGTGAGTATCTGTAGCCCTATATACAGCACAGTGAGTATCTGTAGCCCTATATACAGCACAGTGAGTATCTGTAGCCCTATATACAGCACAGTGAGTATCTGTAGCCCTATATACAGCACAGTGAGTATCTGTAGCTCTATATACAGCACAGTGAGTATCTGTAGCCCTATATACAGCACAGTGAGTATCTGTAGCTCCTATATACAGCACAGTGAGTATCTGTAGTTCTATATACAGCACAGTGAGTATCTGTAGCTATATACAGGCACAGTGAGTATCTGCTCTATATACAGGCACAGTGAGTATCTGTAGCCCTATATACAGGCACAGTGAGTATCTGTAGCCCTATATACAGTGCACAGTAGTATCTGTAGCCCTATATACAGGCACAGTGAGTATCTGTAGCCTATATACAGCACAGTGAGTATCTGTAGCCTTATAAAAGGCACAGTGAGTATCTGTAGCCCTATATACAGGCACAGTGAGTATCTGTAGGCTCTATATACAGCACAGTGAGTATCTGTAGCCCTATATACAGGCACAGTGAGTATCTGTAGCTATATACAGCACAGTGAGTATCTGTAGCTCATATACAGGCACAGTGAGTATCTGTAGCTCTATATACAGGCACAGTGAGTATCTGAGCCCTATATACAGGCACAGTGAGTATCTGTAGCTCTATATACAGGCACAGTGAGTATCTGTAGCCCTATATACAGGCACAGTGAGTATCTGTAGCTCTATATACAGCACAGTGAGTATCTGTAGCCCTATATACAGCACAGTGAGTATCTGTAGCCCTATATACAGGCACAGTGAGTATCTGTAGCCTCTTAACAGCCAGTGAGTATCTGTAGCCCGTATACAGGCACAGTGAGTATCTGTAGCTCTATATACAGGCACAGTGAGTATCTGTAGCTCTATATACAGGCACAGTGAGTATCTGTAGCTCTATATACAGGCACAGTGAGTATCTGTAGCTCTATATACAGCACAGTGAGTATCTGTAGCCCTATACAGGCACAGTGAGTATCTGTAGCTCTATATACAGGCACAGTGAGTATCTGTAGCCCTATATACAGGCACAGTGAGTATCTGTAGCCCTATATACAGCACAGTGAGTATCTGTAGCCCTATATACAGGCACAGTGAGTATCTGTAGCCCTAATATACAGCACAGTGAGTATCTGTAGCTCTATATACAGCACAGTGAGTATCTGTAGCTCTATATACAGCACAGTGAGTATCTGTAGCTCTATATACAGCACAGTGAGTATCTGTAGCTCTATATACAGGCACAGTGAGTATCTGTAGCTCTATATACAGCACAGTGAGTATCTGTAGCTCTATATACAGGCACAGTGAGTATCTGTAGCTCTATATACAGCACAGTGAGTATCTGTAGCCCTATTTACAGGCACAGTGAGTATCTGTAGCTCCTATATACAGGCACAGTGAGTATCTGTAGCTCTATATACAGCACAGTGAGTATCTGTAGCTCTATATAAGCACAGTGAGTATCTGTAGCCCTATATACAGGCACAGTGAGTATCTGTAGCTCTATATACAGGCACAGTGAGTATCTTAGTCCTATATACAGCACAGTGGAGTATCTGTAGCTCTATATACAGCACAGTGAGTATCTGTAGTCCTATATACAGCACAGTGAGTATCTGTAGTTCCTATATACAGCACAGTGAGTATCTGTAGTCCTATATACAGCACAGTGAGTATCTGTAGCTCCTATATACAGCACAGTGAGTATCTGTAGCTCTATATACAGCACAGTGAGTATCTGTAGCCTATATACAGCACATTGAGATTCTGTAGCTCTATATACAGGCACAGTGAGTATCTGTAGCTCTATATACAGCACAGTGAGTATCTGTAGCTCTATATACAGCACAGTGAGTATCTGTAGTCCTATATACAGCACAGTGAGTATCTGTAGCCCTATATACAGCACAGTGAGTATCTGTAGTCCTATATACAGCACAGTGAGTATCTGTAGTCCTATATACAGCACAGTGAGTATCTGTAGCTCTATATACAGCACAGTGAGTATCTGTAGTCCTATATACAGCACAGTGAGTATCTGTAGCCCTATATACAGCACAGTGAGTATCTGTAGTCCTATATACAGCACAGTGAGTATCTGTAGTCCTATATACAGCACAGTGAGTATCTGTAGTCTATATACAGCACAGTGAGTATCGGTAGCCCTATATACAGCACAGTGAGTATCTGTAGCTCTATATACAGGCACAGTGAGTATCTGTAGCTCTATATACAGCACAGTGAGTATCTGTAGTCCTATATACAGCACAGTGAGTATCTGTAGCCCTATATACAGCACAGTGAGTTCTGTAGCTCTATATACAGGCACAGTGAGTATCTGTAGTCCTATATACAGCACAGTGAGTATCTGTAGCCCTATATACAGCACAGTGAGTATCTGTAGCTCTATATACAGGCACAGTGAGTATCTGTAGCCCTATATACAGGCACAGTGAGTATCTGTAGTCCTATATACAGCACATGAGTATCTGTAGTCCTATATACAGCACAGTGAGTATCTGAGCTCTATATACAGGCACAGTGAGTATCTGTAGTCCTAGATACAGCACAG